>NC_142779.1:5282500-5610730 GCF_988280905.1 Pimephales promelas | reverse complement strand
GTCACACATACATGCGCGCGCACACACACACACACCACTTGGCCCTTATATTGATTGGAGAAGGCTCCACATTGAGAGTGTTCATTTGATGCCCATTGATGTCATTTTCTGTTTGCCATCTAATGTAATTGCTGTAACTGTGTGTGTTTTCTGTCTCTCTGTCCTCCAGCCTCTAATCAGCCACCTCGTTTCCAGAATTACTTCTTCCAGTCGTACCTGCTCATCTATGAGAACACACCAGTGGGTGAGTGTCTCTTGCAAACACACACATACTGCTCTGTAAACTTTACAAAAAATAAGTAATTTTAACTCGGCTAGTAAAAGGTTGATTAATATCAATTTCCTTTGCCTTTGTATTACATTTCACTAAAACGATAATCTTGAATTTTATTAGTCATTTATAGTATGTGCTTTACTTAAGATCATCTTTATTACATCATGTCAGATGTTAAGCCTCATGTGAATGCAAACACCTCAATACTTGGTAGACAATACACATTTGATGGGTCGTTATGTGTCATTTTGAGCAAAAATATTGCTCGAAATGTCACAAAATGGCAAGTTACTAATACTGACAACAAAAATCAATGATAAAACAGTGTAAATACAGCTGGAAACCAGTGAAAAATGAGCCTCATTAATTATTCAAGGTCCAGTGCATGATGGGAACCCCAGTATCAGAAAAGTTGAGTCATTTTTACTTAATTTTATTGAGTTGATATTTACACTTCATCATTTTTACTCACTTGAATTAAGTACTGATATGGAACTAACTTTTTCAAGTAAATTACATTGTTTTTTTCACTAGTATTTACTTCACCAAAAAATATTTTTTTACAGTGTAGATATTTTGCAGTAAATGTTAAACAGTTTGCATGGCAATACAGATTTATATGTTAACACGTACAACATACAATTTTTTGACACACATTTTCATTTTATAAAGGGCCCTTAATCCCTCCTCACAGTCTGTACTCCCCTTCCCTCCTCTTATTCTTCTCTTCATCCCTTATTCATAGTTTTCCTATCTTTAATGCCTCTTTCACCTCTCCCAGTTTATAGGTCAAAGAGCATGCATGTTTATTTAACCTTGTGACCTCTTGTTATCATAAGCTGTTTTTGTGGTCTTATCTGACCCTCAGTCTGCAGTTTGCCTCACTGTTCCTTATTTGCTTTGGTTTTTAAACTCGCTGTTGTTATGCACTGAATGATAATCATTTATGTATAATTTAAGTATATTTGCTAAAGGAAAGCACTTGGGCTGTTTAATCCTAGAGAAATGGCTTCTCTCCATAAAAAAAACTCATATGAAAAACAAATACCTTGTCTTTGTTTTTGCTTGTTTTAACTTGCACTTTTTTGTGCATTTGGTAGATTATACAAGAAATATAGCATTGTTAGTTCACAAAGTTGCTTTTTATGTTATTTTATACTGTCTAGAATTTCTAGAAGTTTGTTGTTAACATGTTGGTAAGCTAACTGTTTAATACTCTTATACAGATGAAAATATGTAACAAATATTTTGTCAAAGTATTTTTTTAATTGATTGAATGGCAGTTTCTCTCAGTTTTTCTGTGTTCGTGGTCATCTAGTTTGAATGCTTTTTCTCCATATTTACACGCATTTACAGCCTTTAGCCTTTGCCATCAACGCTCTGGAAACTGAAAGTAACTCATTCCCGCTAAATGTTTACTCATTGAATTGTTAGACCCGGGAACAATACAAGTCGACACTTTTTTTACTAATAGTTTTCTAAAAGGTATCATAATTCCGCTTATGCGTCATCAACCTACGCCTTTGTTATTGTAAGAGGCTAGCGACTCCTAGCGGTGAAAAAATGACATATTGTAGCTTTAACTCTTTGGTCTCAAGCAGTGCTTTACTCTAACAGTCTCTGTCTTTAAGTTTCTGTCTGTGTCTGTATGTATTTCAGCATTTTTAGGGACCCCGATGATTGACAGGGCAATTTGAGAGTGTCAGGGTTTTCATCACCTTGCCGCGTGTTGTCGTGAGTTGGTTTTAAAATAGATCTATCGGGCCTCTTCGCTGATAGCAGGCTCTCTGAACCGCAAATACACTTACACCACACTTATCCATAAAATCTCGGAGCCCATTTTACCTGAACCGCCTGTGTGCGGTGTGTGTGTGTGTATGTTTAGATGTGCGTTTCATTAAAGCTCACAGTTGTGCTTCTTACGTATTATAATTTATTGTTTCTTAAATATGGGCACTTTAGGCAGTGTGGACTTCCAGAAAATATAATCTTTTAAAATGTGTGTTTCACACTCTTCACTAGTTTAATTTGTCCACTAACAATGTCCAAAAGTGTTGAAACTTACACTACCGTTAAAATGTCTGGGGTCAGTATGAATTTTAAATAATTTTATTCAAGATTGCATTCAATGTGATCAAAAATGTTGACATAACTGCTGTTCTTACTTTATATGAATCAAAAATCCTGAAAAATATATATTAGTAGGTTTCTGCAAAATTTTTACAATTATTTATTATCAAAAAAGCTTTTTTGATAATAATCAGAAATGTTTCTCAGCAAATCAGCTAATTAGAATGATTTTTAAAGCATCATGTGACTAAGGATAATATTGTTGCAATGACTTCACAGGAATAAATTACATTTTGTAAAAAAATATATTAAAATAGAAAGCAATATTTCACTTTATTTTTATTTTTAATACATTTAAAGAAATGCAGATACAAATACATTGAGTTTTACCTATCCCAAAATTTTGAACTGTTTTTTTGTTGTTGTTGATAGTATGCATATTTTGCATTGTAAATTATAAAGTAATAAGTCATATTATGTAATACATTATAATAATTATGTGATGGAAATGATGGTGGTGGAATTAAATGGCTGAGACCTTTGTTGTGCTCAGGCTAGATGGGTATACATAAAATTAAATATTATTTTTACACTGCAATTTGACACAATTATACTAATTTGACAATTATAGCTTGATTGTACATGACCAATGCATACAAATCAAGTGCCCGATGTTGAAGATTCCATTGACTGATAGAATGTTCGAGAGAATGTTCAGCATTCAAAATGTAACAGACAGCAATGACGTCATTGTTACATGTCTATGCTAAATTCCAATTGGATTCTCTCTTACCTCTATGTCACAGTGAACTAATTAATTAACTTTCTTGTATCTATTTAGATGCAAATACTACATATTTGGACATTCTACTTATTCAAGTTATTTGGATATGTGGGCTCAGGGCTAGTTATTCGTTCATGATTTAATTTCCCATGACATCATCAATATCATCTGCATATATTGTCCTCAGCTGATTATAATTTAGTACAAGTTTGAATGTTTTTTTATTGCATTGATCATGGATCCATTGCTCTTTTCCTCCCTCTTTAATTTTCTTATGCTATGCATTTATTTAGAGAGCCAAAATTCCTGTGAGCCACCCTGAAACTGATCAGATATCATAAACAACATGAAACTTTGACAATGCATGAGCATGAACATTAACACACTCTCCATCAACAGCAAAGATGCTGATGCTGCCAATCTATGGTGAGCCATTTACAAAAGGTAAACACTGAGGTCTCGACTAGTTAAAAAGTGTCGTTGTGCAGGCCATAATTAGTTGATTTCTGTTTATTGAGATTAATTAGGATGTGACAAGCTGTTCCCAGACCAGCACTGGTTCAGTCAGGGTTCATTTCCACCCGCAGCAGTGTCAGCGTGCCCTGTGTGTCCTCTGTACCCTGCCTGACTCTGATTGGTGGTCGGAGCCATCAGCCATGTCTGATTGGATGACTCTGATGGCTTATTCATGGAGAGGGCGGATGATTGGACAGTGCCAATTTGTCAGAGTTATAGTTTATTAGTAGCGCAGATGTCCTCGTACTGGAGGACTTCCAAATGACACGCACGCACTGGCACAGGCACACCCCAACACAAACACACACACTTAAACGACAAACACATGCAAACCAACACGTTCACACTCATGACTTGATGGAGACACAGACATTGCACCGGGGTGTGTGTATATGCATAATATAATCACACGAACAGTATCTGTGTTTAGACAGGGTCAAGTGAGTTTGTGCATCATATTGCTTGATACGTTTTTGTGAGTGCATTGGTGAGCTTGTGCTTATTTAGAGGGGACAAATGCAAATGCAACTGTAACGCTCTAAGGGGCCATTCATGTCACTTTTAATGTGTTTTGGCCATTCATTTAGGCAAGGCGTTTTGGGGCTTGAGAATGCCAACTTTTGAAAACTGGTAAAAGTATGTTCCCTATCGAGGGAACTCAACACTGCGTCGATAAAATCGACTCTTTGGGGACGCTCCCTAAGCGTGCGCCTCTGAAGTATGAATGAAACTAATCCAATCCTGATTGGTGTTGCGTCGTGACGTAACATGTGACGGCATACCCGGAAGTATAAAAGTGACGCTGTCACAACACACACTAGCTTTCGCTCTTCAGCAAGCGCTTTATGTTGAAACTGTCTGTCTTATTTGGTGTTGTTTGTCTTATTATTGGAAGAGGTGTGTGCATCCCTGTCCTCGTTACATCACGGGTGGGGACGCACACTCTCTCTGTGTGTATTGTTTGGGAGTGCAGCACGCACGGGCAGCTCTCGAGGGGGCTGCTTGTGAAATGTGTGAGGCTTTGCCTATTAGAGTGCTGCGCTCCCGGCTGGCGTGCTTTGACGAGCACGGTCAGGCTCGCGTTCCCCAGGGTTCCGGTCCCGCATATGTCGAGGCGATGCGGCGACTGAGATCCTGGGGTTCGCAGCGGGATCTGGCGGAGGAGAGTGAGAATGCTGAGGCATTTTCTCGCTCGCCATCGGCTGATCCCGCAGCCTCTGAGAGTGGTGTGGGAGCCCGCGCTGCGGTTTCTCCTACCCGCGATCAGGTCCCGGTGCTTGAGCTGTCTACTTCTGAGGAAGGGGACGTGCTCAGCATCGATGCGGACGACCGTGATCTCAGCACGCCATCACGCGGCCTGGGTTATGAGGAGCTGGTGGAGGTTGTGACACGCGCTGTGGCCAGACTAAACATCAGCTGGCCACAACATGAGCAGGAAACGCAAGTCACCAGTAAAATGGACGAGCGTTACCTGCAGCGCAGGTCACAGCCTCACCGCCGGGGTCTGCCGTTTTTCCCTGATCTCCATAAAGAGATCTCGAGAACGTGGGAAAGACCGCATTCGTCCCGTATTTCGAGTCCCAATGTAATAGATTACAGCAATGTTATGGGGGCTCGAGATATGGGATATGGGAAGATGCCGAAGGTGGAGGAGGCTTTAGCGAGCTATCTCTCTCCCGAATCGGCGTCTTCCCTAAAGACCCCGGTGTTGCCTAGTAAGCCCTGCAGAGAGACATCTGCATTGGTGGGCAGGGCTTACATGGCGGCGGGTCGGGCTGGTTCGTGTCTGCACTCAATGGCGATTTTGCAGGCATACCAGGCCGACCTCCTGAAAGATTTGGATGAGGGGGAGGGGCCTACTCCTGAAGATGTCGCGGAGTTGAGGAAGGCCGCAGATTTGTCTCTCCGGGCCACTAGGGAAGCGGCCAGCGCTATTGGCCGCTCTATGGCGGCCATGGTGGCCACGGAGAGGCATCTGTGGCTGAACTTATCCGGTATTAAAGAAAAGGATAGGTCCTTCCTGCTGGATGCGCCGCTTTCGGCTTCTGGCCTGTTCGGCGACGCCGTTAATTCGGTTGTCGACAGGTTTCAGGAGTCGAGAAAACAATCTGCGGCGTTCCAGCAGTACCTCCCCCGGAAAGCGAAGGCCAAATCTAGTAGGGGGGGGCAAAGCAAGCAGCCCCAGCCATCAGCCAGCTCCTCCCACAGGGCAGAGCAGAAGGAGAGCGTTTCCTCTAGAGCCCCCCCTCCTGGGTCTTGGCAACAGAGGAAACGCTCCCAAAAACCGAAGTCCTCCAGCCAGAGGGGCGACCTGAGGGACGTCATTCAAGCTAAGAGGACTTCGGAAAAGAGGTCCTAGCCAAGGCAGGACTTCAGAGGGCTGCCCCCTCCGCAGTGAGACAACCGAGGTTGTTCTCACAACGGGGCCCTCTAGGAAAAGATGCAGGTCCGCCGTTAACAGCGCTTCGGGCCGCATCAATTTCCAGCGAAAAGACACCAGAGGCCAGCCTCGAGAGGCTGGTACCCTTAGCAGATTTTGTAGAGGGATGGTATCATCTTCCCAACATATCTCCATGGGTCCTGCAGATAATACGAGTTGGGTACAGACTGCAGTTCGCGCACCGCCCCCCCAAGTTCTCTGGGGTGGTGCTCACTGCGGTGGTCCCAGAGCAGGCTCAGGTGCTGGAACAAGAAGTACAGACTCTGCTGTCGAAAGGAGCCATAGAACGTGTTCTTCCGGTAGACAGGGAGTCCGGGTTTTACAGCCGGTACTTTATAGTTCCAAAGAAGGATGGGGGGTTAAGGCCAATTTTGGATCTCAGGGTGTTGAACCGGTCTCTGAGAAAGTTCAAATTCAGAATGTTGACCATTCCAACAATCGTGAGTCAAATCAGATCCGAGGACTGGTTTGTCACGATAGATCTGAAAGACGCCTATTTTCACATCTCCATCCTTCCTTGTCACAGGAGGTACCTGAGGTTCGCTTTCGGGGGCGAAGCATACCAATATCGGGTTCTTCCGTTCGGCCTAGCACTCTCTCCCCGCACATTTACCAAGTGTATGGACGTGGCCCTTGCTCCACTGAGACTTCAGGGGATTCGCGTATTGAATTATCTCGACGACTGGCTTATTTTGGCCCAGTCTCGGGAGATGGCAGTTCGGCATCGAGATGTCGTTCTTGGCCATATTCAAAAATTGGGGTTAAGACTCAATTTGAAGAAGAGTGTGCTAGAACCGTCCCAGGGCACGACCTTTTTGGGAGTCGTGTGGAACTCGATTACAATGCAGGCACGTATGTCTCCCGCACGTATCGAGTCAATTCTGGCGATGGTGTCCAGGGTGAGGCTAGGTCAGGCCGTCACTGTGAAACACTTTCAAAGGATGCTGGGCCTCATGGCAGCGGCATCCAACATTATTCCTCTGGGCCTCCTTCACATGAGGCCCCTCCAGTGGTGGTTGAAGACCAAGGGGTTCTCACCCAAAGGAAATCCGTTCCGTATGATCAGAGTAACGCGCAAGTGCCTTCAGTCTCTGCAAATATGGAAGAAGCCTTGGTTCCTATCCCAAGGGCCAGTGTTGGGGGTGTCATGTCGCCGGGAAACCGTTTCGACAGACGCCTCCCTTACGGGCTGGGGCGCGGTCATGGACGGCCGCTTTACCAGGGGTCTGTGGCAGGACCATCATCGCACTTGGCATATAAATTGCCTGGAGATGATGGCGGTATTCAAGGCTTTGAGGAGCTTCCTCCCAGACATCGAGGGTCGCCACGTCCTTATACGGACGGACAATACGTCAGTGGTGGCCTATCTGAACCGACAGGGGGGACTCAGATCGCGCCCTCTGTGCAAACTGGCGCATCAGATTATCCTTTGGTCCCAGGGAAAGATATTGTCAATAAGGGCAATGTATATCCCAGGGGTTCAGAATCGGGGAGCAGACATCCTGTCGAGGCAGGGGCTGAGGCCCGGGGAATGGAGACTTCATCCGGATGTGGTGAAGTCGATAGGGGAGAGGTTCGGACCGATGGAAGTGGATCTGTTTGCGTCTCGAGAGACGTCCCACTGTCCACTTTGGTTCTCCCTCTCACATCCAGCCCCGCTGGGGTTGGATGCCATGGTACAGGCTTGGCCGAGGCTTCGCCTGTATGCTTTCCCCCCGATCGCTCTGCTCCCTGGGGTCCTGGAGAGGGTCCGTCAAGAGGGCATCAGTCTACTTCTGGTTGCCCCGAGATGGCCGACACGAGTATGGTTCTCGGATATAATATCACTCCTCATAGCTCCGCCATGGCCGATTCCTCTGAGGAGGGATCTATTGTCTCAGGCGGAGGGCACAATCTTCCACCCTCGCCCAGAGTTGTGGAAGCTGTGGGTCTGGCCTCTGAGGGGGTTCAGTACCTAAATGCTGGCTTATCAGCTGAGGTGGTTGAAACCATACTTAGCTCTAGGGCCCCATCTACCAGGAGATTATATGGCCTCAAGTGGAAGGTGTTTCACACTTGGTGTGGAGAACGAAGGTTGGATCCAGTAAACTGCCCAGTGGCTTCAGTTCTGGAATTCCTTCAGGATCGTTTCTCTGCGGGTCTCTCCCCGTCCACTCTTAAGGTGTACGTGGCTGCCGTTTCGGCTTTCCACGCGCCAGTAGATGGTGGACCTCTGGGGAGGCACCAATTGGTCATTAGGTTTCTCCGTGGTGCTTGGAGGATGAGGCCGGCGATCAGGTCCAGGGTGCCTGCCTGGGATCTGGCAATAGTTCTGGAAGGGTTGTCCCTCGCTCCCTTCGAACCTTTAGAGTCGGCTTCGCCTAAGGACTTAACGCTGAAAATGGTCTTTCTCTTAGCGATTACCTCTCTTAAGAGGGTGGGAGATCTCCAGGCCCTGGCGGTAACGCCAGCTTGCTTGGAGTTTGCCCCTGGCAAAGTAAAGGCCTTTTTGCACCCGAGTCCGGGCTACGTGCCTAAAGTTCCTTCGAGTACGGCTCGCTCTGTAGTCCTTCAGGCATTCCATCCTCCACCTCATGTGTCGGCGGGAGAAGAGAGGCTTCACTTGCTCTGCCCCGTCAGAGCTTTGAGTGTATACTTGGAAAAGTCTGCTTCTTGGAGAAGATCTGACCAGTTGTTAGTATGCTTTGGGTCACCTAAGAGGGGGCTCCCGGCGACCAAACAAACTATAAGTAACTGGATTGTCCAGTCTATTACTGAGGCTTACAAGGTGCGTGGGGTTCCTTCACCTTTGGCCTTAAGGGCTCACTCGACTAGAGGCATGGCTTCCTCTAGGGCCCTTCTGTCGGGAGTACCTCTGCAGGAGATTTGTGAGGCAGCCGGCTGGGCTACCCCGCATACTTTCATCAGGTTTTACAGTCTCAGCCTTCCCAGTACGCCCGGTGCACACGTACTCGGCCCTTGCTGAGTGCCTAATCAGTTTCACTCTGGGGCGGGTCTGTTCGGTGCGTGGCCTAGTGGGTACTCGTTCCCCAAAGAGTCGATTTTATCGACGCAGTGTTGAGTTCCCTCGATAGGGAACGTCTCGGGTTATGACTATAACCCTTGTTCCCTGAGAAGGGAACGAGACACTGCGTCGTGTTGCCACGCCCCCTTTTCAGACCCTTGAGCGTCTTGCTTCATCGCGAGGCTAGTGTGTGTTGTGACAGCGTCACTTTTATACTTCCGGGTATGCCGTCACATGTTACGTCACGACGCAACACCAATCAGGATTGGATTAGTTTCATTCATACTTCAGAGGCGCACGCTTAGGGAGCGTCCCCAAAGAGTCGATTTTATCGACGCAGTGTCTCGTTCCCTTCTCAGGGAACAAGGGTTATAGTCATAACCCGAGACGTTTTTGGAAATGATACCGTTATTGTTAATTTAAAGGGATAGGTCACCCAAAAATGAAAATTAAAACCTTGTAAGATCTTCGTTCGTCTTCGTAACAGAAATGAAGATATGTTTGATTAAATTTGAGAGCTGGGTCACTACCACATAGGCACCCTAAGGGATTGACCCATGCGTCGTGGAAATCTCTTGAACTCTCGTCTCAGGCCCAGAAGGAACAAAAGGAATAGTCGAATAAAGTCGTTATTTTTGTTTTGTTTGTTTTTTCCCGCACAACAAGTATTCTTGTCGCTTGATAACCTTATATTGGAGCCATTGTAGTCACATGGAGTATTTAAACATTTTCTTCAATGACTTTCTGGGCCTTCAAGTTTCAATCCCTTAGGGTGCCTATGTGTTCGCGATACAGCTCTCAAATTCGGGTGAACTATCCCTTTAAGAATGCCGTGTGTATGCGTATAATGTGTTTAGTCTATAGGTGCGTAGGTTTTCTTTTCAAAGTGACATCACCAATTACTGGCCCTGGTGCAGAATACAGCGTTTTTAATCGTTTTCATGGATCCGGGACCATTTTGACGATGTTGTCGTCTGTACATGAAAACTCAAAGGAAAATCGTTTCCGTGTTTAGTACATCATTGTCGTGTAAACATACCCTAAATGTATAATAGTGTTTGTGAAATAATGGAACAATTAAAGTAACTGCTCTATTAGGGCTGGTTCACATTTTCACATTTTTCCATGCGCGTTCACGCCGCTCCGAGATAAAAACATCTCAACTTTTCAGAATACCGCAAGCGCACCATACGCACACAATAGGTCATGTGACAAGAACCAACTGAAGCGCAACCGCCCTGGCACTTTGGAAAATGGAGAATGCGGCGCACCCTGCGTTTTCTACGCGTTTTTAGGCGCTATATGTGAATCCGGCCTTAGAGTATATTTTCTTGTCATAGTAAAGCTGAATTTTCAGCATGATTACTCCAGTCTTCAGTGTCACATGATCCTTTAGAAATGCTGATTTTCTTATTATCATCAATGTTGAAAACAAAAGTGCTGTTTAATATTTTGGTACTATATTCTGAATTCATACATTTTTTTTTATATCTATTTGATTAAATATTTTCTTACTTTTTTTTTCTCTTAGATTTCCATTGATGCAAAATTATCACAAAAGGGGTAGTTATTCTGATCTCAATTTTTGCATTGGACATTTCCTTTTTATTATTATGATTATATATATATATATATATTAGGGCTGTGCAAAAATTAATTGCGATTAATCGCATCCAAAATAAAAGTCTGTGTTTACATTATATATTTGTGTGTGCTGTATATAATTATTTTGTATATATAAATACACACACATGCATGTATATATTTAAGAAAAAGTGTTATTCATATATAAAATATTTATATTTATATAATATAGATTATGTATTTATAAATATATAGAGAATTTAAGCGCAAATAATTCTTAAATATATACATGCATGCATTGGTATTTAGATATACAAAATAATTATATACAGCACACACAAATATATTATGTAAACACAGACTTTTATTTTGGATGCAATTAATCGCAATTAACTTTTGCACAGCCCTAATATATATATATATATATATATATATATATATATATATATATATATATATTTATATATATATATATATATATATATAATTTTATTTTAGATTTATTATTATATTTTTTTATTATATATATATATATATATATATGAAAATAACAATAACACCTTGTTATTGGGGTCTGAGAGTTTACTGTCAAAGGTCTTTGGTCCTTTTTATTAAGTATTCTGTAATGGTCTTTGGGTTTGCATTTTTTCAAGTATAAGTGTTTAAGAGTGCTTTAGGCAGTTTGCTTCCCCTTACGCCTGTAAGAATGCTCCTTACCTGTGGAAAATTGCTGCAACGCACAATGACTATGAGTTTTTTCTTAGTGTTGCTGTTGTCACTTGTCTGTGACTTATGAAGTAAACTGTTAGTAAATGAGGTTTTACCCTCAGTGTTTGTATGTGTTCTAAGCTGGTGTCTCACTGCAGTAGTTTATCAGCCAGACAATTTATGACTCTCCTTCCCTCTAAAATTCCTCTGAGACGGCTCTGTTTGCATACTCCCAAATTGGCAAGTGGCTTAATTAGACTAATTAGTCAATTAGCTAACTGTAGCATGTGCATTCATCTGTTTAAATGACAGAATACTTCAGGCCTGCTTGGCTTTGAATAAAGGGCATACTGCAGATAATTATAATGTTAGTTTAACAGCAGTCTGCTGCTACCACTGAGTAGTGTGAAGACTTCATTAAGAGCCCAGAAATGCACCTCTTAGGTGAACCGGAGGTTGAAAAATAAACACTCAGTACTCCAATATTTTGTCTTTGGTCACCATATTTTTCAACATGGGAAAAAGCTGTCTGTTGAAAAGGTGTCCGATTCATTAGTCGCTAAGTAACTAAGAAAGCAAAAGTGCAGGAAAGGGTAAAACTATTTGCACTAAAAAACAGTGTGTTTATGATTCTGTCTGCGTCTCAATCAGCTCCCTAGCTCCCTATAGGCCATTTTGCAAGATGTAAACAACACTGGTCCAGAAACACTTCCTGTTTCAGTTTGTAACGGTTTAAGAAAACATCTTAAAGATGTTTTAACTTTTTGATTCAGTTTTAAATGTTCTGTTGGTTGTATTTTATCCCAGCTTTTATGTAGTGTTAAAAAACTGAAACAGGAAGTGCTTCTGGACCAGTGTTGGTTACATCTTGCAAAATGGTACATGAATTCGGGCACTGGTAAGGACACATTGGGACACTGGTGATGACATGACAACATCCTCATTGTAAAACATCACTACTGGTATTTATGATCATCAGCAGAACTAATACTTTTCTGACATTTAAAAGAAAAAAATGTTATTCAAAGTGCTTGTTTTTATTGTGCCTCTACAGTGAGCATTGATGCACCCTGGTTTTCATGGTTCATTGTGGGACTTTTAGGGAGCAAAAGTTTCATTGCACTGGAAGGATTATGCGATTGAGACAGCCCTTTAAATGGCTGACTCTCTGATCTTTGCCCAGACTACTGAACCGGGAAGCTGATTCAGACCCTCTGATAATAATAAAAGGATAACAAATGCAGTATAATGAGCTGTGGTGGAATAGCTAAAATAACTGGAAGTGGCTGACCACACAAGCCTTGCACATTCAAGTTATGTCAGTGCCCACTTTTACGTTGTGTCTCCTTGATGGATACTGCAGTTTGGCATAGTATCTTCACCAATACAGAATGTGGAAGACGAAATCCTCTTAAAAATACATGTTTTACAGAATGGTTTGGTTAGTTTTTTTGATTTGTGGGGTTCTTGAGTTTGATTTTAATTATAATTTCTCTATTTTTCAGACCAGCATATTGGTTTCTGGGCTCTTTAAAAGACATGTAGATGGTTTTCTAAAGAACTACTACCTAAAGTTATTTGTGTAAATAAATAAATAAATAATGTTCTACAACTCTGTAGCATCAGGCTGTAAAACCCATTTTGTTTGTAACTGTAAACTTCATGATTTTTAATAGTGAGGATACTTTGATTGGTATGTGTCCAAACTGGATGTGGATATTCAATCCTCAGTGGTCAGATTTCCATGACTTCTGATTGGTGGGATTAGGTTCCTTCTCCGTCCAGCTGAGTCACTGTGATCTAATGCTTTACTAAAGTGTTTGTATATAGTGATGTTACGTTATGCTGTTTTTATGTCCATAGAATAATGCAGGAATGATTTGTCATGTTTATTTATTACATTTACATTTGCATCTTTTCTTTTAGCTGACACTTTTATCCAAAGTGACTTAAAATTGCTATTTATGTCAGAGGTCGCACGCCTCTGGAGCAACTAGGGGTTAAGTGTCTTTCTTTCTTTCTTTCTTTCTTTCTTTCTTTCTTTCTTTCTTTCTTTCTTTCTTTCTTTCTTTCTTTCTTTCTTTCTTTCTTTCTTTCTTTCTTTCTTTTTTTCTTTTTTCTTTCTTTCTTTCTTTCTTTCTTTCTAGCCATACAATATATTTGTGTCACAAACAGGCTCACAAAATAATATAAACCACCATCCGCTTTCCTTTTACTCTTTATGGAAGATGACGATTTTTTTTGTGTGTGTGTGTGAACATTAATAGTATTAGCCTCTGGATGTATCTGCTTTTAAAACTTTATTTGCACTCAAGAATTAATCCACTGAATTCAGATTGATCATTTGGAAGGTCTATAGAGAAATGAATGGAAGGTCTAGCTAATATACAATCTTCAAAGCTGGATGTAATTTTGTTGTCAGAGAGTGAATTTTAAAAGAGCAAACCTGTTGGAGACACAATCACTCTAAAGAGTTGATTTCCTCAGGAACAGCTCTCCTTTGAGCAGTCCTGCTCTCTCAAATGTAAATGACTCTGGGATTGACAGCTAAATGAGTGGTCTTGTTAAACAGATTATGTTTTAGAGCTTAGAGCAATTATTGCAGTGCTTCTGTTTGGCATTGTGTGTTCTCATCTCATTTAAAAGCTAGTTTAAACAGTGCTGTGTGTTTTGTAGCCTTAGAGGAACTTCTGTTGATGATGAAGGAAGTGATTTATCTGACTGCTGAATGATGGCTCAAGACACGCTGATGGCTAACAGGGTCTTAATGGAATAGTTTACCCCAAAATTAAATTTTTGTTGCACCCTCATGTCATTCCAAACCTTATATGATTTAATTCATTTTGTGTAATTTTTTTGTGTGTCTAAATGAAGCACTGAAATAAGTTGTTTTAAAGTGAACAAGGCATCAAAATGTTGGTAATGTTATTAATTTTGAGATTTGCAAAAGATTACTTCTGTAGATCTGATTACAAGATTGCTATATCTTTAGCTTGGCTGGATGTTGGTTACTTTACTAAAGGTGACTAGTTCAAGTAAGCCTGTAAGAAGGCAGGTCTTCAATAAATAAAGATAGCCCTAAAGAAAAAGGAGTGCTGTAGCCTGGACTTGTAAGTTTGAACCCTGCAAGAAGCGACCCTTGAGCGATCGCTGTTGTGCACTTGAACCACACGCTTAACCTCAGGTTGCTCTATTTCCAGTAACTCAAAATGGTGACGATTTTCATGCTCCCTCCCTCTCGCTCTCGTTCCAGGAGATAATCCTATACGCTTGAACAGCGTCTGTAAACACACCATCCATCAGCCCTGCTCTGTTTTGTGTGTATTACTGTACGTGTGGGTGTGCAGAACACATGGTGTTTTCTGAGCTCTGTGTTTTAAGTGCTGTACTGACCACACACCATTACCATATGCCTTGAGCTAGGGCTGAATTAAATGAAAGCACTGTGTACATTGAACTAATTATAAGAATAGTATTATTAGCTGCAATTGCAATAGTGTTGTTTTCAATTGTTAACTTCCACTGAATAGGGTAATAACAATGAAAACTAATTGTAATATGAAAGCACAGGGTGTAAGTGGAACATCATGACCTGAATCAGATCGTTTTTACCTCATTCTCCCCCCAAATTTCAGTGTTTTTGCCATGTACATGCAGTGTATTAAGAGAATTGGCTTGAATCGACATTTTACATTTATTCATTTAGCTGACGCTTTTATCCAAAGCGACTTACAATATATGTCAGAGGTCGCATGCCTCTGGAGCAACTAGGGGTTAAGTGTCTTGCTCAGGGACACATTGGTGTCATCACCACCCCCATTTTATATATATATATATATATATATATATATTAAAAAAGAAAAACACAGATCACAATTATAAAAACAGAGCAATTCCAAGAGGATCCTCGCACCATCTGTGCTCGGGCCCTAAATATAAATATATCTAAAACATCTATTGATTATAAATATATAAATACATTTATCAGAGATGTGAGTTGATCTCACAATACTG
Organism: Pimephales promelas; assembly: GCF_988280905.1. Lineage (NCBI taxonomy): Eukaryota > Metazoa > Chordata > Actinopteri > Cypriniformes > Leuciscidae > Pimephales > Pimephales promelas. The sequence goes on along the minus strand of NC_142779.1, from coordinate 5,595,336 downwards.
ACTTTATAACTCACAATTGCGAGTTCATATCTCACAAAAAAAAAATAAAATAAAATCATAATTTTGGAAAAAAAAGTCAAAATTGTGAGATGTAAACTTTTCAATTGCGAGTTCATTTCTTGCAGTTCTGACTTTATTTAGTCACATTGCAACTTAATTTCAGAGATATAAATGGCAAGTTAATATCTCGCAAATCTAAGAAAAAAGTCAGCGTTAGGAGATGTACATTTGCAAGAAATAGTCAAATTGTAAGAGAAAAAGGGGCGGAAGCAAGCTTCCATAACCGTCAGCTCTCCTGCTCTGTAAATATTGACATCAGTGATTTAAAAACCCATTTAGTTCATCCATAGTGTACATTATTGCTCAGAATAAGTGTTAAAAGCTAACCAAGTAATACAGTATGTAAGGGTGTGCACTGGGTGTCCTTCAGCACCTCTACCCCTCTCTCCCTCTTGGTGACCCGATCATTGTCTTATGATTAATAAGGGCTGGCATATTTTGTGATGCTAGTTCTAATGCGTAATTGATTGGGGTCATTTGGAAGTGCCCACAGACGCTCCTGCCGTAATAAGCTCACTTTACCAAACACTGCATTGCCAAACCCTGATGTGCTTTTAAATCAGATTACATGTTGTTGCTTCATTAAACTGGTGTTGGAAAAAGTATTTTACCATTCAAAAAATTCAGCTTTATTAATGTAGTAATATTCACACAGACGATAATGAAATGTGAAAGTGTGTGTCTCTTCTTCGGACAGTTTTGTTTACTTATAAACTTTATAGGCTATATTTATATCCTCAACAAGCTTCTGATTTCATATATGAAGCAGTGAAGATCTAATATGATAAACTGACCCCTTGTGGTTTTGTGGTAAGTTACAGTACTGAAGCACATTATTATGTTATATATAATGGTAGCTATGCTCTCATCACAAACGTTGCCCTCAAACGCACTTATGAATCCTTACGTTTTCCATCAAGCTTCGTGATGCCTGTGTGTGTGATGTAACAGAGCATTGATAGACAGTCTCAAATGGCTTCTGTCTTCGGTTTCTCCAGAAATGTAACCTTACACACCTGCAGCCTGAGTAAAGGCCAGTCAGTGAGATCATATAAACATCATCCTGGACACAGACATCCACTACAGCAAAACTGAGAATTTTTAAAATGTTTTTGAAAGAAGTCTTTTGTGCTCACTAAGGCTGGATATTTGATCAAGTAAATACATAAAATACGGTGAAATATTAATACAGCTTAAAATTGTATTCTATTTTATATATTTAAAAAAATGTAATATCTTCATGTGATGCAAAACTGAATTTTCAGTATCATTACTCCAGTCTTCAGTGTCACATGATCTTTCAGAAATCATTCCAATATGCTGATTTGTTGCTCAAGAAACATTAAAAACACTTGTGTGACTTAAAGGTGCTGTCTGTAAGAATGACTGCTAGTGGTCGAAATAGGTACTGCAGTCCAAATTCAAAATATCAGAGATTGTTGTTTTCCCCGGCCCTCTCGCGAGGGTTGCCAGTTTCAGGACACAACAGGAACGAGTGAAATTGACAACGAAAGCCGAGGAAACTTGCAGACTGTAAGTTAATGAGTTGATTTGTCCGCGTTTTAATATGCTTTCGTTCATAGAGATTTTTAGATGGATTTTTAGGTTCTCTGACCCAGTTTGTTTACTTGTTTCCAAGGCTGCAATACGTTGTGTTTCCAACGCATTCTCATCCTAGGGCGTCATAAACTGACGGTTTTGATAATGCATATACATCCAACGCACATGGCACCCTTTAGTGTCAATATAACACGCTTCGGTTATGGGTAGGTTTAGGTCTGGGGTAGGGTTCGACCACTAGGAGGCGCCTTCTGGCCCTTCTGGCTGCGTCTCATATTGACGCTAAAGGGTGCCATGTACATTGGATGTAAACGCATTGTCAAAAGCGTCAGCAATGACGCCTTGGGATGAGAACGGGCATCCCGAGTTGTCGAAATACTATTGGGTGAACAAAAAACTACTGCTCTAAAAAAATTCTGGGTTGTTTTAACCTAATTTTGGGTCAAATATGGACAAACCCAGCTGTTGGGTTAAATTTATTAATTGCATTTTTTAATCCAACATTTGGGTTAGTCCATATTTGACCCAAAATTGGGTCAAAACAACTCAGCATTTTTTAGAGTGTGACAACACAGAACATGTAAAATAATAAAAATAAAAAAATTATTTAAATTTAAATTAAAATTTAAAATAACTGGCTGAAGTGTTTTTCAGAGAAACGAGTTTGTGAACCTAGCATGTTTCCTAAATAGCAAACATATTATGGTATTTTTATGCTTTAGTAGAGTAAAAAAGTTACGTACAGCACCTTTAATATTTTTGTGGAAATTGTGATACTTTTCTGTGATTCTGTGAATAGAAAGTTCCAAAAAAAAAAAAAAAAAATAGAATCACTTTCCATAAATTTATCGTGTCCTTGATGAATAAAAGTATTTATAAAAAAAGAAAAAAAGATTATATATACACTGCCATTCAAAGGTTTGGGGTCTGTAAGATTTGTTTGTTGAAAGAAATGAATACTTGTAATACATTTCATTACACATCCATTGACCCAAGAGAAAAACCTAAGCCTAATTCAAACATAATATGTTGTTTTCTAACGTAGAGTTGGTCGGCATGGATTTAAACCTGTTGTTTATAGTTAATTTATTCATTTTAATTTGTTTGATTCATTTGTCAGGGATAAAGGCTTATATGTCTGAAAGTAAAGCATGACTCATTCAATTTCTCAATATTTCTGTGTGTGCCGTGTAGGTGTGTATGGATGTACTGGTTTCAGTGTGAATAATGTATGTTGTGTGCGCTTGTTCTGTGTGTGTGTGTGGTTGAGATCATTTTGCGGCTGCTGCTTATCGGGGGGCAGGTGTGTGTCGGCTGATACCTGCTGGAGCCGCTGAGAGCAGCCTACCTGGAAATTGATGTCTCACATCAGTGACCCGCTCTCTGCCCAGCCGACGACAACAACCACCCGCACCGGCTTTACCCGCATATGCGCGCGCCGCTTTGTGCCTGTCGTGTCCTTTTCTGTGCATATTTGCATCCATCTGATAATGAGAGGGTTAAAGTGTGGGAATATAGGAGAGCGGAGTGTGTGTGCCGAAAGGTTATCATGTCCTTCACCGCTCCGATGACATTTGGAGCAGCGTTGTCTGATGGGATTAATCCGCCGACCCCGTGCCTCCACTGAGAGTCACCTCCTCAACCGCACGGCCCAAATCTCCCGCCGTTCTCTTGTTTTTTTTCCTTTGTTTTCCTACTGTTTATCTTCGCTTCATTCTCTCAGTCCACTCCTCTCTCACCCCTGCTCTATTGATTCTTATTGTCATTCAGGTTAAGCTTGCAAAGACCAAGCAATTATGTCTTCAATCTGACAGTATCTAGCTCTGCAGCGCTGCTCCGCGTTTAATTTCGGCCTGGGTAGGGGTTGTGTTGGTGTGTCGCGGAGGTGCAGGAGTGTTTGCTGGATGGTTGGGAGGGATGTGTGTATAATTGAGGCTCTCTCCCCCCTTATCTCTGGCAGGAGAGAGTGTTTGACATTTAAAAGGCTCCTCTTTCTACTCTGAGGTGACTGCAGAGGCTTGTCCAGACGGGGGGCCGTAGACAGCTGGGACTTTGGCAACCCCACAATTCTAAATTATAGCTGGACATCTACCGAGTAGCTTGACACCTTGAGATTGTGCACCATTCTAACCCTTCGCTATACAGTAGCTGTCTTGCTGATGCATGAGCTGTGCAGTTTTAATTGAATTTTTGTTTATTTATTATTTTTTTTTTTTTGCTTTATTTTACTTTTAATTCAAAGCAAATATGCTTTACAAATGGCTATACAAATATACACTACCATTAAAAAGTTTGTGGTCAGTAAGATTTCTTTCTTTTAGGCTGCATTTACACTATGCCCAAATCCGATTTTCTGTCTAAATCCACATTTTTTTTTTTTTTTTACAACGATGACCCACTTACATCATCTTTTAAAAGTGTCCCGTATCCGATTTTTGCATTTACACTAGCTTATACACAGCTGAAACTACCAAATGTAGACGTTCTGACCCGGAAAAGGGAGTAAAACGGCACGAAATGCAATGGATGCAGATGTAAATAAAATGATGCAGTGTTTTGCTTTCCACAATATTTTGAAAAGTCAGCAAAACATTGGTCTCGCACAGCGGAGAAAAAGAGGAGAGCCCTTGTTGGCACTGTATACTCTCAGAAAAAAAGGTACAAAAGCTGTCACTGGGGCTGTACCTTTTCAAAAGGTAAACTTTTGTCCATTTTAGGTGCTAATATGTACATTTGAGGTTCTAATATGTACATTTTATGTGATAATATGTACATTTTAGGTGCTAATATGTGCATTTTAAGTGTTAATTAGGTGCTAATATGTACATTTTAGGTGCTAATATGTTAATTTCATTACTTAATATGTCAATTTTAGGGGTTAATATGTAAATTTTAGGTGGTAATATGTACATTTTAGGTGCTAATATGTACATTTTAGGTGCTAATATGTACCACTAAGGTACCAATATGTAGCTTTTTGAAAAGGTTCGGCCCCAGTGACGGCTTTTTTACCTTTTTTTCTGAGAGTGTAGCCACGAGCGCTTAAAACCGTCCCTCCCCATATCTTGTGAAATGTCTTCAAACACAGATTTATTTCTGTAACAACCCTGCATTTTTGCCAGCACTCTTCGCCCCAAACACTCAAGACACGAAACCTCCACATTGCTCCAATGTGTATCCTTCGTCCTCCATAGCATCTATAATAAGTCATGTGATCTCAGTTGGCGGTGTCCATCTGAGTTGACGTCACTTTTTTAATGACGTACGACTCGCATTTATTGGGAAAAATCCGATTTGTCTGCTTACATGGCACTTGCAAATCTGATCACCAGTCATATCCAATCTGTGCCACATGAGAGGGAAAAAAAATTGTGTCACTTGAACCATGCAGTGTCAATGGGGCCTTAGTAAATTGATCAAAAGTGACAGTAAAGTTTTTTTACATTGTTACAAAAATATTTCAAAAATGCTGTTCTTTTTAATTTAGTTTTATGAAAGTATTAGATTCCGTTCTTATGTATTATGGTTTCACACGAAAATATTAAGCAGCACAACTGTTTTCCACATTGATAATAATTAGAAATGTTTGTTGAGCTGTAAATTGGCATTTTAGAATGATTTCTGAAGGATCATGTGACAATGAATTTTCACCATCATTACTGCAGTCTTCAGTGTTGCATCACAGGAATTACATTGGAAAGAATATTAGAATAAAAAAAACACAATATTACTGTTTTTACTATTTTTGAGCAAATAAATGCAACACATGTGAACATAAGATATACATTCAAAAACAGCTTAATAATCACAAATTTTTGAACAGTAGTGTCTTGTGCACACAAATATTGGGTTAAATAATCCACTTTTATTTTCATATTTAATTGTATTATTTGGCATTGAATAGAGATTGGTATGAGTACCCCAGGGTGACGGCAATGATCGATCATAGCAACACAATAATTGCATGACATTTTCAACTTTTCATTTTTTCCTTTTTTGGTTGGTTAGATTGGCATTTTTATCCACTGACTTTCAGTCTGGCTCTCAATAGTCAGTTTGAGGAGGATTCAAGTGTGTACTGTATATCACAGGTCGTGTTCTAGACAGAGAGCAACATTTCTCTTTTCAATTTACATCTTGGATCAATTATGGGATTGCTTTCTCTGTGAATTTGTCCAGATACCTAAAAAATATCACCTACCTTGTATTATATACGTTGAAAAGTTATATACCTTGTTGAAAATGCTGCCTTCAAAGGCATCTTGCTAGGTTTTGGAATGTAGCCGATGTGTGTTCTTGAGTTCATTCTGAAGTTTATTCAATTTTATACACTCTTTCTTCCCTGTTTACCTTTGGTCGCTCTCTCTCACTCTATTCCTCTCTAGATTAACTGAGAAGGTCAATTGCCAATTTTCCTCAGCCATTGTCTTTATCAAAACCAATATTAATTTTGGCTAATTAGGACCTGGAGCTAATGAGCATTACATATAATTAGTTCATTTATAATCCATAACATCCATGGTTTATTAGGATCTCTGAAAAGAGGGTTTCAAATTCAAGCAGACGCAGCGCAGGCACACACACGCACACACACAGAGACACTCAGGCTCACATCTGTCTGTCTATCTAGAGGCTGTTGACTCCTTCAACCTGGAGACCCAAGCTGCCCACCTGAATCCTCCATCCTCCTTTTCCTGCGAGCACCTCTATGACCTCACTGTCAGGAGTGCAGCCACGGGTAACGTGAGAGTGTCAGGGGGTCAACAGATGGGTAAAGACTCCAAAACTGAGTGAGCTGACGGTGTAGGCAACATTTAAAGACATATACACAGTTCAGATGCAAAGTCTGTTCTGAAAGCTAGCAGCATTGCCTCTTTCAGAGAGAAGGCAATCTGGATTGCAACAAGCTCATTAAAAAATCCATTTAAGATGAGGGGTGAAGCAATAATTTGTTAATTTTTTAAAAATATCAACTAAAAATATGTAATTTTGTATGTATTCGTATGAGATATTGTCACTCACATATACTGAATGAAAAATATTTTATTTTTTATTTTATTTTTATTTTATTATTTTTTATTTATTTACAATTATTTTTATTTTATTTTAATGCAAAAAAATATACACTACCATTCAAATTTTTGGCCTTTAAGATTTTTTTTAAAGAATAAAAACTAAATAAATAAACAATATATAAATATATTTTATTCAACAAGGATGCTTTAATTTGATCAAAAGTGAGAGTAAAGACTTTTAGATTGTAACTTTCATATTCACTTTATCAAAAGAATGAGATTCATGAAAAAAAGGTATTACAATTTCCACAAAACTGTTAAGCAGCACAACTGTTTTCAACACTTTTTTTTATTTTATAAAATGCAATTATATTTTATTTTTGATAAGTAAGTAAAGTTTATTTATAGAGCACTTTTCACAGATAAAAATCACAAAGTGCTTTACAAAGTGCAGCCACAAAAATAAAACAGTACATAATCAGTAAAATTTCAACATTTCAAACATTTAAAAAGCCCAAAATAAAACCCAGTTAACTAAATGCTTGTCTAAATAAAAGTGTCTTAAGATGCCTTTTAAAATAATCGATCGAGTCGGTCAATAAATACATAGTGACATTATTTTAACTGAAATATAAATTATCTACACTGGCAACTATAAATAGTTGCCAGTGTAGACAGCAGCACTGCAGTTCACTAGTTTTCGGAACATCTTTGAAAAAATATGTCACAAAGGAACACTCCAGAGAACACACTCTTTTGGGACAGCCCTGCTGCCACGGCAACGCTGAGTGACAGACAGCTCTGAGGTTGACAACGGCGACGACAAACATTCTTTAAGTGTTTGTCGTTTAAGTGAATAGGTGTGGAAAGAAAGGATGGGGTAAGAGAAGCGAGGAAGGATGGCTGCCGGGATTGAGAGGCATGAAATGGCTGAACCTGTGAGTGAAAACACACACATTAGAGTTCTCTTAGTTTTGATTTAACTCCACTCCTGATAATGTACAGGTCTAAAAGGTCAGCATCGGAGCACAAGAGTTATCAAGTGCGAGAAATGTAGACTAGATATATCGAGTGCAACAGTGTTAACACACACTTTCAGCGGCACTCGTTCCGGAAGTATTTTTTTCATTAATTCCTCCCTACACTCTCAGGAAAAAAAGGTACAAAAGCTGTCACTGGGGCTGTACCTTTTCAAAAGGTACACTTTTGTACCCAAAGGCTAGATATTGGTAACTTAGTGGTACATTTTAGTACCTCAAATGTACATATTAACACCTAAAATGTACATATTAAGACCTAAAATTGACATTAGCTCCTGAAATGTACATATTAACAACTAAAATGTACTTATTAGAACATAAAATGTATATATTAACACCTAAAATGTACTTATTAGCACCTAAAATGTACATATTAACACTTAAAATGTAATATTAGCACCTAAAATGGACAAAAGTTTACCTTTTGAAAAGGTACAGCCCCAGTGACAGCTTTTGTACCTTTTTTTCTGAGAGTGGGGATTTCAAAAATGTATTTGTTAAAAGAGTTATAAGCCATGAATCAAGCCATTCAGCTATGAGGTGAATCACAACATTACAAACTTTGATTTGAAGAAAAAACCTATTTGAAATTGGACAAAAGACGATGTGCTTAAAGGGAAACTTCAAGATTTAGCATTAATATTTGTATTAGTAGAAAACTTGCAGTATTTTCGAATTACCATGCTTTCCACCCTCATATCCCCCTGAGATGAGAGATTTATGTATTTTATGTCTGGAAAAAATCCTCGGATGACGCAAAAATCGCCATTTTGCGTCATTGGAGGATTTTTTTTTGTCCGGAGGCTAAAGAATACAGTCAGTAGTAGGGCCGTCCCGCATGTTTTCAACCCACCCATAGAGAGGGTGATCTCACTCACAGAATGAACACATAGTGTCAGCCATCTTTTTTTGGAAGCTAAGCTTGCACGTGCCCCCTCCTGCCAAAAACTTTGAGGATCACTGATTTATGCTGATTTAATAAAAAAAAGATAATGTATTAATAAGAATCACCATTAAGAATTTCATTAGGAGTCATACTAAGGAGTCTTCTCCATTGACATCTATTCAAACAGAACTGCTTTTCTTCTCCCTAGTCAGGATCCATACAGTTTTACTCATTTTTTGGCTAACCTTGAAGGCTCCCCCCTGGGACTCTGCCCAAACATTTCTTAAACGTCCCTACCATCTCTCTTTGTTGCTTGCCACACTAAAAGACAGGTAAAGACAGATCGAGAAGGATGAGAGAAAAGTAATGTTAGGGGTTTTAGTGAGGTGTGTGATAGCTTTGGAGTTTTTAGTTAGACTTCTGACAGCTAAATGGTACCCGAGTAAAGGGTTTGTGCATGTTTTTATTCTTTTCTTTCAGGATGCACAGTTTGAGTCAGGTGGAGTATTTTATAGCACATTCACGCATGAGTGTTTATTTTATTAACTATTTATCATTTATCTTCGTCACACACATTGTCTAACAGACTAGTTCCCGGAATAGACAAATTAGACCCGGGAACTCTATCCCTTCGTGACCAGTCATTGTCCACTGTTGTCTTGCCTCATCCTGATTCCTGGAGGCCACAACTCCCTGCTGGAACATTTTATGGGTTTAATAAGTTGACTGGGTCAAGCTTGACATGATAGACCATCTTGGTCAACCTGTCTCATACCAGTGTTGAAATTCAGTCACTCTACTAATATTTTTGCAGCTTCGTTTGTTCGTTCGTTCGTTCATTTCATTCATTCATTCATTCATTCAATCCACAAATACCGTTTAGAGAGTATATATAGTGTATGTGTGTATATATGTGTGTGTATATACAGTATATATATATATATATATATATATATATATGAAGAGTTCAGATGCAAAAGCCTCTAAATGCCATTTGAAATTTTATTCTTTAATGATGATTTTTATCAAACCTGTATATTTAAGTTCAGTAATTTCACTTAAATAACAATTAATAGGTAATCTTCATTGCCATTTAAGTGAAATCACTGAACTTAAATATACAAGTTTGATAAAAAAATCATCATTAAAGAAGAAAATTTCAAATGGCACTTAGAGGCTTTTGCATCTGATCTCTCATATATATATATATATATATATACAGTATATGTGTATATATGTATGTATATTGTCAAAGATATTTTCTCTTAAATGGGAATTCTCTTAAATTTTCTCTTAAATCTATTTAAACCATGCGTCATGCATGTTACTGGTTGAGTCATGTGAAGCTGGTGTGAGTGTGTTTGTGCATGCTTGTATATGTATTGTTGAACTATAAGGTGATGAAGGCAAAGGGTACGATCTCCTGAAGCGTGACAGATTTAACCATAAATCAGATGGATTAATACACACTGGCCCAAGGTCTGTGTGTGTGTGTGTGTGTTAAAACACCCTAGTCACTTAGAGCTGGCTTAGACCTCCATCAGTCTCATGTTCTGTCATCAGCTTTGATAATAATGCACTGAAATCAGAGAGAGTGAGTAAGAGTAGGAGAGAGACTTATGACATTTATGATGCAATAATTTCTGCATATTTGTATAACAGTGACTGGTTTTACTCATAATATGATACCGGTAAACATTTACAATTTGTAGATTTTATATATACTTATTCATATTTATATATTTAAAATTTGATCCAAAATTTCATATCAAAGGAATACATTTCTATATAAATATTCATACTAAATATTTACTGTATCTATAACAAATATGATATTTTTGTTTATTTAACTATTTATTTATTGCTAGCGTGCAGCATATATTGATTTTCCAGGCATGTGTGAACTGTTTTTAGAGACTGGCGGAAATTTGTGTCCTACTTTATTCATTTTGGGTAAAATTTTAAGCAGCTATTTTCTCTGGCAATTTGCTTTATCATGTTGCCGTTGGTATGAAAAGGCCTCTATATAGAGTCCCAAATAAATATTGTCAGAATGCTTCCACTTAATTTACTTCCTGAAATTAATTGGATACAGAAGGGGGAATTTATAGCTTCAATGGAGTCCCCAATTGTCGCCGACAGCACGCAAAAGCTGTTTTTACTATTTTTCATTATGCGTTGAGCTTCTGTTTTAGCATTGTTTTTGGATTACAATTTTCCTGTCTGGCACTTAACCCTGTGTTGTCATGAATGTAGTGCTCATTTTTTGAACTGGTGCGATCTGACACAGTAATACACACGGTCTTTATCAGTAGCGTTTGATAGCTCTCCTGAGGGACTGACCCAGCATGCTCTCTGGAGCTTTATCCATGGAAATGAGACGCCTGGATATGCCCTAATGTGCCTCTGTGGAACACACTCACACAAAGGCCTCTCTGTATGTAAATGTGCTGAATAGAGCTGGAAGGTATGATGATACATAGAAATGTTTCAGCCAGTAGAGATTCTGCTTAATGATTTATACCATGGTAGATGTATCCAGGTGGCAGGAAATTCAAAATTGAAGAATTGGCTTTCGATTTAATCGGATCGGCCACACCTCATAGGAAGTTGAATCGGAAATTGTAAGGAATCACTTAATACAATTTAGAGAAATTCAGCAGGCAATGGCATTCTGGCAAATTAAGTGTTTTAAATTGTTTAAATAAGTTGTAATTTGACTTAAATATGGAAAATTCGCAGATTTGATTCAATGTGTTTATCTGTTTAAAAACGTTCTTGTTTTTCGAGCCCGACCGATATGGATTTTTAGGGTCCGAAATCACTCAGTGAGGAAAAAAAGCCTGATTATCGATAAATCGGCCGATATTATTTTTGTGTAAAAGTAATAATGAAAACATATAAACTTTTACTTAAATACTTTTTTAAATAAGTAGTCAGATCGGCCCATAAATCGGCCGGGCTCTACTGATTTTAGTAGTAATTTATGAATTTCTTTGAATTTCAGTTCAGTATACAGTTGAAATTATTCAACCCTCATTGCAAATCAGGTTTATTGGCAAAAATTTATAGACTTTCAGCTGTTGGCGATGAACAAATCAAACAAAAGTAATGGGAATAGCTCAACACAACAAAATGTGTCAAGTGGTTTCCTAAAATGCAAATAAAAAAATAATAATAATCTGAATGTAATATCTTCTGCAGTCTAAAAATGAATAAAATCCCTCATAACAGCACAAATCTGCAACAAGACAGGTGTTGTCTCAAGCACACCTGATCAAACTAATCAAGGGCTTCATTTGTGGCAACAGGTGTGCTTGAGCTAAAACACATGACATCTCTGAACTGGCTAGGTTTGTTGAGTGTCATGTTTGACTGCATGTTATAAATATGGCTAAGTCAAAAGAATGGGTCAAAAGTTACGAGAAACCATCGCCCTTCACAAACAAGGAACCGAATACAAAAAGATAAAGGCACTAAATGTTCCAAAGTTGAAGGAACAGTGGTTACACTACCTACATGGGGCAGAAAAAGAAGGCTATCAACAGCTGGATCCAGATTTCTGAGAAGACAGGTTCAGAAAACCCTCGAGTGACTGCAAAAGACCTGCAGAGACTTGGTGGGAACAGGCATTGACGTTTCAGCTTGAACTGTAGGCACGTACTAGACTTGAATCCCATGGAAAATCTCTGCTGGTATATGAAGGCGGTGGCTGCAGAACGCAAACCCAAGAATATTATTATTCCTCAGAAATGCTGCCAGAACCTGGTGTCTGGTTGTATATCTTATTTGCAGCAGGTCATAACAGCCAAAATCTGTTCTACTAAGTACTAAAGATGCTTTCCAGGAAGGGGTTTAAAAATTTTGAGACTGCAGAAGTCATTACAAGTTGGTTGTTGTTGTTGTTTTTTTTGGTTGAATTTGGGGAAACCACTTGACACATTTGTTCAATTATTTTTTGTTTGATTTGTTCATTGCAAACATTGTAAATTTTGCCAATAAACCTGATTTGCAATGGGGGTTGAATAATTTCGATTACAACTGTAAAGTGAACTGAAATTCATAAATTACCACTAAAATAATTAGTTTAAATAAAAAAATAAAAGGAAGTTTTTCAACTTTTTGAGTAATGGATTAATATCCAAAAAAAGTACAACTCACAGATAAATATAATAAAATACAATACTTGAAATCATCACTTAATTTGTATATAATATTCCATATTTAATACATTTACAACTTATTTAAACAATTAAGGACACTTGCCAGAATGCCATTGCCAGATGAATTTCTCTGAATTGGTATTTTAAGTGATTCCTGTCTTGCAATTCAATTTCCAATTGCGGAAAAAGGCGGATCGGAGCATTCCTAATCGGTACATAAAATTACAGATGTCGGGTGATAAAAATTGTAAATAAAACATCTTTTAGAAAACAAGTCCCGTCCAAATTGGGCTAAAAGCACTAAAAAAAAAAAACCCACTAAAACATCTTATTGACTTATTGACAACTTTTTGTTGTGTATTATATTTAATAGCCTTCGTTTAGGACCATACTGATGTCAGATCAATTGTAAATAGAATTGCCTGTGCACTTTGTGGCAGTATTGTTCTATATGCAGTTGCGGCCTTTGCAGATGGTTTGACGAAAGGAAGCTCACTAAGTTGAGGAGTATGTGTGTGTGTGTGTGTGTGTGTGAAACTCCTGATTTGAGCGGACCCTCACAGGGATCAGATCCGCTCTGACATTTAAAGTCATTTATGGTTGGGGCACAGTAAGTCACTGAAGGGGGTTTGGTCAGATTAGATTATGTTGACTCCTCAGGGGTCTATCAAAAGGAATAAACTCTGGATTGCAGGTCAAATTATGCATGGAAATATGCTCACATAAAACATGAGGAGAAACAGATTTGCACGGATCACCCCGAGAGAGACCTAACATCGCCTACATTCAACACTGAAACAAACTCCGTTCAAATCAATCATTTATGCTGCTTACACCTTTTCTCCCCTGCAAACGCGGCTCATGGTATTTACCTCCTCCCTGAACGCATTAGGGAGGGTACCATAACTCATGCTCTGGGGGGGACTAACCTTTTTCAATAGCCTATAAACAAATTAGGGCCCCTGTGCTTCAGTGCCTGTGCTCATTAGTGGAGAGGAAACTCAGGCGTTAAGACATTACGGGCACACGGATGAAGAACGGCTTTAGACGGAGATTATGACACAAAGCCAATTAACAGCCTCTTTGATTTACAGTTCAGCCCTATTAATGAAACACCCGCCATTAACACAATGGGTAATGAATTCGAGGCTGTGAATCATGTATCAGGAGTCGCAGTCGTGGAACATGTGCGGTTTATCGCCCGCGTGCGAGGCGAAGCTTTCGACGGGGCTAAGAATGATGATATCTGCAGGACTAAATGACAACGAGATAACGTAATACAGCGCTTTCCGGTTTAACTGTGGCCTTCATGTCTCTGTCGTATTATTAATCGTGCTGGGTAATAATAAAATAGATTAACAATTGGGATTTTGCTGGTCTAGATTTTAGATTAGATAAAAAAAAAATATATATTTTTTCTGCTAGTGTTGCAGTGAAATAATTGAAATCTTGTTTTTTTTTTATATATATATATATATATATATATATATATATATATATATATATATATATATATATATATATAATATATTCTGTGTTTTTGCTGATAATAAAATGAAGCCATAAAACACAAATTTTATTATTTGTTTAATTGCTCGCCCCGGCTCGCCCCCCTAAAACAATGGTAGGGGAAACACTGCTCTTACTGACCCACCCCAAACTTTAGAACGATAGTGTATTTTCAAAGTTAACGTTTTTTTCCCCGCCCAGTTTCACTCAGAAATGCATTACATTACGAAAGTGAAGTTAAATGTGTTAATGTAATTTCATGTCGTCAGAATACTTCTGGTTTCCTGCACAGTTAAATATGTCTCAAATGGACATGTCTGCATCATATCTTAACTGATAGTTCAGCCAAAAATTTAAATTCTGTCATCATTTACTCTCCCTCAAGTTGTTAAAAACCTGTATGAGTTGCTGAACACAAAATAAGATATTTTGAAGAATGTTGGTAACCAGACAGTTGACCAACATCCAGGTTACCAACATATATATTTTTTTGTATTCAACAGGAGAAAGAAATTTTAACTAACGATAGAAAGAATACAGATTTTTTTTTTCAGCGTCTCGCATCATGAGCGTTGCAAAACTGCATGTCAAGATAAAAATATTTTTAGTTCTTAACATCATTCTGCTACATTCTGTTTAAAAAAAAAACAAACAAAAAAACATTAATGTGACACCTGTTTGTGTAAATGAGACACTGTCCAACTGGACGAGTAATGGTTATGTCAACTGACCCAAACATTCCTCACACTGCATCTGAATTATTTATTAATAGTTTACACTATTTATTAATGTTATAGCTCTGAAGTTGCTCTTGTAGAGCTCATGAGACGTAGGCCTCGTCTACACAGCAAAGTGATAGTTGTGTAGCTGTCAATGGAGGGACAGCTGCACAACTACTGTACCACATTGAAAGCTCTCAGATTTTATTAAAAATATCTTCATTTGTGTTCTAAAGAAGAACGAAAGTCTTACGGGATTGGAACGACATGAGAATTTTAATTTCTGTCAGGACCACTATCGTCAAATACGATTGACAAATAGCATACAGTAGTTTGGTTCTGTTCAGGGCAAGAACTCCGGTAACACTTCATTTCGATATTCACTATAGACGTTCTACTAATTATAAGTAACTTTTCTACTACATGTCAAGTAACTTTCATTAGAGTTTTAGTATATTATAGTAGACTTTCAGTAGACTGTTTGGTTATAGTTAGGTGTTAGGGTTTGGGTTTGGAGAAAAAGTTTACTTGTAGTCGCCAAGTTATTTATAGTCAGTTGAATGTCTTTTGCGGGATCAATAAAATAAAGTGGTAGCAGATATTAAGCTGATAGTCTACTAATACTGTAATGACAGTTAGTTGACATGTAGTTGAAAAGTTAGTTAGTGGAATGTCTAAAGTGGACTATCGAAATAAAGTGTTACCAGAACTCCCATGTGCATCAATGCAAATAAGGTAAACAGAACCAACATGAATGTATTGCAAATATCATTAATTAATTTTAATGTACAACATAATTAGAGAATTTTAGTCCGATTCAGGGGTAATCAGAATCCCAAATCCTGACTGACGAGAGGAGGAGCTGGGGATGGAGGAGGGTAATTAGCTTCTGAGAAACACGATAGCTGTTGATAATCCTGAAGGAGCTTATATATGAAGAGTTCAGATGCAAAAGCCTCTAAATGCCATTTGAAATTTTCTTCTTTAATGATGATTTTTATCAAACTTGTATATTTAAGTTCAGTAATTTCACTTAAATAACAATTAATAGGTAATTATCAGTGCCATTTAAGTGAAATCACTGAACTTAAATATACAAGTTTGATAAAAATCATCATTAAAGAAGAAAATTTCAAATGGCATTTAGAGGCTTTTGCATCTGAACTCTTTATGTATATAGTAAAAGGTGTCATATTCCTATAGGTAGAGAGTCAGCTGATGCGAGCTTGACTAACGTGACCTGCCAGAACTGACGCTACGCTTGATTTTTGGGTGAGCTATCACTTTAATTGCAGACAATCTGAGGACATTTGGAAGAGTTTTTCCTCTTAGGCGAAACATCTGGGTTACAGAAAACTCCCCATTTGCTCTTAATTTATTGTCTTCGCTGTATTGGAGAAACAATCGAGATTTTAGAGATCTCTTTTGTGATATTTTTTTGCTATGGGTGATCCCACTGCTCTTCTATGAGTCATTGTGTCCAGTTTAGGACGCCGCTTTTCATTGTTTTCGAACGTGTTTCTCTGAATTCCTTGTGTGTTTGTGTGTCTGTATATGTCTCAGTACAACATTACAGTTGAGATGATTGTAATAAAGTTGGCGGTGTGATGGTGGAGTCGTGACCCCAGGCCCCTGTGGGCCCCAGAGGAGCTTTTGTGTAGTCACAGGGGCTGAAAGTCTATTGATCTATCCAGGGATGGATGCTCTCTCTGAGCTGATTTACTGGCCCCAGCCGCCTGTTCTCCAACAGACCAGGAGCTACATAAAACACTTGACTGCCAGCGTCTCTACACAATCACATCTCATATTCGCCCTCTCTCAATCTTTCATTCTCTTTCTGTCTGTTTTTTTTTTAACCGCACACAGTTTAGCCACCTATACATGCAATCTGTTGTAATTTGTAGTTTCAGGTATCATGTTACAGTGGCATTGGAGAACCATATGAATACTTTGATATATGAATGTGGTAATCATTAGTACCATAGTGTATATACACTACTGGTCAAAATGTTTTTGAAAAAAGTCTCTTATACTCGCCTAGGCTGCATTTATTGTATAAAAAATAGAGGAAAACTGTAATATTGTACCGTACCGTACGCCAGACAACGTATCCTTTAGAATGAAACGTGGTCTGGAAACCACGTTCAATTTCTCATATTTGAGGCGTGGTTTACGAATGCCCAGAGCCTTATTTTCGGGTGCTACGAATGTCTAACAAATGCGCCTGTACGCCGATCAAATGCGCCTGTGGTCCCTCCCTGTTCTGTGATTGGTTCACTTTTTCAGGGGAAAAAATTTGGTTCATGGTATCCAGACTGCGGAAATGGGGGAACCCAGGCTGATCTGCCCCTTTTAAGGGTGTATGATCTCAGAAATACTTCTTACTGAAGGTTTATTTTATTTCTATCATGGCTTTTTCTTGGACATGTCATTGACATTTCAGTGAAAGCCAAGAAGAAAGTCACTCAGGTTTGTAACATGAATGAATAAATTATGACAGAATTGTCTATCCCTTTTTAAGGGTGTATGATCTTAGAATTAAAATAAAAAAGTTAAAAAACAAAAAATGGCAACAATGTTTGGCCCTACTGTGTAAAACCCATGATATTAATCGGGATACCATGCACATTCTCATCCTTTAGCGTCACATAGAACGCTATATGACAAAACGGCACTATACTACGCACATGGCACCCTTTATCGTTAATATAACATGCGAACCCAAGTCGTCATAAATCCTTTAGCGTAATATAAGACTACCCTACCTTACCCCACACCTAAACCTACCCATCACAGCGCGTGTTATATTAACGGTAACGGGTGCCATGTGCGTAGTATAGCGCCGTTTTGTCATAGAGCGTTCAATATGACGCTAAAGGATGAGAATACGTTGCACATTCCATAGTATATGCATATGATAATCATTCAGTATTGCACAATATATCAAAGTACAGTACCATTATCCTCAGTAGGGTTGGGTATCGAGAATCGAGTATCGATTGGAACCGGGACTAACTTTTCATTTTTCCCGGAATCGTTCAAAAGTTCAAATTTCGATTCTTAGTTTCGATATTCACAGTCCGCCGAGCGGAAGAAGAAACCGCTGAACAACACCAAGGAAGAAGCTTCTACCAGAAGTGTTGGCATAACCGCGCGAGTCGAACATGAGTAGCTTACGTCGGTGGTCCAAAGTGTGGCTTCACTTTTCTAAAAATAACGAAATCTCGGCAAAATGCTAAATTTGTGACAAAAGGAGTATTTCCTTCAGAAAGGATTATTTCCTTCAGAAATACCATTGGTTAGCAAGGTTAGCTAAACTTTTTTGACCCTGCCTCTTAAAAGAATCGGAATCGAGAATCGTTAGGAACCGGAATCGAAACAAGGAATCGGAATCAGAATCGTTCAAATTCGAACGATACCCAACCCTAATCCTCAGTGCCTTTTTCAGTTGAGTTTTGTTTATATTGGCTTCAGATCATGAATGATTATTCAGTAGCATAAAAGTAGTCCATATGACTCATGGACTATATTCCAAGTCTTAATCTAAATCATCAGTGAATGACGTTAAACAAAGCTGTGGTGTGGCGTCAGAAGACTTGAAATATATCTCATGAGTCATATTACTTTTATGCTCATTTTAGAGCTTGACAGACTCTGGTCCTTATTTGCTTTTTTTGTTGTGGAGAAGAGCAGCTTGCACATTCTGCCTAACATCACATGTTGTGTTCTGTAAAAGAAAGTCGATACAGGTTTAGAACGACATGAGAGTGAGACCTTTTTGGGTGAAATATCCCTTTAGGCTGCTCACAAATGTTCAGGTTACTGTGTGTGCTTCATTTTTATCACATGTGGCAGTCTGACTTAATGTTGTTTTGTCCAGGAGTTTGTGTTGTCCGGTCACTGTTCAACATGAGTTACATTCTCTGAAATAAAACATTCTACACACTTGCTGAGATGGCCTGTGACTGCGAGAGAGAGAGAGAAAGAGATAGATGAGCCCCCACACACATTGCTCTTGTCAGTTCTTCTCGGCTGTGGGGTCTGTAAATGTGCAGTGTATCAGTCAAAAGCATAATACTGGCCTCACCGAGGCCTAAATAGCATCATCTATCAGCCTGAGCGAGATTATGTGAGTGTCACTGCTTTACACATACTCACATACTGTACACACTCATCACATACCAACACAAGACTGTTTCAATACCTAGAGAGCTGCCTACATAGTGTGCTTCCAAATGTTAAGTAGTGTGACTGTTTCCTTCTGAGGTCAAATCGAATGTATAATTTACAGATAATACAATACCATAATGCGTTGCGACAGCTGAAATAATGGATGGATTATTTTGTTCCTCCAAAGATCGAATGAAGAAATGTTTATAAATATAATTTAAATAAAATATATAAAAATAAAGCATAAAATATGATAAATTATATGTTTAAAACACATTATAAATATAATTCTTTTAATACCAAAAAGTATGGTTTAGAATGCATTTTAAAATAATATATATTATTTGTTTGTATTATGTATGTATTTTTGCGCTTAAGGTTGCAGATAACGCAATCCTGTAGTACAATACAAGTGAAAATAACGCATCAAAGATGCAGGATGAAACGAGAAGTGATTATAGATATAATTTGTAATAATTTATAATCATTATATTTAATATAATTTGCTACATAAAGTGTAGTTAAAATTGTTTAGAATAATTTAGAAAAGCTTTTATTTGAAATGTATATGTTTGTGCATAGAATGTCATATTGCATATAATGCAATCCCATTATGCATTTTTTATTTACGCTTTAACAAGTGCATATCTTTCAAAAAAAAAAATAAGAAGAACTTCTACGGAAGACTATTCTAGTAATTTTGACTTTATTCTCGAAATATTACGACTTTATTCTCAAAATATTTCGACATTAATCTTGAAATATTTTGACTTTATTCTCGAAATATTTGAACTTTTTTCTCAAAATATTAAGACTTTAATCTTAAAATATTTGAACTTTTTTCTCTAAATATTTCGACTTTAATCTTGAAATATTTTGACTTTATTCTCAAAATATTTCAACTTTATTCTCAAAATATTTCAACTTTTTTCTCGAAATATTTCGACTTTAATCTGGGGGCACCATAGATTTATATTACATCTTGTGAAAAGGGGCATAATATACTGAAGCCCTGAAACCCAACGTAAAAAAAAAAAAGACAAAAAAAAAAAAGTAATACCTTTTTCTCGAAATGCAAAAAAAGTGTGATTTTTATTTTTATTTATGTAGTTGTTGTGGAGTTACATTGATTTATCTCATCGATTTGCATGTACCGTCATGTTTAACTTTTACACAAGTTCCCTGATGTCTTTACAAAAGAATTGTTGGGTCAATTAGTGTTCAGTGTTCGTCTGTGCAGCAACGACAGAACAGTTTGTGGCTTAGCTCGAACTTATGTCATTGCGTTAAACTGGTTACCCTGTTGTTGCTTGCTAAAACCAAATGGTGGCGTTGTGGGTGGAAATGTGCAGATTTAGGTGCGGTAATATAATAATTAGATCCCTTTCCTACATCAGAAGGGGAGCGACATCTGATCGGCTTATTTTTGGACATGCCTGCAGAGAAAGGCTTACTAAAACAACTGGGTTGTCACTTTTCATGTTTTCTGGGTTGGCAGATGCACCAGGGACCCGATTATAGCACTTAAAAACAGAAAAAGTCAGATTTGCATGAAATATCCCCTTAACATATCCCACAATCCCTTTATGCTCAGAGACACATCATTGACCCAGAACAACCATTTGTTACAGCATTCCTTCTCCCGGCCACACACAATGGATCCCTCCACCCTAAAAACAGGAAACAGAGAGTGGGAAGTCTTTATTTTTAATGAGTGTAACGTAAAATGCTTAATTTGCACCGTCTTCAACTAAATTATAACTCACACTGAAAGCAGCAGAATTTGCATAAATCTCATTATAAACAGAGAGCGCAGTTCATAAATCCTCCCATTAATTAGAGGTGTTTTCACCTCTTTCACACAGTATTGCGAATATGAATAAATGTGTATTTGTGGCCTAATGGTTAGAGAGTCAGACTTGTAACCTCAAAGGTCAAGGGTTCGTTTCCCTACTGGCAGGAATCGCTTATCGAGCGCCGCAGTGAATGGCTGCCCACTTCTCTAGGTGTGTGTGTCCACGGCTTAAGACACATGCCTTTAGTGTGAGAGACCCGGGTTCGAATCCATTGTGAGACACCAATGTGTCCCTGAGCAAGACACTTAACCCCTAGTTTGGTCCAGAGGCGTGCGACCTCTGACATATATAACAATTGTAAGTCGCTTTGGATAAAAGCGTCAGCTAAATGAATAAATGTAAATGAATAAATGTGTGTGTTCACTTCTCACTGCTCCTAATGTGTATACACTAACTTGGATGGGTTAAATGTAGAGGAAAAAATCAAGTTTAAGTTAGTGACCTTTGTGGTTCCTAGATGTGTCTGGATATGAAAGAGGTGCTTTGTATAATTTGACCCGAGTTATATAGATTGATTGCTATGCATTTATGCATTTGACTGAGGTTTTTATTCAAAGTAGCTTTTAAAGTATACATTTCAAATTTCGGCCTTGGTGTTGTTCTACCGTACCTGTTTATGTGAGTGCATTTGAAAGTGTGTAAAAGCAAATATGTGTGTGCGTTTATGGCTGTGGAAGGGATTCAGCCTGATCTGTTTGTTGGTCTTTCTCATTATTGTAGGATTTGCAGCATTAGGCTTCTGTCAGCAGAAGTAAAGCTGGAATGAGTCAGGGACCCCCTCGCCAGGTGTCTTCATAAACGCACACCTGTTACCAGACACCCTCCATGTGTGTGTTGTATAAAGAGCTTAGAGGGTGTCATTGTTGCTTCTGGTTATGGGATATTGAAACACTGTTCAAGAGAAGGAATGAGAGAATAAAGAGGTGAAAACACTCATTTATAAGGGTTAGTTTGTTTAGATTTTGATTAATGAGAGATGAAGAAAGAAAGAAATACTAAAATAACTGCTTCTCAAGGTCAGAACTTTGCACTTGACTAAAATATCTGAATTTGCTACCATTATTTACTCAGCCTCACTCATGTTGTTTCACTCTAGTTTCAGCTTTTTTTACCTGCAATGGCGTTTTGCTTCATGGGTGTTGAGCGGTACTGACAGAACGGCAGTTTATTTCATTTTCTCCCCTCCGTTTGGTCTAAAACACTGTGTTCGTGGTCATCCAGTTTGAACTGTTGACTACAAACAGGTTTGTCAGATATTCTAAAAGTAATACGCTGATTTCACACAGCCGTCATTTTGAAATGGCTCTGGTGGGAAGAAAACTGGAAGTGTCGCCTTTAATCATAGGAGAGTCGCGAATGCGATGGCGTATTGGGTTTAATGTAGACATTTGTTATTCTAAAAATGTACATACATTTCTTTCATAGTTTAGACTATATACAGTGAAATTTATAAATGTATAAATAATTTTTTTTATATATGTATTCAGAACATAAAAAAGAAGCATGAACAAACTACACATATCCTATATTGGATATTAACATCTAATAGTTTAAATCGCGGCAGCAACTTTAGGTTGGTAGTCCATGTCCAACTTCTACGGAAGACTATTCTAGTAATTTTGACTTTATTCTCGAAATGTTTTGACTTTAACCTCCTTGAAATATGTTGACTTTATTCTCGAAATATTACGACTTTATTCTCGAAATATTTCGACTTTAATCTTGAAATATTTTGACTTTATTCTCGAAATATTTCAACTTTTTTCTCAAAATATTTCGACTTTAATCTTGAAATATTTTGACTTTATTCTCGAAATATTTTGACTTTTTTCTCGAAATATTTCAACTTTAATCTGGGGACACCATAGATTTATATTACATCTTGTGAAACGGGGCATAATATACGGAAGCCAAGAACCCCAACGTAAAAAAAAACAAAAAAAAAAACGTAATAAATAAAAATAAAAAATAAATAAAAATAAAAAACGTAAAAAAATTTGATTTTTAATGTTGGGGTTCATGGCTTACGTATATTATGCCCCTTTTCACAATATGTAATATATATCTATGGTGCCCCCAGAAGGTTTCTGAAATTTCAGCTCAAAATACCTCAGATAATTTATTACACACTCTAAAAATGCTGGGTTGTTTCAATTTTGGGTCAAATATGGACAAACCCAAACCTTGTGCTAAAAATGTAACCCAAATTTGACCCAAAGTTGGGTTGAAACAACCCAGCAGTTTTCAGAGTGTAGCTTGTCAAATTTGCCCCTTTTTGTGTGTGAGCAAAAACGCACCGTTTTTGTGTGTATTGAGTGAAGGAACGAACTAAATACATATCCTATATGGGATATTAACATCTAATAGTTTAAATTGCGGCAGCAGCTTCAGGTTGGTAGTCAAAGACATTGTTGTCTATCTGTACTTCCCGAATTTCAGAATGGCGGCTGCGTGTAATCAGCGTATAGACATTTACCTGGGAACAATACAAGTCGACACTATTATGACTAAAGGTTTTCTAAGAAGTGTTTCCTACTAAAGCACGCTTGTATTTGACTCTGGTAAGCGTATTCATAGCAGACTGGTGGGAGTGGCCTTTGACCTCAACATACCCAGTGCATTATGGGTATTGAAGTTTTCCTACCTTCTGTTTTGGATAGTCAGGTATTTTTTTGCCTTTACGATAAAAGCAGCCAAGCTTTATTGAAAGCCCATTCTACCAATGGTGAACTACCACTTTAAGTGAAATTCAGCCTTTCATAATATGACCCCTTTAAGATGTAATTTTGTCTTAAATGTCATTCATTTTCTCCATCTGTGTATGCAGGTTCATCCATTACCCAGCTGCAGGCGGTCGATCCGGACGGTGAGCCGCTGATTTTCGGAGTGGTCGGGGAAGAGGCCATGCGGTACTTCGCTGTGCAGGAGACGACTGGGGTGGTGTGGCTGAGACAGCCGCTCGACAGGGAGGTAAGGAAAACCATGCGATGAATGACTGTCCGACTGGAGCTGACAGTGATATTAATGCTGCTGTGTGTTTTTTGTTTTTGTCTCTTCAGACAAAGTCAGAGATGCAGGTGGAGTTCTCAGTCAGTGACAGTCAAGGGGTGAGTTAGCGATCATCTATCTGTCCACCTTTTTATCCATCCGTCTCTAAGGTCTATGCAGTCCTTTACTTTTAATGTTCAAAAATGTACGATTTTAAAGATAAGAAAGGAGAAATTAATACTTTTATTCAGCAAAGACATTACAAATCTGCATATTAGATCATGTGACGCTGATGACTGGAGCAATGATGCTGAATATTCATCGCTGGAATAAATTACAATTTTTATGATATTGAATAATATTACTATTTATATATAATAATTGCAGCCTTGTTGAGCATAAGTGACTTTCAAAAAGATTTTAAAAATCTTACCGACTGACACTGTTAGCACTTGTTGAACTTTTCTTTTCCATTTATAATTACTATAGACTTTTTTTTTTTTTAATATGACATTCAGTGTGGAAATAATGGAACGTTCTCAAAAGCCTCTGTTATTTGATTTCATTTGATTTTCAGGTCGTCAAGGATACAGTGAACATTCAGATCGGAGATGTAAATGACAATGCTCCAACATTTCACAACCAGCCGTATGCCATTCAAATTCCAGAGGTAATGTGCAACACTTGCAGTAGCATTCACTTCATTTTTCTTTCATGATGTGATCTATTTCTAAGTCAAACATGATATTGAATGAGAAGAAATGTTAGGTGAGTTATTAATTTGAGTTTAATATTATCCACTTTTAAATGTATTCTTTTTTTTTTCAAATATTGTATTTTAAATAATTTAATATATTTTATCATGTTATTTATTTATGTATTCTTTTTTTAAATAAAAGATTACAAAGATAAACCTCTTTTTAACTACATGCACCAATGATTTGCATTAAGAGAGCAAATTAGAGTCAGTTTTATTTTCCCGAGGTCTTATGATCAGACTAATTTAAATATTCTGACTTGAATTCCAGAAACAGTGGTATATGTTTGGAATGCAGAGAATGTTCTTGTATTCTCTTTATTTAGTTATTTCGCTCTCTGCTTATTTTCTCCATATTTATCATCCCCAACTGAGATCAACAGAACCCCCCTTACCCCAACCCCCAACAGTCTATCAGCACTTTTTTCAACTTCAACCTATCCTTCTCTCCTTTTCCCATCATCCTTCTGGCCCATCCTCTTCTAATCCCTGACATGAGGTAATTTGGTTGAGTAAAGTAGACAACTTTCTCTCTCCACACACACACACACACACACACACCTCAGCTGATGTTTATATTGTGTGTCTATATACATCCCACACTCCTCCCCAAAGAAAATCTTCAAAGCCACAGTTATTTTTTTTCTCTTTTCAATCTGTCATTCTGAGTAAATAAAAGTAGGGTGAGAGTGAGCGAGTGTGAGCGAGAGAGCTGTATTTAGCTGATGTTGTTTACCCAGGCTTGATGATTAAGCTGTCTACAGTTAGAAGGACAGAGGAGGACCGGCATATTTGGCCACTTACCCAAAATTCTCAGTCTTCATCAGAACTGTGGAAAACCCAAAGAGATTTGGATTGTTCAATGTAGAGTCTCTCTTGAGTCATCAAGTTACAGCTTGTATAATTTATTTTCAAACATGTGACATTTCACCACAGTCAAAAGATTTTTTTTAATAAATAGATTTTTTACATAATGAATATAAAACTTATTGTAGGTTCATAAAACTTTTTTTTTTTTTTGCATTTTGACATTAACATGACAGTAATATTTTTTTCCATCGCTGCAATACATTTAATTTATTTGTAATTCCCATCTAAATGGTGATTTTCATTAGTGTATTACAGAATCCACGTAAATAAACACAACGCAAGAATATTTACCATGGTCTATAAATATTTTACAATTTAAGTTATTTTTTTATATATATAGACTCATTATATAGACTCATGACTCATTTACATTTATTCATTTAGCCATTTGCAATCTGGAGAGGGAGGCCTGGTTAATACCTACTTATTAAGCATTACAATAATCCAGGCAAGTTGTGATCAAAGCATATATAACTCTGTCAAAATCAGTGAAAGTGATTGGGTTCAGTTTGGTAAGCGGCCTGAAAGAAACTAGCTTTTAAAAACAGAATTTATCTGCTTCTCTAGCTGAATATCACTATCCATCTTAACACCAAGGTGGACTTGACATAGGGTGTCAGGTCCAATTGGGAGGCGCCAGTAGAACTGCTGGGTCTAAATATCATGACTTCGTTTTACTTGCGGTCTGCCATCCAGACTTTTAATGTCATAAAAACAATCTAACAGTCTTAGGGAATTATCACCCTCCCTTTTTATAGGCAAGTAGATCTGTAAATCATCTGAAAAAAAAAAAACTGAAATGAAATGAATGAAACTGATGTTATGCTTCTTTAAGATAGATCCAAGGGGAAGCAAATACAGGGAGAAGAGATGCCTCATATCATCAGCTAATCATCATTGGTTTCACATGCCTCTTGACTACACATCATCAATGACTGACACCACAATTTAAATTGAGATTGACAGAGGGAAGGATGGTTTTTAAGTGAATTTTGACTCTTTAATTTTTTTGGCCAAACTGTACCTTTTTTTTCTCTTTAGAAAGAGCAAGAAAAAACAGTCCCAGCTCCTCCCCAACCACCACTTTCTGTTTTTAGGTCTCCATTTCTGCATTTTGATGGCCTCATTACCTCTTCTGACCTCGCTTGGTCTGTGAAGACACGCTATGGCATCACTCCATCAATCTGTCATTTAAACTGTATTCCACCAATCAGGGATTATCCACACATCACTCCTAAGCAGTGAGAGGATGTGTGGGAGGAATAGCGATGATAGGAAGAGCTGAAAATGCTTGAATGAAAAATAAAGTTAGGGTAAGAATTTCAGGACAGGTTATAAAAGAGAACGGCTTTTACTTTTTACCTTAAAGTTAGCATGAAAGGTGAAACCGTTATCAGCAAAAATAAGTCAGGAGAATGCTTGTGCTTTTTTGAGCCAATCAATAAACAAGAAAAAATGGATGGTATAACCATTTTAAAGTTGCTTTAGTTAAAAAGAGTCTGTCAAGAATATCAATGAAAGTAGCACAAAATGATGTTTTCGCTAGTTTGTAATTTCTACAATGATGAATGAGTATCATAAGAGGCTGAAAGAAAGAGGTGTGTTTGTGTGTGTGTGAATGGGCCTGTGTATATATATATATATCATATAAATGCTTTTGAACTTTATTTCCTCACAGAATCAGGAAAAAAATAATGGTTTCCACAAAAATATGAAGCAGCACAACTGATTTCAACATTGATAATGATAAACAGAATATTTCTTGAGCAGCAAAATCAGCATTTTAGAGTAATTTCTGAAGGATCATGTGACACTGATGACTGGAGTAATGATGCTTATAATCACATCACAGGAATAAATCACATTTTTAAATATATTCAAATTTGTTTTAAACATTTATTTTAAATTGTAACAAATCTTTTTTTCCTGTTTATTTTTAAAAAAAAAAAATCTTTTTTTTAAAGATATTTAAATTTTTTGACAATAAACAAACCTGAATAAGAACATGAAAACGAAAGAAATGAAATTAAGAAATGAAATCCTACCAATCCCTCCCTCTCTTCACAATGGGGTACATAATGGACAGAAAAACAAAGCCACAAAAAAAAAAAAAAAACATCAATTTCCTGATCATTGCTTTTCGCATTATAGTTGGAGATGATCTCAGCAGATAGAGTCCAGATTTTTAATGTTAAGATTTGTGCCGAGTTCACCCGAGCTGTGGATATTTCCAACATTATAATGTCCCGAAGTTGAATCAAGCACTTGTATATATCCAGGGTATGTGGTGGGAGCCAGTGTTGAGCTATCAGATTTTTTGCAGACGTTAAACCGGCCAGCCAGACAATTTTTCGCAGCTTAGAGAAATCACACCGAGAATCATCATTCAGTAATAATACAGAGGGGATCACCGGTATAGGATATTTAATGATTCTCGATAAGGTATCCACATACCTCTTTCCAAACTGTTGTAAACTTCTCACATTTCCACATCAAATGGAAAAAGGATCCAAGTTGTTGGTCAGGACATTTGTCACAGAAGGGAATTGTAACAATATTACCCAATATAAAAAAACAACAACAATATTTTTTTTTTTATTTGTAGCTTGTAAATAGAAACTTGCCAGAAGAACTTGAAGGCAGCATGAACTTTTCGTTGTCAAAATGCATTCTGGAATTGCAATTAATCTATGATGCACTCTTAGATTTTGGAATAAATGTGATGTTTATCAAGTCCAGTCTTTGTGAAAATGCTCGCTAGGCCACTCACTTGCGTTTGGATCAGTGGATTAGATAAATAGGGAATATTCAGATTTCTTTCTGGCTAACAAGATGCAATCAAATGCTATTTGTAATGATAGAGGCCATGTGTTGCATGTCACACAGTGGCAAGCATAATAACCGTTTTGGATAGCAGTGGATGGTATAAATAAATATTTTGAAGGGTGAGTTCAGCCCTGTCAGACAAAATAAAATATGATTTTTTCCAAACTGACTATTTTCACTCCCAAACCTGCCAAACATCCAGAAGACAAAGAGCGTGTGTGCCA
This sequence comes from Pimephales promelas, assembly GCF_988280905.1. Classification (NCBI taxonomy): domain Eukaryota; kingdom Metazoa; phylum Chordata; class Actinopteri; order Cypriniformes; family Leuciscidae; genus Pimephales; species Pimephales promelas. The sequence continues at coordinate 5,566,693 of NC_142779.1, read as the reverse complement.
GCTTTCAATTTACGTTCAAAGAAAAATGGAGCTGCGGGAAATGGAGATTTGTGGTGGACAGTGATGATATGGCCTCTTGATCTGTTTGAAAACTGCCTGCCAAATGTAAAGCAGTGAATGTTTAGGGAAGGGAATTGCTCTCCCCAGCCAGTCATTACAGAATTCACTGCTGGAGCAGTAAACTGGAGGCTTTATTCCTGTCGCTCTCACTGAAATCTATTACAAACACACACACACACACACACATAAACACAGAAGAGAATGCACACTTTCCCAGCATCTTATAAATGAACAAGGGAGGGGGGAGGGGGGGGGGAGGGGGGAGGGGAAGTCATACACTCAACTGCTTGGCATTTGTGCTTATACACTATTAAAAAATAAAGGTTCCAAAAAAAGTTTTTTTGGGGGGGTCCTACCAATAATTTTCAGTGATCGTTTTTTTCTAATTGTGAAGAGCATTTTAATATTCTAAAGAACATTTTTGCTCTATAGAACCTTTTGTGCATTGGAAAAGTTCTTTATTAAATTCCCCGTGAACCGGAAGTTGCAAACCACTTTTCTCCAGTGCTGTGATGTATTTCCAAGTGAAACGGAATATTGAACTGAAGTCAGGGTTTTACTCTAGCGCTCCTCCTCTCCATCTCTCCCTCATAGCAGACTAACGGTTTGAGAGGAGTGGTTAAACTTTTCCCAACCCAAGCCGTCAAACCTACGTCATCAGAAAAAGACGCCATTCCAGACTGGAAGTAACTTTTCAGATTTTGATTAAAGATTACCATGGTAAATGTATATATATTTACTTGCACGGATTAATTGTTCACCACAAGACTAATACGCACTAACAAAGTAAATAGGTTCAATTTTGATTCTAATGGAAACATTGATACCAATAACAGCCCATTCTCACCCTCAAGGCGTCACCTAACTGACATTTGGTCATGCTTCAATATCTGACGCTTTAGGCGCCCTTTAGCGTCAGTAAGATGACGCCCTCGGATCGCGTGTACCCTACACCCACCTCATACCTAAACCTAACCGCGTCCTCTAACTGACGCTTTCCTTTAACGTCAGTTAGATGACGCCGTAGGATCGCGTCATGTAAGTGACGCTAAAGGGCGCCTAAAACGTCAAATATTGAAGCATGGTCAAAGGTGACGCCTTGGGGTGAGAATGCGTTGCCAATAAAGAGCATTTGTTTTTTTTAAGAGTATACAGCTGTATTTTTGGCAACCCAGGGGTAATAAGTGACATGTAAGAGAGATCAATATAATTTGTTTATTTAATGTCTTTGTGTATTGTAGAAATGTTGAATTTCCTCATATGTGCACGCCAAACTACCATTTGCTATAATAGACTACCGTTCAGAAGTTTGGGGTTGTTAAGATTTATTAGTGTTTATGAGTGTTTAAGTCTCTTATGTTCACCAAGGCTGCATTTACTGAAAAAAAAATTAAGAAATAATGTATTTAAATTGTAAAATAGTATTACAATTTAAAATAAGTGTTTCCTAATGTGTTTCAAATGTATTTTATTCCTGTGATACAAAGCTGAATTTTCAGCAGTCTTCAGTGTCGCATGATCCTTCAGAAATCATTCTAATATGATGATTTGCTGCTCAACAAACATTTCTTGTCAATATCAATATTGAAAACAGTTGTGCTTCTTAAAAGAACATGAATCTCAGAAAGCAGTATAATTAAGTTCAACCTTTACGTTGGAAACACATTTATGATGTCTAAAATGCAGCCTACATCAAGAAGAAAGCATTTGTGTGTTTGCCAGGTTGTTAAAGGCATCTATGCAGCATGTAGGTTTCTGAATACGTTCGTATGTGTGTGTGTGTGTGTTGATGGCGATTTAGTGAGATATCACAGATGCAGACTCATCTCGCTTCAGTTTAGCACACATAATTTACACTTCAGTGGCTAATACTAACATCGCCTGCGTCCTGTCCGTCAAACTCTCCCTCTCTCTCGTTCTATGTCCTGTATCTGCTTGAGCATGAAGAGCACCTTTGATTTGTGTTTGCAGTTTTTGGAGTCTAATCTTACCTGTCATACCAGTGCCAGAGAGAGAGAGAGAGAGAGAGTCTTTCTTGGCTGCTTGAATCAACCAAATCACAGAAATACCCATTTATATTTATTTCTGTAGCACACTTGAAATGGATTAGTCAGAGCAGAATTATGCTATGATCACAGCCTGCTCATTTATGTTGGAAAATATGTTTTCTAAGTAAAAATTATGTGAAATATAATTTATTCCTGGGATTCAAAGCTGAATTTTCAACATCATTAGTCCAGTCTTCAGTGTCACATGATTCTTCAGAAATCACGTGACATGTAATGTGACGATTTACTGCTCAAGAAACGTATTTTCAACAGATGAGCTGTAATATTTTTTAGGACTCTTAGAAGAACAGATAGATACTAATGCTTTCATATAATTACATAATGTAATTATACAGAGCTGAGAACAAGTGTGTGTGTGTCTGTGAAGCTGAGCCACTGTTTGCATGCACTCCATGTATGCTGGAGATAGAGGTGCTCTGTGAATATTTAACAAGATTTATGAGTGAAACAAAAGCTAACAAAGACTCACTTAATATTCAAACTAAACTAAATTCAACTCTCCTTCATTTAAAAAGACAATTCAAAGCATAAGAGAGTGATAAAAGAGTGTGAGAGAAGGGGAGAACTGCTGGGATTGATCATAAATCAGGCTGTTTTCCCGCCCAAAACTTCTCCATCTCTCCTTTGATTCGGTTGATTATATGTAAATTATTAGGATATCACGTTGATATACCCAAAACTATTGAACCAAATTTACACCAGTGCAAAACAAAGTTCACAAACAGAAAACGCTCTTTCAGAAACGTAAAAAAATAAGCTTTTGATCAGTTATATTATATATGTATATGTGAATTAGATAGATAGATAGATAGATAGATAGATAGATAGATAGATAGATAGATAGATAGATAGATAGATAGATAGATAGATAGATAGATAGATAGATAGATAGATAGATAGATAGATAGATAGATAGATAGATAGATAGATAGATGGTCACAATTTTTTGAGTAAGATGTGGGTAACATTCCCCATCTCTCTATATCCAAGGAAAGAGTGAAAAAGGAATAAAGGGTGCAGGACTTAATTATACATCAAAGGGGGTTACACTGGGAATATGAGGAAAAAGATAGAGACGGACTGAAAACAGGCACAGAGAGGAATAATGAAACAGAAAGAGGTTGGACAAATTTACAGTACATGCCCAATAAACTCATATATCGTAAAAGATTTCTGTGAATAACCACTTAAATTTCAATCTGTTCTTCATAAAATCTTAATTTCTGACAAGTTCTAAACAATTTAAGCACTTACATTACACTAAGCACTAAAACTCACTAATAAATATAACTACCAAAGCCGCAAACCACACAGTCAACATAAATAACATTCACTAATCAGTGTGAATAATACAATCTACTTTCAATACCAGAAATAAAAGAGCATCTAAAATGCGTGAGTAAATGCGTTTCTCTGAGAGTGAAAAATAAACCATTTTTTTCAATGTTAAATTATCCTGCTGAATAATTCCTGAATCAAACCTCACCATCAGTAATGAGCGTTAAATATCCACTGTAGTCTGCAATTATATGTACACTACCATTCAAAAGTTTAAGGTCAGTAAGATTATCTTTTTGAAAGTAACACTTTTATTTAGCAAAGATTATGTTCATTTGTCACACTGTTTTATTTTAATATCACACAATTTTTCATTCTTACACTGTTTTTCTCTTCAGCATTTCTTATTTCATAATTTCATCATCAACTTCACAAGGTTCTATATAGATCTTAAAAGGGGTTATTTTACCCTAAAATTTAATTGAGTGAAACTTCTGAAGAGACTCAATCGCTTTATATGATGAACAGATTGAATTTTGTGTAGCTTTTATTCATAAACATGACAGAATTTTTTTTTTTTTTTGTGTGTAAACTTACCTTTTAAAGAGTTCAGTCAGACACTTTGCATAGAACCTTTATGGGGATCATCATGGGATCATTTAATAAGATTCAGTTTTAATGAATGATTTTTGTTTTAATTCATTTTTATTTTGATTAAATTGTATTAATAAAGCGGCTCATAAACATACTTTAAAATAAAATTACTTAAATTGAAACAAACCATTAAACATGAAAGTATTATGCAATTGTTTAGGACATTTCTCCTTATATAGATCCTTTTTGGCAAAAAGCATTCTTTAAAATTGGATCATAATTTTACTAAACCCCATTGCACTTTTTTTCTCCCAAAATAACAATAGAAAACAAGAAAATTGTTGACAAGCTGTAACATTGATGTATTTGATAATGTTTGAGTTTATACTGAAATGTTTGACTTTTGATTGCAGACCTGTAAATACTGGCCAGATCTGATCAGCGTTTGAGACATAAACACTTTCTTCTCTTTCTATTCGCCCTCCATTTGATCTCATCGCAAAATAGAAACTCTTCCACGATTTATTTTCCTTTTAAGCTTTTTGCTCAAGCTCTCTCTTGAGGTGCAAGTCTTTGTGCCTTTTGTTTGGAAAAATATGGCTTTTTCATCCCTGACTGCAAATGACATATTGAAAGCTTTAGTCTGCCATCAAATCGTGAATACAAGGTCACAAAAACAAGGAAAACTTAAAAAAAAAAAAAAAGTGTAAACATAATGATGCTACCATTTTTTTTATTTATTGTTTAAAGCAATAAAATCCAAAGTGGTTTATTATCAAGGGTAAAAACAGCAGTGAAAAGTGAAGACAGGGCCTATAATTAGTGATTTTCTTCATGGCCTCACTGGTTCTCCAGGACAGTGAGTTTAATCAGCCACTGATAATACAGTTCCTCCGACTGGACCCTCTTCTTATACTCAGGAAAGAGACGTCACCCCGAAGGGCAGCCATAACAGATAAACACTTCTCTTCCTCCGCTGATGGGAGTTTTTCTCTCACACCAACCATGCATGTACATCCTGATCAAATTAGCCATTATAGAATCAAACTAACACATGCACAGTTTGCACACACACATTGATAATTGCAGTGTTTTATTGTTGGTAAATGCAACCGTATAACTGAAGCCAGAATGAATGTGGCATCTCTTTGTGCAATGCACCTTTTGTATGATAATCAGCTCTCTGCCCATTTGCATTTAATTCTATTAAAAACACAATTCACCTGAATTAAATGGATCGAGGGAGAGAAAGGAGACACACAGAATGAGAAAACAATGTTTATGCGGTAAATTTGTTTTTCTTGCTTTCAAAGCTGTTTCATTGGATTGTGCGACTCCTTTAATGACTTTTTTTCAGGCCGAAATAAAAATTGTCATTATTTACTCTGAGTTAATTCTCATTTTTGCCCTTTTCAGTCTATTTTGGACGTTTTCTTCCACACAATAAAAACAATACTCTGGACAAGCTCCAAAAAGGACAAAACATATCATGAAAGTAGTCCTTATCGATTACTCATTTCTATAAATGTGAAGACACATTTGACCAGGTTTGTAGTCAGCGATGCCATTTTAAGTTTAAATATGTAGCAACAAGATATGAGAGCTATAATGGCTTAAATTTAGTCATTTTCTGATATTTTTATGGTGTGTTTTTGTCTTTTTTTTGGAGCCTGACAGCGTATGTCTCCCTTTGCTTTCATTGTATGGAAAAGAGCGGGGACATTCTGCTAAAAATTGTCTTTTTTTTCTTTGATGGGGAGTAAATCATGACAAAATTTTCATTATCATCTTTTTCCTGTCTTTTCCGTAGTGTTTCTACAGTGTGTCGGTCCCATGTGTGTGTCTGACCCTGACTCTCTCCCGCTGAGACACAAAAAATAGGATGAATGAGAGAATGAAAGAGTTTGAATGATTGAGGCAGAGGAATGGGAGATGGAGGGTTTTTCTTTGTGGCGTCCTTGTGCTCTCGCCATGAGGTACCCAAATACCATCAGTTTTTTCTCCTAGTGCATTGTGTTCTCTCTCTCTCTCTCTCTCTCTCTCTCTGTCTGTCTCTCGGCCTTCCATTCTCTTTCTTGATTATCTTTCTTCTTAAATACACAGCGCAGACCTTTAGCAACCAGTCAGCCGTGAGCTGTGTGTGTGAGTGTCTGTGCGAAGCCTATTTGATAGAGTATATTTCTTCACACATATATTTCTGTGCTGCTCTTTGTGCGGCCATATGTCAAAGCATCAGTGTGTATTAGTGTTTATATACACTGATACTTTGCTTTTGTCAGTGTACGAGGTAAATTAATACATATGTAGATTTAATTTATTTCAAATATTTATACTTTGCATTCAAAATATTTTAAATTAAATAATTGTAAAAAAAATTGAAATTATTTAGTTTATAATTTATGTAATTTATAATCATTTATAAATATTATAAATGAATGAATTCATGAAAAATTGTTTAATATGCTATGCTATATTAGATTATATTTAATTTAGTTTATAATAAAATATAATGTATTTAATTGGTTATTTTTGCTTGCCTAAAGCTGTTAGTATACACTCTCAGAAAAAAAAGGTACAAAAGCTGTCATTGGGGCTGTACCTTTTCAAAAGGTACACTTTTGTACCTAAAGGGTGCATATTGGTATCTTAATGGTACATATTAGCATCTAAAATGTACATATCAACACTTAAAATGTACATATTGGCACCTAAAATGTACATATCAACACTTAAAATGTACATATTAACACCTAAAATGTACATATCAACACTAAAAAAAAGGTCCATATTGGCACCTAAAATGTACATATCAACACTTAAAATGTACATATTAACAGTTAAAATGCACATATTAGCACCTAAAATGTACATATTAGCATTAAAATGTCCATATTAGCACCTAAAATGTCCATATCAACACTTAAAATGTACATATTAACACTTAAAATGTACATATTAGCACCTAAAATGTCCATATCAACACTTAAAATGTACATATTGGCACCTAAAATGTCAACCAAAGACATATCAACACTTAAAATGTACATATTAACACCTAAAATGTACATATCAACACTTAAAATTTACATATTAGCACCTAAAATGTACATATTAGCATTAAAATGTCCATATTAGCACCTAAAATGTCCATATCAACACTTAAAATGTACATATTAACACTTAAAATGTACATATTAGCACCTAAAATGTCCATATCAACACTTAAAATGTACACATTAACACTTAAAATGTACATATTAGCACCTAAAATGTATATATTAGCACCTAAAATGTACATATTAATACCTAAAATGTACATATTAGCACCTAAAATGTACATATCAACACTTAAAATGTACATATTAACACTTAAAATGGACATATTAGCACCTGAAATGTACATATTAGCACCTGAAATGTACATGTTAGAACCTAAAATGTACATATTAGCACGTAAAATGTACATATCAACACTTAAAATGGACATATTAGCACCTGGAATGTACATATTAGCACCTAAAATGTACATATTAACACCTAAAATGTACATATTAGTATCTGAAATGTACATATCAACACTTAAAATGTACACATTAGTACCTAAAATGGAAAAAAGTTTACCTTTTGAAAAGGTACATCCCCAGTGACCTCTTTCGGCACCTTTTTTCTAAAAGAGTGTACCATTTTCCGTCCCTCATATTGTTCCAAATGTGTATGAATTTAATTTCTTCTATAAACAACCAATGGCATTTGGTCCCCATGATGTCAAATCTAGTGCTATGCATCTTCAAGCACCAATTTTTTAATAAACATAAGCGAGGCGGAGATCGTTAAAATCGTTAAGTTTCGGTTAGCCTCTCATACACAGCTATTGTTCGCTTTCAGAAGACTTCGACTACACATGAGTCAAATCTTTTCTCCTTTTGGCTAAATTACCTTCTATACAACTTAATTTTCTTGCACATCTTTCATCTGTTCGTTCGTCACCCTTACTGATTTTTGTTTTGTTGCTGGTATGGACACTTGAAAAAGACACATTGTAATAGATTTGTGTCTGTGATGATCATTGTTTTAAAGCAGTGTCTTGCTTATATGATGCCACTTCATGTGGGCTGAGTTGCGTCTCATGGGTCGCCGGGGCCTTTATAAATTGTAGAGTAACGCCGCATGTGTATTCAGTGTAAGTTTTGATTGGGAGAATCAGGACAGACGGATGAGAGAGAAATAATAAAGATGTGCAGCCCCTCCCGCTAAGAGCCATTTCCATCAGGTAGAGGAGGAGAGCTATTCTTCTGCTTCATTACTCATCTTTCACTCTCTCTCTGTGCTCTGTTCTCGTCATGTTCAGGAAAGTGGACGAGGACAAAACAAAAAATAAAAAACTGGAGGAAAATGAAATATGAGAGTAAGAATGACATAAATTGAAAATCAGATCTTGGGCAATTTTGGATGCAATGTGAATAAGAATGTGAATTCCACTTTAATACTTCTCAGTCCTCTTTCTTTTTCTCTCTTTTCCCTCAAACCTCCTCTATAACCAAATTCATAATGCATTTGACATTGTAATAGGACATATCTGATTGAAACCAAGAATTAAGAAAGTAAATAGGGTCCATGTTGACGTTTAAACATAATATGGACAGATTTACAAAGAGCTCACGCCAGCACAAACCCTCTTTTGGTGGTGAAAAACTCTAAAAAACTAGCGATCAAAAGGTTACACAGTTTTTTTTTCTGGCTGATCTTATTGGATATGTATTTGCAGGAGTTCCCCTTTCAAATGGAAAATATTTAAATAAATCCTGGAACAAGATTTACTAATGTTTGCGGTAGTCAATTTACTGGTATTATACGCTATCTCACGACCAATTCGTACGAGTGATTCAAAAGTGGCTAATTCGTTCTAATTCATACGACCTCACTCGTACGAATTTGTACGATTTGTCTAAACCCACGTGACGGTTCTGTTTAGGGGCGGGGTCAGGTATAGGTCATTCGTACGAATTCATACGAATTGGCTAATTCGTAAAATATGTACGATTTAGCAAAATCGTACTAATTCGTACAAGTGAGGTCGAATTAGCCACCTCGTAAAATTCGTACGAATTCCCGTGAGATCGGGTTGGTATTTGCGGTATCATGTAACACCCCAAAAAAGCATATCTTTTCCTTTTTACACCTATTTTACGCTTGACATTGTGTTACGCTGCATCTGTGTTTTTAAAGGATTAGTTCACTTTTGAAAAAACTTTTGCTGATAATTCAGCCCATTCTCACCCCCAAGGCGTCACTTAACTGACGCCTTGGGAAGCATTTGGACATGCTTCAAAATCTGACGCGTTAGGCGCCCTTTAGCGTCAGTAAGATGACGCCCTAGGATCGCGTGTACCCTACCCCCACCCCACCCCACACCTAAACCTAACCGCGTCCTCTAACAGACGCTTTCCTTTAGCGTCAGTTAGATGACGCCGTAGGATCGCGTCATGTATGTGACGCTAAAGGGCGCCTAAAACGTCAAATATTGAAGCATGGTCAAAGGTGACGCCTTGGGGTGAGAATGCGTTGGATAATTTACTCACCCCGATGTCATCCAAGATGTCCATGTCTTTCTTTCCTCAGTCGAAAAGAAATTTAGGTTTTTGATGAAAACATTCCAGGATTTTTCTCCATATAATGGACTTCAATGGGAACCGGATGGTTCAGGTCCAAAAGATAGTGTTAATAACAGTTTCAGATGCAGCTTCAAATGTCTTTAAACGACACCAGACGATGAATAAGCGTCTTATCATGCGAAACGATCGGTTATTTCAATGCTTATTCCAAAAATGTAACTTTTCTAAGGACAAATGCTAGCCTTGTAATATATTGTGAGGCGCGTTTGCAACGTCACGTAGTACGTAATTACGTTCAAAAGGTCACGGGCGACGTAGCCAGAAGTACAGAGTCAGTGTTTACAAGTTGAACGCATAGGTTGAACGTGAAAACTAACTCAAACGCCGTTTACAAAAAAGGAATTAAAAGGTAAAACAACGATGTCGGACGATTTTGATTCTGTACTTCCGGCTACGTCGCCCTTGACCTTTTGAACGTAATTACGTATTACGTGACGTTACAAACGCGCCTCACAGAATAGAGCTAGGCTAGCAGTTGTCCTTAGAAAAGTTAAATTTTTGGAATAAGCTTTAAAATAACCGATCGTTTCGCACGATAAGACCCTTATTCATCATCTGATATCGTTTAAAGACATTTGAAGCTGCATCTGAAACAGTTATTAACACTATCTTTTGGACCTTGAACCATCCGGTTCCCATTGAAGTCCATTATATGGAGAAAAATCCTGGAATGTTTTCATCAAAAACCTTAATTTCTTTTCGACTGAGGAAAGAAAGACATGGACATCTTGGATGACATGGGGGTGAGTAAATTATCAGCAAAAGTTTTTTTCAAAAGTGAACTAATCCTTTAATATGCGTATTGTTAGTAGATAACTCCCTCTGCGCTTTTATGGGATTGCAGTCTCACGTCAATCTGCCCTGTTCAGTAAATCTGGGCCGTATGTGGCACAGTAGATTATTAAAGGTGATTAGTACAGTGCATAATGACGTGTATGTGCCACCAGACTCATGTGTTAGCTACAACTAGAGGCTTCAGTCTTGTAGTTTTGTTTCATTAGGAAGTACAGATGCTGTTGTGTTTTCCTCACAGGAGGTGAAGGTGTTTAAGGTCCACGTAAAGAGTTGTCCCATGCCACTGCTCTACTTTTCCATTATTTTTGTATGTAAACGTGCAAGATGGACGTGTTTGGCTAAGTTAACAGACACGTGTGGAGACCACTACCCTACTGTGTGAACCGGACTTAACCAGTGATGTGCAGGAGGGCCTGCTGCTTTCAGTCCACAATCAACTCTCTTGTTTTGCTGATGTTAAGAGATTGTCGTCCACACACAAGACATCTAGTCACACTTTGCAGTCACGTGACTACCATGGATACCAGGCGGGCAATAAACGCTTGCAAAATGGCGACAAACAGTGGCCAGGCAGGGGAATTGCAGCTTTGCAAATTTCCAATACTACAATCAATGAACTATTTAGACTACAGTATATGCCACCGAATGTTAAAATTAGATATCAAGAAAAGATTAACATGCTCAGAAAGTGTGATCCATACACAGCACCCGCTGATGTTTTCATTGCTTTGAAGCTGGCAAAGTCTCTTCCAGACTTGGAGTTTGGAGATATTTAACGTTGCATATCTTATAGAGAATCCGTCACCTTACACCGCACAAAAAATGAAAGCCTACAAAAGTACAGATAGCCATCTTTTTTTCAAAAGTGGATGGGTTAAAGGAGTAATTCACTTTTCAAAAAAACTTTTGCTGATAATTTACTCATCCCCATGTCATCCAAGATATCAATGTCATTCTTTCTTCAGTCGAAAAAGAAATTAAGGATTTTGATGAAAACAATACAGGATTTTTCTCCATATAATGGACTTCAATGGGAACCAAACGGTTCATGGTTCAAAAGACAGTTTCAGTGCAAACTGCAAACTGTTCAAAGGGCTTTAAACGATTCCAGATGATGAATAAGGGTCTTATCAAGCAAAACGGTCGCTCGTTTAAAAAAATAACAAAGTTTAAGTTTTATAAGCTCAAATGGTCGTCTTGCTCTGTTCTGTGATGCGCGTTCGTGACTCTCCTGCTCAAACTCGTTCATCAAAATGAACGAATCTTTTCCTGAGTCAACTTGTTCATTTCGTTCGTTGAATGAACCAAATGACACGAAAATTTTTTTTTTCATTTTGATAAACGAGTATGTACTTTCAAGATGGAGGGGCATCATGGCGACCGACATTAGAACCCCATACCCTTATGTATTTTCAATGGCATATTATACACTCACGAGAATACTTTATTACTTGAACGAAGTAAATATACATTAATGAGCACATATATTTTTGAAGGAACTAAGTGTTTTTAGCTAAGAATAAACTAAAAGAGTTACACAGTGTAGTTTTAAGGATGTTTTCCATCACCTAACCCAACCACTTCCCCTAAAACATCAGAGAATGCATTGGCATAATTTGGGGGTGGGACAGATTGTTTGAATCTTATCTTATCAATGTAATCATTTCCAGTTGATTAAGTTAAAAAAGAGGCGATCTGATGCTGGGAAGTTTTTTTTTCCTCGTCTTGACGCTCAGTGCACAGTCGACACAGACAAGCGCTTCAATTTAGCTTTAATACTATTATGGAGACAATATTCACTATTGTGAAATCACAAAACAATGCAAACAAACATGCCTCGCTCTTAATCTTGAATCTTGAATCTCTGATGAACATAAAAAAAAACACACTCCTGTATTACCCATTTTTTAAAACAAAGTTACGCCAATGACTGAAACGTGTAAAATAATACATTTTAAATAAAAACATGTTTTGACTTGTAAAATGTCCTCACTAGTCGGTTTTTGTCATTATATTTCAATGTAATTGAAGAAATTTGACTCTTGCAAGTATAGCCAAAACTGCACACACACACACATACTTGTGACTGTTGGTCTGAAGGGCGTTATGCTTGTGTTCAGTTTGGATAAGGTGTTAAATAATTGATTGGCTCATTTCAGCACTGATATATGAGGTATCTCTCTCTGATGGATGACGGTGGAGCGCAGGACGTAAGAAAGATACTGATGAGAAATACAAGTATGGAGTTTGGGAAATGATTCCATTTTTCAGGGAGAAATAGCGGGGGATGAATCTGTGTGTGTTTGCTGTGAATATGAGCCACTATAGGATGCATGAAAATGGTCTTACTGTGCATCATCACCATTTGTTAACTTAGTTAATTAACTTACATATATATATATAGTTGTTGCCGACAAGATGAAATTCCACAGCATCTGACAAATATTCATTTCATTGTGTTATTTTCATAACAAAGTGAGCAGATTGTGAACAAGGTATAATGTAATCACTTGCATAATTTCCTTTCCTGATGTAGGTGTCAAATTAAAACATATAGTTGCATTATAATTTGCATAATTTGGTAGAATGTATTTTCCCAACCCTCCTCAGGTTGTTTGAAGGGCAAGCTGCTGTCTGTCTGTCTCTCCGTCTCTTTAACTGGAATGAATGTTTGTGGTGAAACTGTGCAGCGTTAGTTAAAGAGTGTGAGTGATGGGGTTGCCAACTTCAGCAAGAAAATAGTCCACTCTTTCAGTTTCTTTTGGGGAATGTAAGGGACACTGTACCATTCTCCATTTGTTTTTACCTGATCAATTATTTTGTTTTTTGTTTTTTTGACAGTAAGAAATGTAAATAACTTTGCCATTACAGGGATAATTGACATTTAAAAAAAATATATATTTTCAAATTAAACAGTTTTGAATTATCATAATATTATTATCATAACAGTAAGTATTATTTCATAATATTACTATATATAGAATATAAAAATTCTCACACGTGTAGTATATAACTCTTGATACATGATAATATAAAGTTACATTTATAATTTACAAATTTTCTTTTATTTTTGCTGGTCCTTGCCATCAAACATGTCAAAAGGATAGTTCACTTTAAAAAAATTAGCTTACCTCAAGGGCATCCAAGATGTAGGTCTCTTTGTTTCCACAGTAGTTTCAATTTTGATATTTTTAGGTCAAACCGTTCGTGTCTGTCAGTCATATAATGGAGGTCTATGGTCACCACCTCAAAGAGCATGCACAGATAAATCCAAATTAAACATGATTTAATGACTTGTGAATGTAAGTACACATTGATGGCCTAAGACACAAATCGAGCGGTTTGTTTGGGAAAACGAACAGTATTTATATCGTTTTACAGCCACAAAGCGCCCACGCGCTCAGATCACTTGGGCTGTGGTTACAAGAGGTAAAAACGATATAAATACTGTTAGTTTTCTCACACAAACCGCTCATTTCGTGTCTTAGGCCATCAATGTGTACTTACATTCACGAGTCATTAAATCATGTTTAATTTGGACTTCTCTGTGCATGCTCTTTGAGGTGGTGACCATAGACCTCCATTATATGACTGACGGACACGAACGGTTTGACCTAAAAATATCAAAATTGAAACTACTGCGGAAACAAAGACACCTACATCTTGGATGCCCCTGAGGAAATCTAAAACATACCAAAAATTTATTTCAAAGTGAACTATCCCTTTAAACACATTTTGATGTGTGATCACATTGATTTTGGCTCACTGGTATATGACATCATTGCCTCTGTTGTTAAAAAAAAAAAATGCTAATGCAATACCAAAATGTCACACACCATTACACACATATCAGTTTAGCTTCTACCCAGATAAATTGTAACACAAGAGAATTGTGATTGTACATAAATATTTTCAGATTTGAGTGTTTTTGAAAGCTCATAGCACTTCGTATATGCGAGACATTTAGAGATAGTGATGAAAGCAAAAGCGCGTAACTCAGCCAGTGTTATGTGAAAAAGTGTCTTTTTCTCTGATATTTCTCCATTATAATCTGTATTTTAGCTGTTTGCTTGTAAAACAATCATGTATGGATATAATAAGGCAATATGTTTCCTAAAATTCAGATGTATCATGTGGGATGGATGGCAGCAGAAGTTAGCGAGATGGAGAGAATTAGCAAAATAGTGAAAGTCAGTGAGGAACGTGACATTTTTAAAGTGTGAAATAGAAAGAAGGAAAAAGCGTAGGTATAATCACGAGGCCTCTATCTGGGCTAGAGTGGGCGTTCGGGTCCGTATCTGTAATCAGCGCTGTATTGTTGTCAGCGGTCGGCCAGCTCTGCTCATACCCTTCAGGGGTTTCGCGGCTTTAGGCTATAGCGCACTGCGTGATCCTGCCGCCGCGCCGCGCTAGTACTGTAAATTAGCCCTTACGACTGGAGTCAGCCTCACTTTGAGAACATGTGCGTCGTGGACCTGCTCCTCACCTCGTCCATCACACAATGTCTCTATTAACCCTCCCAATCAATGAAAGCCTTCAGTACGCAAGCTGCAATTCACTCCTGCTCAACCTGGCTAAACTTGAACTTTCCTCTAAACCGGTATTCACTCCCCCGCACGCCCCTAACGCAGAAAAGCCCGGCCTTTCATACGTGTAACTTTAATCAGCCCCCTTCCATTGACAAAGCTATTGGCATGAAAGAGCTTATGACAGGACACGCTGAGAGCTGCGGCAAGCTGCTAAAACACCTTTCTGTTGTATAAAATGTAAAATAATAGCTGGATTTTTTTTTTTAGCTTTTAACAGAAAGTCGTCAAACAAGAGAGCATGATTAACTTGTTGGAGAATTGTTAAGAGATGTCCAAGCATAAAACGATTTTTCAGTGTTGTAGTCGAGACCACCTCACTCGAGTCCGAGTCGAGACCGAGACCAGTGAGGGTTGATTACCTAATTTACTTTTATTTACTTAGAGAAATCCTTTTTTTTTTTTTTTTTTTACTGAATTTACTTAGAGTTTAAAAAATATGATCAGTTTAGGGTAAAAAGGCCACATAGTAGGTGGTGTTAAAAGTAATTTTATTACAATTTGTCATGCGCAGTTGCGCACTAGAAAATCACCAATCACTGGGCGTGTCAATCAATTTAAAGAAATAATTTATTAACATACATTAATAATCATGAAAAATATTTTGAATTGAACTCGAGTGGACTCGGGAATAATTCCGAGTCCTAAAAAAAAAAAAGTTCGAGTACGAGTGGACAATGGACACGAGTCCATGACAAGACCAAGACCATTAAAATATGGTCTCGAGACCAAATCCGAGACGAGTCCGAGTCTCGAGTACTACAACACTGCGATTTTTAGAGACAAAGCGATCAGACGTCTTGTGCCGAATTGATGACGTCACTTTGTAGGACAACTCAAAAGTTAGCGGCGCATGGGGTCGCTCGATCAAAAAGCTACAGTATGCATTTTCCCCATAGACTTTTGGAAAATCGCAAAAAATAAGATCTGTGTTCAACAAAGAGTTGTGACCCCTACACGTTTTGTTTATCAAGATAATCTTTATAAGTTAATCCAAAATGTATATATTTTGAGTTTTTTTAAAAACACAAGCAGGCACAATAAAGTTTAAAAAAACTACATGCAGGTTATAACTACGTGATTTATGTCATAGATCAAAACGTAAAAATATTTAGAGGCTTTGTTCACCACAGACCTTATTTCAGGCGATTTAGCAAAAATCCATTCAAAAATCCCATAGACTTTAGAGCGAGGGAGCCGGTAGTGCTAAAATGCTAACTCACTTCCGCGTTTTGGCCTACAGGGTGACGTCGTAACTTCGGCACTCTATTTCAAGTCAGATTTACTGTGGCATGAGCGACTACCAATGGCAGTGCTGGCAGTGAAGGTCATGTGATACAGTTGAGCATGTTTACGCACACAAAACTTTATTATCTTTAAATTGAAAGATCACTAAGGAACTTTCAAAAGAGCCGCGGCTAATCGTGACAATTTGACAAATATATTTTTTCAAGAAACAAATAATTGTTTTATTTTAATTCATTAGATATTTTTTCTAAACTCAAAATTGGCCTTGATAAAAGGTCATAAAAAATGTAACTTTGAAAAGAGTCTTGAACATTTGCAACACTTTGACAAATACATCTTTTCAAGCAACAATTAGTTAGCAAATTTTATATAGGACCTTGATTAGTCACATATACAATGTATAGGTTCCATATAGGTTCCTATTAGTATACATGGCTGATGAGAATGCAAATGTACAGCTATTCTGTCTAGGTAGGTATCATAGACCTCCTTGAGCGAGACTTGGTTTAATCGCTGTCAGTGTGGATGTTAGCGAGTTAGTGATGTATCATGGTGAGTGCTCAGTGAGTTCATTTGCTTTTGTCTCTCTGTGGTGTCAGGGTAATTATCCCTGTGAGACTGTTTCATGGACAAGCAGTGAACCGGCCACTGTACAAGTGATACAGACCTCTGAGGGCCACTGGATTTAGCCCATAAACTGGACTGAATGGTGTGGATTTTGTGCAGTATATTTAACTGACATCTGCATTATGTTGTGAGCAATATTTGTACTTATACTTCTACACCCTTTCAGAGTGCAGAGATGTCACGTTTGTGCTTGTGGGGCAAAAAAAGAAAAAAAGAAAGGAAGCTACATTGAAAGTGACATATACTGTTCTGTATATACAATATGTGTTTAAATACAGACATTTTAAATGCACATGAAATAGAATTGTGGGACATTTGATTGTCTTATAAATAATGCAGTTGATAGAAAATGAGATGATAATATGGTTGTGGTTTAAGACAGAACCGATTAGATTACTCTGATTATTTCACCAAACAGTTATTCATTTTCCTTTTGATAGTTGTGAAGTAAAACATCAGAATACGCAAATACAGTCATCAGTGATTGGTGCAGAGCGACAGGACATCTGCTGCACATTCAAACTTCAAACCATTTAGCAGCAGATGCTGGAGGCTTGACTGTGAAAACACAATTTAACACAATATGAGTGATGAGTTTGCCTTCGTCATACTGTCTGATTGGGATCTAAACTACATCCAGTCATTGAGAGTGATGTCTTGGATTTTACAGATGTTAAACTTAGTTTTTCTTAAATATTTATGTGATTTACATGTATGATATAAAGCTGAGAATCATTTATAAAAGCATCTATGCAGTTGTAGTCATCATTATAATTTACTATAGATATATATATATATATATATATATATATATATATATATAAATCTAAGCTTGACAAAATGTCTTTGTCATATTGACAGAGTTTACAAAGCTGAGAATCATTTATAAAAGCATCTGTGCAGTTGTAGTCATCATTATAATTTACATATATATATATATATATATATATATATATATATAAATCTAAGCTTGACAAAATGTCTTTGTCATATTGACAGACATTATACAACTGTACGTGAATTCAAACATTTTCAGAAAATAATTTTCTTTTCTCTTTAGAGGATATCATTTATGCTGATTTGCTACCGAGCTCTTAATGATAACGGTAAAACCGAGTGTGATAGAAAAAAGAACAGACCGAAGATGATGGGGGAATCCCTATGATCCCAAACATTTACAGATAATTTGTCTCCTCTGAGAGTCTGGAAGACTTCAAATGGGCTAATGAACTGATAAATGGCCTTGTGATCATTTAGAAATATGATAACAGTAATTATAGAGCTGAGAACATGTTGAACAGAGTCTGCACAGTGATCTTTAGTGGAATGTGTTGCTGTTCCTTTTAGTGTTTGCAGTTCACATCTCAGTGTGAGCTTCACTCCACATCTCACTCTGATTCTCGTTTCTAATGTACATTTATGCATTTGGCGGATACTTTTATCTAAAGAGACTCAAGACATACATTTGATTAGTTCCCTGGGAAATATACAGCCCTATTTGGACGAGACTAGTTTTCCCGAAGGACCAACGCATTCTCATCCCAAAGCGCCATATAGGACGCTTTTGCAAAAGCGTAAATATCCAACGCACATGGCACCCTTTAACGTCTAATGAGACGCTTCGGTTAATGGTTAAGTTTAGGTATGGTGTAGGGTAAGGGTTAGACCACTAGGGGGCGCCTTCTGCCCAAATATATCTGCGTCTCATTTCACGTTAAAGGGTGCCATGTGCGTTGGATATTTACGCTTTTGCAAAAGCGTCCTATATGGCGCTTTGGGATGAGAACGGGCTCGAAGGACGTTAGAGATTACACAGTCTCATCCCAAGAAGTCATATGACTGACGTCTTGGGACGTCTTTTGACCATACGTCAACAACCGCCTTTTTAGGGTACCCTTAAACGTCGGTTACATGACGATCCCGGGCCGTCATACAACTGACGCTATACCTTTAACGTTGGTTAGGTGACGCGGTAGATTTGCTGTAGGTCTGGGGTAGGGTTAGGATCCGATAACGTCATCTAACCGACGTTTAAGGTTACCTTAAAAAGGCGGATGTTGACGTATGGTCAAAAGACGTCCCAAGACGTCATATAACTTTTGACCATACGTCAACATCCGCCTTGCGCGTCAACATCCACGTCGACATCCGCCTTGCGCAACATCGAGACTGCGCTGTTAGAGAAAATCCGTATTTTTTTACAGTACATGCACTTACGTGTACTTACTAAGAAAGTGCTGGGCAATATAAGGTAACTACATGCTACTGAGAGTGACCTACTCTAGTAACTGACGCTAGTGTCTGCGGTCTTTAGCGTCCTTGTTAGCGCGCCCGCCTCCCATGCTGGAGACCCTGGTTCGAGTAGGACCGGTTACATTTGGTGCCATGACCCGGCTGGGACTGAGGTTTAGGGGGGTGAATGTAACGGACGTTGATCAGTAAAGGCCAATTTATACTTCTGCGTCGAGGGTACGCCGTAGTGTATAGCGTCGGCTACGCACGTAGGTGACACCGATGTAAGCATTTATACATCTGCGTTCAGGTCTTGGTTGCTCTGCAGTACTGCTCCGAAACGCTAGTTGGCGGCGGAGGGTTTAATGTTCCACTGTGTTTAGATTCCTCGCGGCTAGGTTACTACAAGCAATAGGCGATTACCACGCTGATACGTAGAACTTGTGCACTGCCACTTCTGTTGAATTACCGATCTCACTGGCGAACTGATGACAGACTACACTAAGTTTATTTATATGTCATCCCTGGTAAATTAGTCTGATTCCCTAAAGTGCCGGCTGCAAATAAACGTGCTACCTTGTTTTGTTTTATTTTAAAGTTTTAATCCACTTCTTCCTCATACTCAATTCAGTCGGGAATCCATTAAAACTGAAGTAGGGTTGGCGTTGTTGGTTAAATTTACAAAGTGGAACAGAGCAGTGACATATATAGCCTTCGTCTCAGCCATTGTTGAACTGCGTGAACTGGAAGTGGACATGCACAAAGTTGACAAATCCCGCCCATGAAACCCGGAAGCGTGATAATCCCCTATAGCGACTGAAAGAGAGAGGATCATGTTGGAGTTGGACCTTTTTGAGGTGGAAAAACTGTTAATTTTAGTGAAATTACTAAAACTGAAAGGCAGAAATGAGAGAAGACGTCAGAGGAGATGGTACGTGCGGAAATGCGTAGGAGGAAATGCGATGCTACCAAGCCGACCAATCACCGATCTTGCGGTCCGCGTCGTCGCGACGTGTAGTTAAATTTTTGAGGAGGTGCGCGTCAGGCTACGGTGAAGGGTACGCGGTATGGGACGCACCCTACTGCGCGGACCCTACACAGAAGTATAAATTGGCCTTAAGAGGTGTGTGTAAACCTCACTCCCCTGAGCTCGAGTCGCACTAGGTGCTGTGGTCTTCATCATCCTTGTTAGCGCGCCCACCTCCCATGACGGAGACCCAGTTTGAATCCCGCTCAGAGTGGGTCAAGTAAGACGAAATTAATACAAAACACAATATATTGACCCGTTTCCGTCAGATGATCGCACATGCACAAAGGTTCAATAGAAACAAGTGTTAAACCAGTCCGCGCTAAACTCTAAACTTGATGTCACTCTTTTTCCTTTGGTGTTTTTGTGTAAACTGATTTTACTTGTCACAATATAAGAGGCAGAAAGCTGATAATAAGTATCCTTTTTCTCTCCTCCCATTTCCCTCTTTCCGTCTTCCTGGTTTGGGAATAATCTTCTCTAACATACTGCAGTTGAAAGAGGCTGGGGAGTCCCTGCTGTATTTGAGGTTCTTAATACTATTAGATATGCCTCTCTCTCCCACTCGTGCATTCTTTTCTTCCTTCATTCTTCTTATTTTATATTCTTGCTAGGCTTTTTTCCTAACCTCAAATATTATATTTGAATACAAATTTCTTTCAGATCAACTCATCAATAGGTGGAAATAGTCTCAATAGAGATGAAAAATATCACTGACTTGATTAAATAGCTACAACTCAAAGTCTGTATTTAGATGCACATGATTGCAATTATTGAGTTGACCAGTAAAATAAGCGGTCCAGTTTCCTCAGTTGACCTGAAGGGGATTGTTTTTGAGGTGCATGAACCGAGGGCAACTGTGCAGTGAGAGTGTGAGAGGACGTTATCAGGTCGAGGCAAGAATTCACTGTCCACATCTATCTTCATTCCCTCTTATGATTCCCCTTTTTTTCTAATCCTCTTTTCTCTCTCTCTTTTATCTTTGTCCTTTATACCTCTCATGCTTTCTTTTTCTCCAATAGTTTATCTGAATCTTTTCTAATCCTTTCTTTTCAAAGGATGGATATCTCCTGTTTTATTGAAAGAGATAAAGAGTGAGTGCTTGCTGAAGTACAACTTCTCTCTCTCAGGAAGGATCTGGTTTTCTGTTTTGGAAAGGGAAGTGTCTCTTTCTCTCTCTTTTGTTCTCTTTCTGTGGCCGAGGGATTCTGGGAGTAATGCGGTGACACAGCTTTATATGTAAATGGCATATATAAGCATGAATAATGCATAGTCAGCTGTGACTCTCGACAAGAGTTCTTGAAATTGCAGTTCCTTTTCCATATAGACTTGGGCTGTGTCCGAAATCAAAGTACATATTAATGACTTCATGACTGCTTCTATATAGTATTAATGGGTGTAGTATGAATGTAATCTGGACGTATTATATGTGCCATGTTGTCATTATCATGTGATCTGCCAGCTTCAGTTGCGTCGCTTCACTGCCATTCATAAATCCTCTCCCGTGGCCATATGGGATAGTAAACATCGTATGCACACTTCAGAATGTCGCCTGAAGAAGTAGGTCAGCTGGATACTTTTTGCCTGCTGTTTTATGGGTACTGTGAATTCAGACTTCTTTCGTCACACATCGTTTTCCACCTACTATATAGTAGGGAAGTATGGGATTTTGGATGTAGTCTTGCATTTGTCTCGTGTTGATATGTAAATATAGACTGTGTATGTGTTCAGATGATTTGTAGACTACCGTTTGTCAAATGTTTAGGGTCTGTATGTTTTTTTATGTTTTTGAAGGAGGTCTCTAATGCTCCCCATGCTGCATTTCTTTGATCAAAAACCCTTCAGTGTCACACGATCCTTCAGAAATCATTCTAATATGCTGATTTGCTGTTCAAAGAAACATTTCTTATATCAATGTTGAAAGAATCTGTACTGTTAAATATCTTCTGTCACATTATATATGTATTTACTGTCACTTTTGATCAATTGAACGCATCCTTGCTGAATAAACATTTTATTTACTAAAAAAAAAAATCAACAAATCAAACCAAAATCAAAAAAAAAAAAAATCAATCCTAT
Organism: Pimephales promelas; assembly: GCF_988280905.1. Classification (NCBI taxonomy): domain Eukaryota; kingdom Metazoa; phylum Chordata; class Actinopteri; order Cypriniformes; family Leuciscidae; genus Pimephales; species Pimephales promelas. The sequence continues at coordinate 5,544,426 of NC_142779.1, read as the reverse complement.
TTCCAGACAATTACAAATTTTTGCACATTTCCCACACAATTCTCAATTCTGCAAATATATCATGAAAATAATAATAAATCAGAATAGAGTCTAATTGCTGTTAATTTTTTTTTATTATTTTAGTTGTAAAGTGTTTATATATCATAGTAGCATTTTTATTGATTTTATGTTATGTTCATCATGTTTTATGTTAAGGTTTTATAATTATGTAATAAATAAATATTACAGGATTGTTTTTACAGTAATGTAGTGCAGTAATTAGAACCACCATTAAAAATAATGAGAATAGCAAAAAATATAGATAAAGAGGGACATGATATATATATATCTATATCTATATATCTATATATATATATATATGTATTTGTATATATATATATATATATATATATGTTTATTTTTTTATTTATTTTTAAATAATAATAAAAAAAAATCACTCCATTATTTTTGTAATGTAAATGTAAAGTAGAATTTTCAGACTGATTTTTTTTTTTTTTTTTTTTTTTTTTAAGAGTAAAGTTTGACCTGGACTAGTTTTTATCCAATTCACACATTTTGATCCCTTCCCTAAAGATAATGTATAAATATTGGGTTAAAACTTAAGCGTGTGAAAATGCCCCTCTAGCATTTTAGTGGTTGTGTGTGTGTTCTCTGGTGCTGACGGATTGCATCACGTCTCAGTGACTGCAGGGTCTGATCATCTCAGACGTGTGTCACTTACTGACAGGTGAAATGACAGAGACAAGAGCTGTCACTCATCATCTGAAATATGCCTAAACACAGCATTAAATAATGCTCATCATGCAAGTATGATTTTATTAACATTATCATTGTTGTCTCTCTCTCTCTCTCTCTGTGTGTGTGTGTGTAGAACACTCCAGTCGGAACCTCAGTGATAATGGTGAACGCGACGGACCCGGATCAAGGCGTGGGTGGTAGTGTACTCTTCTCCTTCCAGCCTCCCTCTCCGTTCTTCTCCATTGATGGGGCCAGAGGAATCGTTACTGTGACGAGAGCGCTGGACTATGAGACGACAACCAGCTATCAGCTCACTGTTAATGCCACGGTTAGAAAACGCTACATTGTCAAATGATTGTGTGGAACTCTGTCAATTCCAAAGCTAAATAAAGCATGTATTTGTTTTGTTGTAACAGGACCAGGATAGACGCCGTCCGCTCTCTAGTCTGTCTAATTTGGCAATTTCCATCACTGATATCCAAGATATGGACCCCATCTTCACCAACCTCCCCTACAGCACCAATATAATGGAGGACGCACCACCAGTCAGTAATCTTACTTTGTACTTAATTCAGGAGGGTTTTTTAACCCCGCCCCACAATAATATATTGAATTATTATTTATAATGAACATTTTTATATTATATTTGATTATTTACAGTATGTACCTACATTTCATTTATTTATTTGTTATTTACAATGACAATTTTCATGACAATTAAGAAAAGGTCTCTCTCAAATACTCTAACTTTATTGGGTTTTGTAATTTCCATTTTTCTCATTTGCAAACCTGGACATGTCCTGGATCATTTTTTTTTTCGTGTGATTGATCCAGATGGATTGGTACAAAACCTAGTGAGCTGCCTATGTTGACAGCCTATTTGGGCCTCATAAGCATGTTAGATAGGATGGACTTTTAGGTTTTGAGTCACAGCCAGGTAATATTTCGATATTACCCATAAAACAGTAATATACTATGTAGGAGGAAAAAAGTAAAGTAAAGGTTTGTGTAAACATAAAATGCTCCAGAGAATGAGCGAGAGAGGCAATTTGGCTGACAAAGAGTGATAGAATGTGTGTGTTGAGTAATTAGACAATAATTATTGGAGAAGCAGCATTTACAACTGTGAACTCTCGCTGGAATATTCTTGTAATTATAGTGATAGGTTTATGATGTGACTGGCTCAGCATGAGGGTCACGAAAGGTCAATTCAGCACCGGCCGTTCATTCCCGTCTCATTTTACTCCGTGTGTCAAACACACCACCGCAGGCTCTGAGGATGTAGTGTGTGTGTGTGTTTGTGCTTCTGTCTGTGTAGAATTATAAGTGGAATCAGAGTAAAATATCTCTGGTTTATAACAGATCATAAAGCAAAAATCATATATTTCCACAGGAGATTTGCACTTACTGAACTGTTTTATCGATTTTATACTGAACAGCAGTTCAATAAAGAGCAATGTAATATTAAGTAACTCATATTTATTGCCAGTTACAATACATTTTTCTGCACCAAACACAAATGTACGGAAGCCCTGAACCGCAACCTAAAAAAAAAAAAAAGTCAGTAAAAAAAAAAAAAAATCTGTAAAAAAAAAAAAATCTGTAAAAAAAAAAAATCTAGCATTTCGAGATTAAAGTCGAAATGTTTCGAGATTAAAGTCGAAATGTTTCGAGATTAAAGTCGAAATGTTTCGAGATTAAAGTCGGAATGTTTCGAGATTAAAGTCGAAATGTTTCGAGATTAAAGTCGAAATGTTTCGAGATTAAAGTCGAAATGTTTCGAGATTAAAGTCGGAATGTTTCGAGATTAAAGTCGAAACATTGTGCATTCATAACAGTGCGCGTCCACTGGCTCAGAGCGCGCGCGTGTGTGTGTGTGAAGTCGAACTGCCATGGATAAACACAAAATAGTAGCTTTTTACTTTTATCTGAATTACTTATCTTACTTTATCGTTATAAAATATAATGCGCCGGAATAGACTTTAGCCCATAGGAAAACCAACACGGAAAACACTTTTCAGACTGGATGGAGAAATCCAGCTTTATGAATGAATGAATGAATGAATGAATGAATGAATAGGGCATTTATATAGCGCTTTCATATATGCCTACACTCAAAGTGCTTTACAATCATATCAGAGAATCTCTCCTCAACCATAAGTGGTTATTAAATCTTAGGAAATCACAGGATCCGGCCAAATGATTGGATACAGAATGATGCACTTAAAATGTATCCAGAGCGTATTTACGGTGAAGAGGGAGACCGAACAGTTACTGTTGTGTTCTTGACCCAGATAGTGTTGACTAGACGAGCACGAAAACACCTCAGAAACACTGCCACTAGCACGTGTGACGTGTGTAGATTTTGTTGAAAGCCCAGATAAAAGTAAAAAGCTACTATTTTGTGTTTATCCATTGCAGTTCGACTTCACACACACACACGCGCGCGCGCTCTGAGCCAGTGGACGCGCACTGTTATGAATGCACAATGTTTCGACTTTAATCTCGAAACATTTCGACTTTAATCTCGAAACATTTCGACTTTAATCTTGAAACATTCCGACTTTAATCTCGAAACATTCTGACTTTAATCTCGAAACATTTCGACTTTAATCTCGAAACATTTCGACTTTAATCTCGAAACATTTCGACTTTAATCTCGAAATGCTAGATTTTTTTTTTTTTACTGATTTTTTTTTTTTACTGATTTTTTTTTTTTTTTTTTTACTGATTTTTTTTTTTTTTAGGTTGCGGTTCAGGGCTTCCGTACAAATGAAACCGAAGTAGCTTTATTTTTAATTTTTAAAGCACTAAAGTTTACAGAAACTAAAAACAGAGGTCACTCAAGAAGGAAATGATGCAAAAACAGTTTTTAAACTTGAATTTCAAATAGATAGATTATTCAGTTTCTGCTTTTTACATATTTCTCTTTCTTTCATGGCCATATTTTCTCTGACACTCTCTGGTGTCCATTTGCATGCATATTATCTCATGAGCGTGTCAGGAGTGAAGCAGTGAGACACGGACCTATCAGTCGTCTCAGGAAGGTCAGGAGAAAGAAGACAGTGATGACTTGAGACCAGTTGTCCTGTCTAAATGTGGCGGTCAGCATCAAGTTCCAAGTGGACATGATTGATTTTGGCATTTCATTCCTTATATCCTACATCAATGCTGGAAAAGTTGAGGAAGGACTATTAAAAAAAAGACAAGAGGTCTTTGTGTTGAGAATTAGACACTCGAAACACGTACGGCCTCAATAACTGCACACGTCACACTAGCATGTTCATATAAAGCGATGTTGACACGTACACTTAGCCACACACAGAGAGCTTAAAGCTTATCTTCCCTCAAACACACACACACACACACACACACACACATGGAGTGTGTCGGCTCAGACGACGGGCCTCGGGCTAAGTGACTGAGTGGGTGTGGAGAGTTCTCAAGGCTACTGACATTTACACACAAACAGATATCAAACACGCAGAACTGTCGTGGGTCATCTGTCAAAACACAACTCTTAACCCCCGCTCCAACTCACACACACACACCTGGAGAGAGATCCGGTTGCTTTCCCTCTCATCTCAATGGCTTTTTTACATTGTAGAAGCACTTAATTTAAAGCAATAATTTACTCAAAACTCAATTATCGTTATTTACTCACCCTCAAATTGTCCCAAACCAGTGTGATTTACTATATTAATTTAGTGTAGATTCTTAAATTATATTTTTGTATATATTTATAATGAATAATCACTTATTCTAAATGATTAAATAATAATTATATTATATTGAAATATATTGAAATAATCATGTAATTGCACCTCATAATGTGACTTTAAATCTCAACTTAGTTATTGGAATTGTGACTTTATATCTCACAGTGTGATTTTTAAATGCCACAATTGTGACTATTTATTATTTAAAACTCCACACTACTGTTCAAAAGTTTGGGGTTGTTATATTATTTAAATAAATTTAATGTTTTTGAAAGAAGTCTCTCATGTTCACCAAGGTTGGACTTATTTGATCATAATACAGTAAATATATTGTATAAATATATTGTAATATATAAGTATTTTTACAAATTAAAATATCTGATTTTTATTTCAGTATTTTTAAACATGTAATTTATTCCTTCAATGGTAAATCTGATTTTTCAGCATCATTACTCCAGTCTTCATTACTCCAGAAATATTTCTTATATTTATCAGTGTTAACAGCTGTAATTCATTTTTCTGTACTATATATATATATATATATATATATATATATATATATATATATATATATATATATAAAGAAAGTAAATAAACTAAATATACACTGAAAAAAATAATATGCTTTATCTAATCAATAAAAGTGTGGCAACATATTACAAGCAATATTATTAATTAAATTGTACAAATTAGAATTAATTAGAATATCAATTTGATTAATTATTAATCAATTCTAATTTGTTCAATTTAATAAATAATATTGCTTGTAATCTGTTGCCACAATTTTATTGATTAGATAAAGCATATTCATTTTTACAGTGTAATATGTCTTTACTGTCACTGTTAATACTGTTAATTTCCTTTTAAAAAATTGAACAGCAACACATTTTTGAACAGTAGTGTATCTCAATTACTTAAACAAAATGTGCTTCTATAACTATCAATGAAAACTTTTTATAAATAATACATATGTTTTATATATGAATACACAGCTAACTTTAAATGCTCATGTGGATTGGTGTAGCACGCAAACCGTTCGACCCCTGAATGCTCTGCGGGTCATGTTCATGCCATGGCAAGCTGAATCCACCTGCCAAATGGACCAAAGTTTGAGAACAGCTAAAACGTAGAGAAAAACAATGTTTTGCAGGAAAAGTGGGGTGTTTTTTTTCACAGCTGTTTGGCGTTTTCTTTTGTCAGGGTGACATTTAAAGGCTTTTTAGGGGCAAACACAATTTGGCTGTCAAGCGCTTGATCTGAAATGGTGCAAGAGAAGAGACGCGGATGGAGGGAGGATGAAGGAGTGGACGAGAAGGTGCAGGGCGAAATATTTAGAGAGACGATAGAGAGAGAGACGTGTGCATGATTGAACATTCCACTTGTCCGGCTGGAAAGAGAATAGCTCGCAAATTACTTCAGCCACACTTCATCCTCCGTTCAGTCGCTCACTCCCCACTTTTGTCATCCATTTCTCCCTCTCTCCTCCTCACGTTCTTGCGCTAAACGTGCTGTAATTGATTGTGTGCTGTAATAGCGGTTGAGTGTTGGCAGAAATGAAGCATAAACAGCTCTCAGACACTATTAGCTGGATCAATGGCAGATGCTCTCTCACTTTTCTCTTGACGCTTTCTCATTCAGGATCAAAGAGTCCTCTGACTTGGAATATTTTGTCGTTTTTATTTTTCATGTCTCATTTGATTCGTTCGTTCTTGAAGCTGATGTCAGTGTAACATCCCTCACCAGCTCCTTTCCTCAACAGTTTCACACGAGAAATACAATGACGGCAAAAATACACTCACCTAAAGGATTATTAGGAACACCTGTTCAATGTCTCATTAATGCAATTATCTAATCACATGGCAGTTGCTTCAATGCATTTCGGGGTGTGGTCCTGGTCAAGACAATCTCCTGAACTCCAAACTGAATGTCAGAATGGGAAAGAAAGGTGATTTAAGCAATTTTGAGCGTGGCATGGTTGTTGGTGCCAGACGGGCCTGTCTGAGTATTTCACAATCTGCTCAGTTACTGGGATTTTCACACACAACCATTTCTAGGGTTTACGAAGAATGCTGTGAAAAGGGAAAAACATCCAGTGTGCGGCAGTCCTGTGGGCGAAAACGCCTTGTTGATGCTAGAGGTCAGAGGAGAATGGGCCGACTGATTCAAGCTGATAGAAGAGCAACTTTGACTGAAATAACCACTCGTTACAACCGAGGTATGCAGCAAAGCATTTGTGAAGCCACAACACGCACAACCTTGAGGCGGATGGGATACAACAGCAGAAGACCCCACCGGGTACCACTCATCTCCACTACAAATAGTAAAAAGAGGCTACAATTTGCAAGAGCTCACCAAAATTGGACCGTTGAAGACTGGAAAAATGTTGCATGGTCTGATGAGTCTCGATTTCTGTTGCGAAAATGTAAATGGAATGTACACTCTTAGAAGAAAAGGTTCTATATAGAACCTTGCAAGGTTCTATCAGCGCTACGTATTTGGAACCCCTAAAAGGTTCTATACACTCTTAAAAAAGGATTCCTCTGGGTTCTATATAGAACCCTGGGGTGCCATACTTGGCCAATAGAACCTTTTACCAAAAAAAAAATGGTTCTATATAGAACCATTTTGGAGTTCCATATATGAAGCGGGGGATGGAACCATTTCTGGTTCTAAATAGAACCATTTCTTCTAAGAGTGTATACCTCATTTACACATGGTACAATCCACTTTCCATATTAAGAAACTGTCCCTCTTTGGATGCATTTGGTACATTTGCCTCAGTTGAAACATTCCTTTACTTGTAAAGAGCTTGCCAACTGAAGTATCATCATTAGTGGAAAATCTCTGCTCAGTGAATGTTACATTGCACACATACTTATATGCAAAATATATAACTCCCAGCCCCCCTCCCTGTGTCTCGCCTCAGCACATGTACAACATACTCTGACTTCCTAAAATACATTATGAAATTATATGAATAAAGAAAAATAATACATTGAACAGTCAATTTTTAGCCTTCAGCTCTCATGCAGGAATTTGCCCTGTTTAGTAACTCTGCCTTAATGTTTAAACTAAAGACAAAATATGTGTCCACTTAATTTTCATTTTTCTCTCTCTTCTCTCTCTGTTTGTCTGTAGGGTTTTGAAGTCCGTAGGATTAGGGCGATGGATCAGGACTTGGGTCGACCACGTGGAATTGGATATACGATCATGTCAGGTCAGTCACATCCATCATGATTGTCATATTCTAGGATTTGATCCTTAGGGAGGCTTATCCTTCAGTGAGAATGTGTGGCAAGAGACCATATCCTGCCTCTTTAAATCAGCAACACTATATAGTAAAAAATAGCCTACCGGTACTTAAATTGGTACCAAGTCAATACAAAAGTTTTATAAATGATAAAATGATGCTAGTCTTTATGTGGTACAGTTCAAATCAGTATGTGTACAGAAATTTACTAACAGAAAATTGTATTACTGTTAAAATCACTTTAATGTTTAAACTGACAAGCCTAAAAACATGTTAAAATGATGAACTTTCTTGAGGAATCTGCACTGGCCCATTGCGCTGGTATGTGATTATAGTTTTAGGGGGGCTGAGAAATGCCCGACTTTAGTTCATCTTGGGAACACAAAAGTTCATTAAGAGATCGTAAAACTAATCCATATGAATTGAGCGGTTTAATCCATGTTTTCTGAAGAGACATGATCGCTTTATATGATGAACAGACTGAATTTAGGCTTTTATTGACATAAAAATTGACCAGTGAACATAAAATAAGCTCAATTGAACCTGCTTGATACTTGAGAAGAAACCTCATTGGTTCTCGCAGAAGCTCAAACACGCTGCGTTACACCAGAATGAACCTCATTGGTTCTCGCACGTTAAGTTAATGAAAAAAAGTCTTACGAGTTTGGAACAACATGAGGGCGAGCAATAAATAAATGAATTTTTATTTTTGGGTGAACTATCCCTTTAAGAAGGATTCATTTATTTAAATTAAGCTTTATTAAGATGTTATATCACTTATCTTATAATATAAAGAAATGGCACAATATTGTAACAAAAATATTAGACAATAATAATAATAAGAAGAAAAAGAATAATATATCCCTTTTATACTTAAAAAATATTATAATTTGTTTTTTTTATTTTAATATTTTTTATTTTTATTTTGTATATTGTCCTGATTCCAAATCTGAAGATATACTATATATATATATATATATATTCTCCATGTCCCATTATGTTGGTGTTTTGGTTTTTGATTTCAAGGTTGTGTTTTAAGGTTGTGTATGGAGCACACTGTCATCATATTTTCATGTTGGATGTCAGTCTTTTTAGTTTGTTTTTAAGGGAAGCTGTTTATATGATCTGCTACGCTCTCCGTATCTTGAATGAATGAGGCATTTATACGTTCATCTTCATCTAAACGTAACACCTCTCCTCTGTTTAGCTGCATAAATGTTACCTTGATTTATAACCTGTAATGGCCATAAAGATTTCGATTGGCATGAATGTGAATATGAAAATGAAACCAGAATGTATTTCTCATACATGTTAAAAGTTAATCACGCAACTAATGTACTGTAAATCTGACTGTTCTCAGCGTTTCATTGCATTTCTAAAACTAACTCTAATTCCCCTTACTCTTATATTTCAGTATAACATTCTCTTACCTCTTGGCAGTATGTGCTTGGATCACTGTCCAGTCACAGCAAATAACCTCAAGCACAATTATACAATGACTTTGACAGTGCTTATAGTATAATTTGAGTGTTGAGTATAGTATGGTTTTTCAGGCTCTAGTCGGAAAGACAGTGGCCTATATGCGTCACATTAGTGATGGAGTGGTGTGTGTGTGACTGAAAGCCTTTGTCGGTTTAGTCCATACATGAGCTTAACACAGCTGGACAAACCTTCCCACAGCGCAACACACACACACACATACAGTTATTGTGTATGGCTTTCCCCGTAGATCACTTTCATTGCTATCAGCATGAGGCAGACTGAGCAAAGGGAGGGACAGAATGGAGAGAGAGGGGGTTACACCATGTGTTTTAGATGTATATTGAGAACCTTCATTGGCTAAATTTGGTGTTGAATGGGTTTTTAGTAGTTGACTATGTACTGTATATAGATATTGTTGAGGAAGACATTGACATTGTCTCCGCCCACTGGCATTAAGTCGCTTAATGGCTGACATTTGCCTACACTGGATGTGAGCGTCGCTTCAAAAGCATTATACCCATTATAAACACTGATGCTGTCTACACTGGAAACAGTATACAGATGGACGTTCATCTTCTGGCATACCTGCTTAAGTCCGACAGCCGAACAAATGGAAGAGTGAATGAAGGTTTGTTTTGACGCATCCAGTTTAACCCTTGTGCTGCATTAGATTTTTAACACCGTTGAGTGCATTAAGGACCAAAAATGGCCACATATTAAACATTGCCTAAAATATTATATATTATTATTATTTTCCACTTTTACCAAGTTAAATCTTTTAACCAGCATCAGTCCTCATCATAACTACCAAAAATGTATTCAATTTCAGGATTTTAACCCTTTAATTACCAGTTTTGTTTGCGAAACCATCGATTTGTATAAGAGGAAAAAACACAAAAATTCAAATATTTTCAATAAACTAAATGCAAAGAGAAAACTTTAGATTTGGATTATCACAGTCCCACTTTGCAAAAAATCCCACTTAGCGCGCTAGAGACCAAAAATGGCCACCTATTAAACATTGCCTATTGCCTAAAATAAGGTGCATTTCCACCCATAGGGAATAAATATGTAGTGACGTCACCTGGTGGAATACACTATATAATGCAAATATAATGCTTTTGCTTCAAAATGAAAGGATGTTTGTGCAAAAATCATGTTTCATGTATTACTGACAGCCTCAGATTTAAACAACGTTTTAATGGGTTTCAATGGGCCATTTTTGGTCTTAATGGTGCTGAGTGTTACTATTTGATCTACACAGTGTGTGTTATACATATTTTGCAAAATGGGATCACATTTTTTACATGTATCCAAAAAGTCACAATTTTGCCAAATTGCATACCATTTGCATTAAAACAGCCAAAATGGTCAAAGAAATTAAACTGCAAAAGACCAAAAATGTCCCTAATGCAGCATAAGGGTTAAACTGCTTATTTGCGTCTCTGTACTGACACAAGATGATGATTTATTTTAACGATATCCCAGATTGCATTGGAGGATTACATGTTTGTTCGGAGCATTTTGTTTTAAAAAGAGGCACAGGATGCACGATCTATCGACCACATATCGATATCGGCCGGAAAATGGTCATTTTTAATGAAATCATTTTCGAACCGATAAGAAAATTAGGTCAACATATTAAAGCCAATATATAATGTATTATTTCCTTCAGCAGAGACACTTCAGATTCACACTGTTTACCATGATAGTTTTGAATTACTTACATTATACCGGTAAGTGAACCTCAAGGAACAAAAAAAATACATATCATGACCCCTTTAAAGAGTTTATATATATATATATATATATATTGTTAAAAAAGTTATTAATGATTTTCTGATTAAGTTATATTAAAGGACAAAGTGTGTAGTTTGTGTTTAGTAACGGATTTTCTGGACATCTGCCATTTGTCACCCCAACAGATAGTCCCGCCCCAAACTCATGCCATTGGCTGTTGCTCAGTATTGGTCGTTATGCTCAAACATATAGTGTTTCCATAGTGCCAATTTGAGGAAATTCAGCCTATGAATTATCAATGTTAAATTGGGAGAGCAAGTAAAACAACCCCACAGTTACATGCTTCTCTTTTAATTGTCATTTATTGTATTTTACGTGTTGCGGCACAGTTTGTTACCGCCACCCTAATTGAGATTAATGTCCACGCCACAGGCTCGTATAGTTTTCACTGCACATTATAAAAGCAACTGTGACAAAAGTTGATTAGGCTTCTGTGTCGCTCACATTTCAGTCCTCAAGTGTTCTGTAAACACACTGAGGCACAAACACGTGAATACATTACATAAATAAATTAAGCCATCTATAATATACAATACAATGAACTGTTAAAAAAACGTGCTTTTTTTCTTTTCACAGCAGACTTGAGGTAGTTCATAAACCTTTTTTATAGATATATTATAAGTTCTATTTTCAGGATTCTATGATATAATTCTTGATATAATGTATATATGTAAATATAATTACAATATGATTTTAGAATATAAATATAACTTTATTATGCATACATTTTATTTATTTATTTCATAAAATGTTATTTAAGTGTTGACTGATATAGGTCTGGTTGGGGTTTGGGATATAGGCAGATGACAAGTAACAATGCATTTATGCCATTTGCACACAAAATTAATTTTGTCTTAAATTTGTGTCTTTCAAGTGAGTGTTTGGTTATCGTACTAATGGCAATTATCACAAAACAGCCTCTTCAAGTTCCTGTTGTGCAGGGAGGCTTGAGGACATTATTTCTGAGAATCGTTACATCAGCCCAAGTCACATCCAAAATTACATATTATTCAGTTTTTAGAGGAGATCTGGGAAGTGGTCAGATGAATATTCCGGTGAAATCTGATAGCGTTGACATTAAATTGAGTAGCATTAACACAAAGATTTCATATGGAAAGAGGATTGTGTCAATTTCCTCCGAGCGGTTCAAGTCTAATGGTCTAATCAATAGGACAGGGATCCGCGATGTAGGTTAAACATTCCCGCTGGCTTGTGGAGCACTGCTATTTCCTGAACCTGATTCTGTACTCCGTAATCACAAGAGCTATTGCACGGGCCCTGACCCTAGATCAGCAGAATATCACTAGTTATCATTCATAATGGTAATGGCTCTATTAGAATTCATACTGCATGCTCTCTCGAAGCCGTTGTGTGAGAATCTAAAGGGGACAATCAAAGAAGCAGGGGAAAATGGGTAGAGCGCTCTCTCCAGGAGCCTCGGGTCCAGTTTGAGATCATATGAAATGGTTTGTTGAGCGCAGTTTCATTCCTGTGTTAACATTAGGATAGGTAGGTAGATAGATAGATAGATAGATAGATGGATGGATGGATGGATGGATGGATGGATGGATGGATGGATGGATGGATGGATGGATGGATGGATGGATGGATGGATGGATGGATGGATGGATGGATGGATGGATGGATGGATGGATGGATGGATGGATGGATGGATGGATGGATGGATGGACGGATGGACGGATGGATGGATAGATAGATAGTCCATCAAAAGATTCGATGTTAATTGTTTTAGTGTCCATTACATAAACAGACTTTTCAAACAACCTTTACACACAGCTAATCTCATTAGTGCAGATGCACTGGTAAATTCATCAACATGTAATGAATGAACACCTCAGGAAGCGATAACGGCATGCCACATCAGAACTGAAGAGTGTGTGGAGAGAGACAGGCTGATGTGTGTGTGTGTGTGTGTGTGGCTAGGTTTCTCTCTGAGCTTTAATGTTGGGTTTTCACACCTATATGCGCACGTGTATGTGTGTATATGTCATTGTGGTGTCCTTTGGGGCTGTGTGTGTGTTTCTGTGGGGACTCGTCCCATTAGTTGAGTAATTAAGATAAATGAGTTTTTAATTGCAGGGTGATGTGTGTTAATGATCTAGAGACTAGAGATCATGCTCTCTTGTTCTCTCTCTCTCTCTTCCCCCGAAGATGTGATGACAGTGCTGTTGATGTTATTATTTACTGCCAAATTACTGGCCTGTTCCTCAGGCCTCAGACTTCCTCTCTGATCGTGGAACTTGCCCTGGAATGGTATTATATGATCATGTGTGTGTCTTATGAAGTCAAAACACTACTTGAATGTGAAAATTTCAGGCAACCACTATAAAACACTATAACCACTTTAATCACAATCCAAGGAAAGATGCTTCACACATTGTTTTTTATTTAAATTAGATCAATTAGTCTAATTTCAAGATTTAAAGCAAAAATGGAATGGTCTGACTTTAGCTTTGTGAAATTATGCTACATGAATCACCTACACAAAACAAAAACAGCAGATGGACTGAATGAAAATGCAAATTCAATCTCTGACAGTAGGTGGTGCTTGTTAAAAAATCGGCAGTTTCTTTGGGTACCGTTGTAGGCAGAAAAATATAGCAAACACTTCTTTATACAGAGGAAAAGAAAATGCCACTGAAACTTTTCTGAAGAGCTACCTTCAGAGATACATTCCAGCGCAGTCTCATCCCAAGACGTCATATAACTGGGACGTCTTGTGACCATACATCAACATCTTAAACCCCCTTAAACGTCGGTTAGATGACGTTATCGAATCCTAACTCTACCCCAGACCTAAACCTACCCCGTCACCTAAACGACGTTAAAGGTAAAGCGTTAGTTGTATGACGGCCCGAGATCATCATGTAACTGACGTTTAAAGGGTCATGAAACCCCCCTCTTTCAGCTCAAGTCTAGCTCAAAATCTTTTTGAAAAATGCAACTGAAATGGGCGTGGCTAGCTGTGAGGGAGGGAGTGGGTGTTGTATGACCATCACTGTCAATGTCCCATGCATTTCGACTGTCACTAAAAAGCAATGGTAAAACGTGAGGAAATGCTAGATTTTTATATAGCTGGCAAAGTTAAAGTCTTATGAAGTACACTGACACTTTATTATTGTCCTTTCAAAAGTAACTGAATGTCCTGCTACAAATATTAGCCTACAGTAATCGTAATTCTAATTAAAACATATTAATGTAGGCTACATTTATAATTATAATGTCATTAAAAAATATATAGTGATTTATATAGACACTATAAATACATTTTCCGCTTAAAATAGTCGTTCCGTGCATAGACAGTAAAAGAAAGTGCATAGTCTATGTGCCCTCTAGTCTATGTGCCCGTGGTGTCATGAATAATTAAGTGGCCATGTCTTCTAATAGGATAACACAGATGAGTCGTCAACGCGCAGTGCACTGCCACGTCACCCGCTACGATGAAGATTTTAAACCCGGAAGACGAAAAAAGCGGAAAAAAACTCAAATTTAACCATTTTAACCTTATTATTAAATCTAACAGATGCTAACATTGTCTTCAATGGTGTTCAACACACATACCTCTGTTTTAATCTCAGAAAATTTGGTTTGGGGTTTCATGACCCTTTAAGGGTACCCTAAAAAAGCGGATGTTGACGAATGGTCAAAAGACGTCCCAAGACATCAGTTATATCTTGGGATGAGACTGTGTTATACATTCATATAAACTCTTTCAATATTTAAATTCGTCTTCCTTCCTTCCTATACATTTCGAATACTTCCTATATTAAATAAATCCGGTATATATACACAAAATAAATCTAATATAACAACTTACAATTGCACAAAAGTCTGCCAATGCAAAATCAAACTTTCACAACATTCATTTACAGTTTTCATTATAATTTCATGTAGCTTAATTGAAAGACTTACGCTGCACATGTTGCACTTAACAGTATTTTCCTTTTCGAAGTGACTCGAATCATATTTCAAGCAATTCAAAACCAACAAAAAAGGAAACAATCCTTTATTTATCGGAACATATATCGGCGTATTCGGCTGTATATGGTGGTCGTGGTACAGACTTGATAATATTTCCACACAAATTACATTTTGGGAAATGATTTCAATGCAGTTTGTGCGCAAGTCTGGAAAAGAGGCCAGCATAAAACTAAAAAAAGTTTCGGATTTATGGCTGGTCGATGGGGTTAAATGAATGTATGGTTGCTACATTAATATAGAATTTAACATGACGTGTGATAAATCAGATTAGATCAGCCGGAACTATCAGTATTATAAATCAGCTAAAGTATGTGTGTGTTTAAAACTTGAACTGCAGCACAACTCCAGGACAAGTTGGTACAACTGTGACTACTGAAGCTAGAGGGAAGGTGTGTATGTGTGTGTGTGAGACAGACAGGCTTGTGAAGGTCTTCAACATGCTCTCATGCCTGTAGAATCCATTATAAAGTGCCCTGGGAGAACAGTGTCCTGAGTATCCCAGCAGGGTTCATGAACCGCAGTGCTCACAGTTATGGCTAACAGCCCCTGCAGCTACGGTGGCTTTAAAGGGCCAAAGTTAAAGCCTCATTAAATCACCCTGGTCTTTCAGAAGCAGATGTGAGCTGCTTTGGATTCAGAGATCCCGAAAGGAACTATTCCTGACACTGAAGCTAAATGTTTCCATGGAGACCACAGGGAAAGTTGACCGGCTTTATGGAGACCAGTCCTTATTGATTTGCACTTTTCTTATGTAGGGAAACTGGTCGTGAGATTCCAGCAGGAGAGATTCTGTTGATGTGTGCAGATGCCAGTTTAGGAGCATCTCATAAACTTCAAGACATATAACCACACACACCACACACACACATTTGTGTCGTACTCAGTGGACACTGGACAGCTTGCAGATCCATTTTGCCTTCATCAAAGAGATGGATAAGCAAGATGTGATATTCTCACACACACACGCACACGTTTGTTTCCTCATGCATGTACAGTAGACGGTAGATCATGCATGCACACACTATAGGCCAGGGCTTGTATGTCTGCTCACTTTTATAAGGGCTGTCAAAGTTAACAGGTTTACACATATTATTAAATATTGTAATGTTGTTATTCTAGTTATTTTAACAGCATTATAATTTATTTAATTTGTCAATGTAACTGTTTTGGAACAAAACCAATTGGACTGATTTAAG
The DNA here is from genome assembly GCF_988280905.1 of Pimephales promelas. Taxonomy (NCBI): domain Eukaryota; kingdom Metazoa; phylum Chordata; class Actinopteri; order Cypriniformes; family Leuciscidae; genus Pimephales; species Pimephales promelas. The sequence continues at coordinate 5,528,239 of NC_142779.1, read as the reverse complement.
CTCTTTCATAAATGAAAAATGAATGGGTTATACTGTGTGTATATATTTATACACACACACACACACACACAGTAGTGGCCAAAAGTGAAGCCCGGAGGGTACATTTGTTTTTAATGACCCTACAAGTTCTATTACACCATAAAGGGAAAATATTTGACTTTACTTTTATTTTTTAACATTCAGGTAATTTCAAATCTAGTTGGGCATTAAAAGTTACCAAGATAATAACATACACAAACAGGAATTTTGCCTTTGTTGCATTTATATGACACATTTTTATTGTCATATAAATGCATACAACAATCAATGTTTCTGTGCTCTTCAACAATAAAAAAGTCAAAATTAAGGATTATATATATATTTTTATAATTGATTCATTAATTATAATCATCTGACACCATGTTATACACTGTAAAAAAATATTGTTTGTTTAACTTAAAAAAATAAGTAACTTGCTCATTGAAATGGAAAAAGTGAGTTAATGCAATGAAGGAGATTGATTTAATCATCAGAAACTCAAAATAATATGTAATCTAAATAAATTATTTAAGTTGATTTGATAAAAGAAAAAATGTTGAATGAATTTTTTTTTTTTTTTTTACAGTGTGTTTGGCTATACACTGTTTGGATTTAAATAGGCAAATGCATAAGAGTCAATGACCAGTTCATTATTGCAGTGATGATGTTTTTAGCATGTTATGTTCTCATAACCTTAATTTCTTAGTTGCTTTTACACTACTCACACAGTATTGTTGTGTGTTAGTTCTCGTGCACAACCGACTGGAAGACTTGTGATCATGCAGGTTTAGTTTACTTTGAAATCAAAAATATTTTTGGAAAACATATTTCCAACCATTTATATAGCAAAAATGTCACCTAGTCCTTATATCCTCACATTTCAGTGCACACGCGACCGAAAACGAAAAGTTCAATAAGCTCAATCATCTGTGGATCTTGTTTAAACAATGCGCCTGACACTTTGAGTAGAGAGATCAAAGTTTCCAATCTGTCTCTCTGGGTTTGATTATTCCCCTTGTGGCCTGAGCTCTCCGATCGATAGTCAGCCCTTTGACCTGGGTTACAATAAGCTCGGGTTGATAATGAAATATCTGTGTGTATATGTGTGTGCGAGGGGTCTTTAATTTAAGATGAGGCTGGCGGTGTGTATATTGAATGGGTGAGTGTGTGTGTGATGGCTGACGGGTTTGTCGGATAGGACACCGAACACCTTTTATTCTTTATTCTTTTACTTTCACTGTGTCCTGACAGCTGGACCCTTTGCCCTTTAGAATCTGTTCTTATTCAGGAATGGCAAAAAAATATTGAAATTTTCATGACGTTCTGTTCAATCGATGGTTCTAATCTGGAAAATCTGCATTCTTCCACTATTGTGGACTGAACGCTGCAAAAACATGCATAAAATATGCAATATACGCATTAGTGTCACCTTTACTGTTATCGGGATCAGCATGCATCTTCTTGAATGAACAATCACCTTGCAGGTCTATGCTGCCGTGTTAAACGTCTTTTGAGTCACAGATGAAACGCGTCAAAAGCGCACAGAATCCTTGCTATGGGATTAGGAAAAGTAATAAGAGCAGAAAGGCTGTTAGATGTAATAATTGTGGAAGCGTCTGACACTGTGAATCACATTTCCACTGTATTATGTGGTTTATTTCCAATTAGTTGTTTCTGTTCTGTTCTGCTGAATCCTGAAGTAATCTCATCATTTCACTATAGGTTGTTTGTGGATAGTGAATGCAATTTCCAAATAGCATCCATTCGTTCATCCTCAAAATTACTAAAACAATTGTTGATGGAATCATTAAGAAACCAGAATTGTTAAGTGGAAACATAATCGTTAAAATCCCATCCTGCAACTATTCTCTCTGACTCTAAAAAGCTTCTTTGGCATTCAGTACTGTGGTTCCCTCGTGGTCCAGGTGGATGAAATCGATACAAAGACTAAAATAGACACTGGATCAGGATTTTAGGTTTATTTCAAATGTTTCTGCTCATTACATGTTCTGTAAAGATTTGCTTTAGTGCTTGGTTTGAGTTTTTTGGTTGTCACTCTCGTCTGAGTCCGGGTTAGCGTTTGCTTTCGCTGTCAGACTGAAGAAATCTGGGAGTGTTTGTCAATAATTGGGATTCTGCATTTGTTTTGTGAGGATATTGATTGAATTATGTCATATAATCCATAAAACAGCTTTTTGTGTCAAATGGAATCAAATGGTTTCTTCCCATCTGGGAAAGATTTCAATGTTTCTGTGTGTTGTAAAGGTGTGTTGGGTACATGAATTATGGTTGATGGTGCAGAGTTTGGGTGAAAAGTTGGTGGGACAGGGCTTTATTCATTGTAGAAGGTTATGATTTGGTACTTTTTAAATATATTACCTGCAATATACTTCGAACTTCTTTACGGTTGTTGGAAATCATTTTGTCCTCGACTCCATTTCAAAGTCTAAGACTCGGACTCGACTGTATTTGAAAACCAACGAACTCGGTCTCGACACGGACTCGACTCGGACTCGGCATAGGCGGTCTCGTCTTTATCACTAGATCTGGCCCCCTTTATAAAAGTTTGGACACCCATGAATCGTTCCTCTGGTAATCTCTCTCTCTCACATACACACACACACGCTCTGAAAGTTTTCTGCAGTACACTCATTCACTGTCTGTGTGGAGTACTTAAAAAGCCATTACCTGTTCACGCACAAGTCTGCTCACTACAGTGTGACTTGTGAAATCCACCCGCAAAGACGTGATATGTGACGAAGCTTAGTTCCCTTTATTTTGCCATCTGTCTGATCTTTAATAGGATGTTATCATGTCAGTGTCCTGTCACTCTCAGATTAACAGCTTATTGTCATCTACTGAATTTGAAGTACTTAAAACTCTTAATGTATTAGATCGAGATTTTCATTACAGAATTAAGATCCCAAAAAATTATTTCAGTGCTTACAAAGAACTTTCTTTTCCTTATTTTGACAGTCCACCTTAGACTTTGCCACTATACATGTTAACTAGCAGTCAGTCATTGAAGTATTAGACTGTCTTCTTAATATCTACCAAAGATTTATTTTGATAGTAACTTTACAAAGACCATAGCTGTCAATATTGAACATTGAAAATAAGGGAGATTTCCAGGAATCCATTGCGAAAATAAGGGAGATTTCCAGGAATCCATTGCGAAAATAAGGGATTTTTTTTTACATTATTAAGAGCATAAGAAACAAATGAAAAAAAAAAAAAAAATTTATCCCTATGTTATGCTATGACCTCACAGTAGTGGACACCAGGACTTGATTGTTTAAAAAAAATGACATGGAAAATATAGGCAAAAATAATGGAAATTTTTTACATAAACATCGTTTTTTTTTTTTTTTGGCCTGGAAAAAAAAATAAAAAATGTTATTTTATTTTTTCCAGGCTTCCAACACGCTTGCGTGTCGCGTGAAAAAATAGGCATCTCTTGATCTATTTCTAGCATGCATGCGTTTGCGCGTGTCACTAATCTGTTAACATGGGAGCCGAAATAAAAACCATAGACAGTAAAATAAAAACGGCCACACAGCTGAGACGCACGCAGTCAGTGTGTCTCCGAACCAACGCGCACGGCGCTGCATCCAAGTAACGACTTCAAGCATGTCCGAGCTTGTACGTCTCACACAATCAAAGCGAAATACGAGATATTTTACGGGAAAATACTAAAACGGGAAGACAGCGGGAACAGAAATAAAATACGTGAGAAACCCGGTAAAAACAGGAGGGTTGACAGCTGTGACAAAGACGTGTCAACTTATTCTACTAACCCAAACCCAAACCCTAACATCTAATATATATATATATATATATATATATGTCAGATTTTTAGCTTGTCTTTTATTCTGTTCCTCTATTATGTTCATGTTTGAGTTTCTTTGTTGATCTTCTAGTCTGTTGATTAGTTCAGTTCTCCTTCATTCTCTGTTTGTCTCCATGGTTTCTAATTGACTGGGTTCCTCAGTTCAGGTGTGTGTGTTTAGTTTGCCCCTTTGTCTGCTGTGTATATATTTGCACTTATTCTTTGTTCCGATATTAGTCTTGAGTATGCTGTGTAGTTCTGTTATTTCTCCTTCGATGCCCTCGTTTGTGAATTTGAATAAAACTGTGGATTTGGATTCCTGCTTCCAGTGAGTGTTTAACTCTGCAGCGTGACATAAATACATATATATATATATATATATATATGTGTGTGTGTGTGCACTTAACGAATTGAATTCTTTATTCATGCAACAAGTCAACAACTACACGACACACTCTGCTCTGTATTTTCACATTACTCCATGTTTCTTTGGTTCCATGCTTTTCTGTAAAACACTATTAAGTTCCCTTGAAACCTATGAAAGCTGGTCATGTCCTTTTCAAGAGGTTTTGATTAAATCGGTAATAGAATAGGTAATAGAAGTCATTCAGGTCAACTACAGGCTTGATTTAATCTGCTGCGCTGTCAAATGGCCGTTTGCCTGTCTCTATAGAGAGATCTGTTCTGTAGGTTATCATTCTTTTGAAGTAGAACGTGCATTTGTTGAAAGTTTATGTTGTAATGTAATGCAGGCTATTGTTATTTGTTAGTTCAGAAGAAATGCAGCCAGGATTGTTAAAATGCAGGGTTTCTGACCGCTGTAACAAAAGAACGCATGCGGAGGACTATCAGCTTGTCTTGTCTGTCTCGGTGGGTTCACCTGCATGAAAGCATAATTATAATGAGGGAATGAATATCAGCTCTTTTTGTGCATGTTCCCGTGTGAGCTTGTTTGTGGATATGCATTTACGCGTGGCTCGAATTTATCTGGATGTCACTCTCTCTGATGTCTTTCCTAATGCTCTGAAATTATTCTCATTACATCGACGCTCTCATAACACAGCGCATTAGCTTGGAGGAATCGCAATCTTTTAATCACCAAACCCCAGAACATATCCCAAACCCTCTAACAACTTCCCCACAACATTAGCACTTTCCTGTCGCTATTGTGCAAGTGGTTTGCGAAAGCTTTGCACGTAGGTTCACGGTGATTAAACTTTGACGGAAAGCGTCTGTGTGTGTGTGTGCCGAGCGTGAGAATCGTTTGCCTCATCACACACTCGATCACACACACATCAGATTATGCACTCGTCTTTCTCTTATAATAGCTACACATGTTTGAGTCCCTCTCTCTTTTCATCTGGGCGTGTTTTTCTGAGAATGAGGCGGGCAGAATTTCAATAAGTGTTGACTGGTGGTCCGGAGAGACTCACACATGCACAGACACTATGAATGTTTTAATTTCAGTCTTTTTTTAAATGAATGTGGCGGGTTTCACTCAAATATATATATATATATATTTAGGAGCTGCATGGTAATCTAGATAAATTAAGAATCACAATTTTTTTTTTTGGTTTAAAATCAAGATCATGATTCTGAAATAGAACTAGAATAGAAATGGAATTGAACTAAAAAATAACATTTCATTTACTAGAGGTATGGAATCTGACAAAATGTAAATTGCTGCATTCGATTTAAAAATATTTAATTCGTTTGAATTATATTTTATTTAAAAAATACATAAAAATAGTAAAATCAATATTTTATTTTTTTCAATTATTAATATATATATATATATATATATATATATATATATATATATATTGCTACAAATATGTTTAATTAATTTTTAAAAATTTAAAAAAAATAATTTTAAAATTAATTTTAAAATTATAGAGCTCTGAATACAAATTTAATGCATGTTTTTTTCAACACTATTTATTGATATATTTCAAACCACAAGTCGTTTTATTGTAAACACAACCTCAAAAGCCTAAATACCATAAATAAATATGTGTGTATGTATAGAGAGTGTTTGCATGTGTGTGAGTTGTGGTTGCTTTAGCTTCTCATTTTCCAGCTCACTACTACCGGTAATGTGAAAAACTCACACACCCTCCACACAATCCACTGAATGGAAAAGTTAATTCAAGCATCTTGAAATAGTGATGGCTGCCATACTTGAAGGACTTCAGCTCTAGTAGTTTCACTCACTTGCATACATACAAACACTTGTTTGTGTGATCCAGTGTGTGGATGTGTCTTGTGCCTGTCAAAGAGATGAAAAAAAAGAAAGAACATACAGTATACACTACCGTTCAAAACGTTGGGGTTAGGGTTTGAAATAACATCAGGAAGGATGCACTAAATTGATCAAAAGTGATAGTAAAGACATTTATAAAGTTACAAAAGATTTCCATTTCAAATAAATGCTGTTCTTTTGAACTTTCTTTTCATCAGTAATTATTTTTTGTAACTTGCATTTTTATACAATTTTCACTGATAAAAATGTATCACAGTTTCCACAAAACATTTAAAGCAACTGTTTTCTACATTAATAATAATCAGAAATGATTTTCTGAGCAGTAAATCAGCATATTCGAATGATTTCTGAAGGATCATGTGAAGACTGGAATAATGATGCTGAAAATGTAGCTTTGTATTTTAGTACATTTTAAAATACATTAAAATAGAAAAGTTAATAATTGTAATAATAATATTTCAAAAATTGCTATATTTACTGTATTTTTGGTCAAATAAGTGCAGCCTGGATGAGCTTAAGATACTTTTTTTTTAAATCCCCAAACATTTAAATGGTAGTGTATGCAAATATTTATATCTTCATATCACTTGTTATTGAGTATTATTGATTTGTATATGTGTGTTTCCCTTTAGTTTTAAATTGATTGTGTATGTTTTAACAAAGGTCTGTATAAAATGTCTGTGTGAATTGTGTGTGTTGTCTAGTCTAGTCCAACACAGGTGTGGGTGACAGGTGAGGACGCAGTGGTCTGTATAGCCGACGGCTGTCACAGTATATTGGTAGTTTGGTCAAGCCACTGAAGCACACAAAGCAATTTAGAGCCATCATGGCTGCTTTGAACCCTCATGGATGGCCAGTCGCAGAGCAGCTGACACTCAGCACTCTCTGTCTCACTGATTGGACGGTGACCAGTGAAGGGGCGTGTCACAATGAGAACTACCTCTGTTCCACGTGCCATAAATATGCAGCTTTATAAGTTTGGAGATTTATTTATGCCAGACACGTACAGGATGTGTTTTTCGTGTTTGATCGTTTTGTTTCACGCAAGAATGAAAGGATATAAAGAGGAATAAATGGAGGCAGAAGTTTCAATTTGGGGTGAAGTAGGTCTTATTTAAGAGTCCCCCTGTGGTGAAAATCAAGTTTTTAGTGTTGTTTATAATATGTCTATAAAATTGCGGTGAACAAAATTGAAATCGCTGGTGTTTCTGATGTAATCACAATGATGATTTGTAATCGCAACATTTTTTTTCTTTTGTCAAATCAACTTAGATTAATTATGTAGTTCAGATAACATAATATTTTGAGTTTCTGGTGATTAAATTAATCTCCTTCATTTTTTTCCATTTCAATGAACTTAAAATTTTAAGGCAACCAGGTTACTTATTTTTTTAAGTTAAACCAACAATATTTTTTTTGTTACATTGAAAAACTACCTTGTAACCAATCACATCAACGTGCAATCATCAACTAGTCGTGGATCTCTGAGCCTGTGTGAGTGAGTTAGGGTGGGGCTAATTTGCATATTCATACATTCATACAACAGCGTATAGATCAAACTGCTTAGATCCTCTGTCCCATTATTTCCAAATTTGTGACGGCATAATTATTTTCTCATTAATTGTATCCCTTAAAACTCATCTTTAATCACCAAAATGACATATTTTAACATTTTTTTTCCTTAAAAAAAATTCTTCATGCCTTAAAATAGCTTGAATGTTACCTCATTTAGTATGCAAATTAGCCCCGCCCCCACTCACACCAGCTCAGAGATCCACTCGGTGATGATCGCACGTGATTGGTTACAAGTTAGTTTGTGACGTAGACATATAAACAACATTAAAAGCTTGATTTTCACCACAGGGGGGCTTTAACTAATGAAACCTTATCATAAAATTGTACCTAACATTCAAAATAATGTCTATTTCAGTTTGTGTAATTGAATTTTTTTTTCCTCATGAATTCGATTTTTTTTAATAGCTTTTATAATAGGCTTTTGAAGATATTGTGTGAGTGTTTATGCCTGTGCAGAAATGTCACAACTGTGGCTGCGCAAACATACACAGCAATATTTGCCAGGATTGTCCCCTCAACAGCTCTTTTCTGCCCCCCTCCTCTCTACACCTTTTGCCCCCAATCCTCCATAATTAGCCAGAAGGCTGCGCTCCCTCCTCCGCCTGCAGTGGCCCCACCGTCACCCCATTCTCTGACCAACAATGGACTGGCATAGACCCAGTACGCAGTGACTATAGACAGGTCTGGCCCGGGGTTAATCTGCTGTGCCCCAGCCTCTGTCAACATGCCCACTCTCTGCCCTCGTTGATTGCACAAACGCACCAGTACAGCAGACCTGCAGCAGGGAGAGCGTGCCTGAAGCTGCTGCAAATGTGTGTGCCATGGGAAATGGGAAGTGTGGTGCTAGTTAGCAGGTGTTTGTTCCAAAGGATCCAAGAGGAAACGATGACGGGTATGTGCCTCTGTTCATTTGTCAAGCACTGGAGCTGATGCGATGACGAGGGAAATGCAGGACCCTAACAGTGAGAGGGGAGAGCTTGGTTGTCCCATAAGAACAGAAGCATTCCAATTCTGTTTCATTTTCAATTATTCCCCTGACATAGCGTGATTGTTTTTCATTCATCCAGCCTTTTATCAGTGATGTGAAATTGATTTTCTGTCTCACTATTTCTAAGCACACTCAAGTGCGCCACACACAGTTTTGTGGAGTGGTACAGCATGGGATTTACTCAGTGAATCTTAATCTTAAAGGATTAGTTCACTTCAGAATTAAATTATCAAAATGTCCTGATAATTTACTTCAACCCCTCATAATCCGAAATATCTAGTCTGTTTTTCTTAAGTCGAAAAGAAATGAAGGTTTTTGAGGAAAACATTCCAGGATTTTTCTCCTTATAGTGGACTTCAATGGGAACCAACGGGTTGAAGGTCCAACTTGAAGTTTCAATGCAGCTTCAAAGACTCTTCACGGTCCCAGAGGAGGAATAAGGGTCTTGTCTAGCCAAACTATCCGTCATTTAAAAAAACAAACAAAAAAAACCCAATTATATACTTGTTAACTACAAATGCTGGTCTTACACATTACGTAATAATGTTGAAAGGTCACGCGCGACGTGATAAAACCTTGTTTTTGCACGTTGGCTTTATAAACACGAAGTCAAACGCCCTTTACAAAAAAATCAACGATTTTGAACGATTTTGAAGTTGAAGGAGAAAATAAGATGGAGTTTTTCGCCCTACCCTACATTTTCCGCCTATGTCAGGTTACCACCTGACCTTTTAACGTGATTAGTGGACTTTTAAGTCGTGGACGTGGAAGACGAATATTTGTGGTTAAAAAGTGTATATATAAATACATATATTTATTAATTAGTCAGAATCAATCAGTTCGTCAGAATTAATGACTCTTTCATAAAGACAGACATCAGACATGTCGCCACCTACTGGCATATTGATGTAACCTATAGCAGGGCTTTCTTGACAATACCCACCACTAAGGTAAAACTAAAAATATATTAAGCATATTAAGGGTTGTACACACTCCAGTCTTGATTAGAACAGACATACAAACCATTCCTAGGCATCAAGCGGTATGTCACTGGTGTTTTTGTTTTGAAATCGTCCCTTTCAGGCATATTTCAGCTGATACCGCTGCAGCTCCTCTGCTCGCTGACAGCCTAATGAAATTATTCACTAATTCACGCCGTGTCCACTAATTTGCTGCCTGACTGACTTGATAGATGCGACAAAGCGTGGCTATCTGCTGCGCAGGTTCCCTAACCCATAACTGTGAGCTAATTTGCGTCGCTCTGTTAGCATGGCTAAGATCAAGGCTGGCGACGCGGCTCTTGTAGTAAATCAGTCTGAAACAGAGAGATAGCAGGTGCCGTGCTAACAGAGGCTGAGAACAGTGGAGTCTCATTCCTCTTCTTTAACGTGAGGTTCAGCTAAGCTCAGACGTGCAGATGATGGACTGTGACTTTAATTGATTTTACAATCGCATTCAAAAGCAGAAGGTAAACAAGTGCTGTCTGGGAGGCAAACACACACATAGGGCTGCAGCTTTAGAAGAGGAATATTTCTGGTAACTCCTGCCCTACCAAAAAACAAAAGTTGCTGTTTGGATTTATTGGCAAATGTTTAAGCGTCTATGACTGGATTATTATGTTTCTAGCATGTTTATATGTTTGGCAACTATTCTTCTAATCCTAATTTATGAAGTTTGTAGCTTATAATTTCTTGAACAACCGTGTAGGAAGACACGTGGCCATATTCAAGGATGACAAAGTCAAGATTCATTAGGCTCAAATTGTGAAAGAATGGATGTGAAGGAGCGTGGAGAATCATTGTCACATTTACATGTATTCATTTAGCAGATGCTTTTATCCAAAGCGACTTTCAATTGCTATTCAGAGGTCACATGCCTCTGGAGCAACTAGGGGTTAAGAGTCTTGCTCAGGGACACATTGGTGTCTCACAGTGGATTTGAACCCGGGTCTCTCACACTAAAGGCATGTGTCTTATCCACTGCGCCCCTTCACACATGAATTGGCAGACCTTAAATTCATTGAAAGTCTTTGGGATGTGCCGGAGGAGACTTTACAGAGTGGTTGCCGCTTGCATTGTAAATATAACATCTTGGCCAAAAATGGATGCACCTCTTAATGGTCATTTGCAGTGTGGGGAACATTACTTTAAAATAGTAATTAGTTATACTGTAGTTGCTCACTATTTGTTCCAAAAAGTAAAGTTAATAACTGAATAACTCTAAAATAAAAGTATCTCGTTACCAGGAAATGTAACTATTTGCGTTACTGTGAAAAAAAAATTGCTAAATGTCAAAGAATTTGGATTTATTTTTAGCAGTTTTCACAAGTCAGTTGAAATGAGTAGAACAGACAGGTGTTTGTACATAATGTCGACAGACAGCAAGAGGTTTATCCTGCACTTCAAGTATTATTTCTAAGTATTAAATAATACTATTTTCAAGTATATTTGTAAGATAAGAAAATAGACCCCTTTTACAGTTGGTAAACATGGTGACGTTTTTATTTGGGCGGAGCTTAGGTGGAGGCAGAACGATCCCTCTGGCCGCTTCACTGACGCTAGTTAGCAAGTATTGTTAGCTTGTTTTTTAACAATGACTGGAGAAAATCAGATTTTATCTTAATGTATAAGGTCACTCACTGTCCAGGACCGCGATTGTTATTTCCAAAAGTTATTTTTAACAGACAGAACCAGATTGGCCGACCCGTAGCCGCCTACACGCTCACTCAATGCATGGACGATCTGACAGGATTAACGTTACGTTACCTCGATTGAGTGGCCTGACTTCTACACCTACCTTATAGAGAAACCGATCGTAAAGAGAAACTGATGGCATATAAATCTTTAGATGCCTATAACTATGTGATGAATGGTCCTGTACAAGACTTGATCCGTGTGTGTATGATCCGCAGTTCTGCCGAGCCAGGGCAGAGAAGACGACATTGTAAAGAGTGTAATTACGGTGCGATTTTAATCGTGTGAATATTTTCTAGAAATAGAAAATCCAGATACAGCATATTCATTTTTTATTGATACTTGCACTAAACAACACAATAAGATGACATTTAAAAATAATAAAAGTAATTTAAGCTCTTTATTATGTAGCCGAATCTGTGCTGGTTTGCATTGGCCGCCTCCAGTTTTCACTTTGTTTTGCCTCCAGCTAGCGCCGTGACGTAACTCTGACGTCGGCGCAAAAGGGGTCTATACAAATAAATAAAACATCTCCAGTTTAATATAATTTAGTTCACTATTAAATAAGAAATCTAGCACTAAAATGTGTTGTTTTTGAAATCAAGTTATCAGTGTCATGGATACAGCGTTCTCTTGTGGTGCGCAGGCAGTCTTCACTCAGACGCGCTTTTCAATCTATCGGTGTTGCTGAGACCCTCTATTCATTCTGGTGAAATCACAAAATAAAATGCACACAAACGTGTGTCCCTGCTTGATATAGACTGTAACCACGGATGAACATATTCAGTTTTGATGAGAAAAAAAAAACTACGCAAGTGCGGATTAGAACCCGTAACCTCTGACACGCTTGTCAAAAGATCTACCACTTGACCATATAAGAACTTAAACAACATTTACGGATCAATGGGTTTATTTACGGGATGAGCAGAGAGACTGCACAGTTTGACAAGTTTGTACCTAGCTCTTCCGAATGCGTCTCTGTCCCCAGCACATTTCAAACCAAACTGATGCCCGTGGTAACGCACCGCATTTAACGTCCAGAAACGTTAACGGCGCTGTAACGACGGGAAAAGTAACGAGATTAGCTCGTTACTGAAAAAATAACGTTGTTACCTATAGCTTGTTTTCATATGACGTCACGCCACTGCGTTGCCATGGCGCGAAATTTGATTTGCTGTATTTAGAAAGCACTATCCACAAGTTTCCGGGGGGCGCTCCTGTAAAAAATAAAGTGGGTGAAACTTCCGGTGAGGCGGCGGAAGTAGCATTCCAATGGTATTTTGTGTGTTAGTTAGCGAAGAGGCTAGCTGTTTTTAGGAGATTTATTTTACTATTTAAAGACGCAAATCTTTATGAGAGATGTCGTTACGGAGCTCAGGGACATATGCTGTTCGCGGTTGTATGTATAACCGGACTTAACTAATTCAGTGGCTTAAACGTGATTGTTTTGAACAAAAGACGAAAACGAAATCAGAGTGATCCTGCCAACGACTGTAGTTTCCATCACCTCCCAAAAGACGACGAATCTTCCTGTGTACATTTGTTTAAATTCTTAATATTCTATAAACTCTATCAGCATGTGATTGGCTGTTCACTATTGATGTTACACCTAAACTCAGGATCAAAGCCTGTGTTGACAAAATACCAAATGTGCCAGTTAATGTATTCAAGTAGCACATTATAATTTTGCATACACTCCAAAGCACAATGACTAAGTGTTTATTTTTTATTTGTTTGTCAGCTCGCACAACTGTCTGTCACCATGCCTTGATGAGTATTGATTATTATTAATGTTATTATAATACTCCCAATCAACTACTTCGGCGGGTAAAGGTACTGTTATTTCACCCTTTTTAATTTTGTTGAGGTTGTGTTCCCACATCGTTAGCTAGTTTGGATCGCTATAACTTGAATGACTGCCAACTGTTGACTGAACGAGTGTCAAGCATGTCAAGTCGCGCTTTGTTTACTTCGAACCGGAAGACACGCCCACTTTTGATGCAAGGCTTCATGGGGCGTAGGAAACTTGTGGATAAAAAACTCAAAATTCCTATTTTATGCGTCGTTTATCCTTACTTAAACGGGAGGAGCCGAATGGGAAAATGCCTGTGTGTGTAGTGATCACTTCGTCAAAGGTGAGTTAATACAACTTAAGTGGCTGTGTTTGTGTAACGTGTAATGTTTCCGAACTTTGTAAAGTCAAAGTAGGCCTACGTCTGCAAGACGATGTAGATGCTGATATCTACCGCCTCGATGGCTGGAAAATCTTTCAATTAAGTTGAAAAATCGGTCCTCTTCATAACGTGAGAATCACATCCAACATATGTTCGATTTTTTTTGTTTATATCTTTCTCTTGTAATAAAGTAGTACAGTACGTACTTTCCTCCATCTCGTCCATTGCGCTCTTCACTCCCTGCCCTCCATCTGAATTTTGTGTGTTATCATAATCGCGTGCTTATTTGAACAAACACTGCTTATTTGGTTATTTCCATCAAGAGGTGCATCAGTTTTTGGTCAAGATCTTGTATTACAAATAATTCGCTGCTACTAAAGAGCATAATTACAGGGTTTCCCCAGCAGTCTCCAGCTGCTGCCGTGTAGTGTAATGGCAGCTCGTGCTCTGGTGTGTTGGTGTGCTTGTCTTAATCTGCAGTGGGTGAGCTCTCTTAGCTTCTGGCTCTCAGCAGGATTAGAATGAGTGAGCTATCTGCTCTTCTGCACAGCTCCACTCACTCACACTCGCCTCTTTATTCTCTCCATCAACTTCAGCCGAGCTTGATTTCCCCAACAGAGTGAATTCTCTGTGTTGTCACTTTGCGTGTTGATGAGATGTCAATCTCTGGAAGGGAGAGTTTTTGTTCTGTCAGGCAGAACGCAGCATCGCTCTGGTCTTCTGAAGAGTCTGCTTATCTCACGCTAGTATAAGCGCCTCTAAATCACAACTCTTGTCTGCTGACTGGGTTACTATTAACAAGAATCTCCTCTAGTTGAAGGGATTGTTTATCCAATGATGGAAATTCTGTCATTATTTACTCATTTTCACTTCAGTGTTTTCCATGAAAAATGATTTGTGAGCATGCCTGTCATGCTCCAAACAGAACAAAAACACCAATAAAAGAAGTGTGACTTTAAGATCGATGTAATGAGAATATATTTCAAATCAATAAATTATCTTGTCAATGCTAAGTTTATAATTTCCTCACAAGTTACACTCTCAGAAAAAAAGGTACAAAAGCTGTCACTGGGGCTGTACCTTTTCAAAAGTAAACTTTTGTCCATTTTAGGTGTTAATGTGTATATTTTAAGTGTTAATATATACATTTCAGGAGCTAATATGTCCATTTTAAGTGTTATAATGTACATTTTAGGTGCTAATATGTACATTTTAGGTGTTAATATGTACATTTCAGGAGCTAATATGTCCATTTTAAGTGTTATAATGTACATTTTAGGTGCTAATATGTACATTTTAAGTGTTAATATGTACATTTCAGGAGCTAATATGTCAATTTTAAGTGTTATAATGTACATTTTAGGTGCTAATATGTACATTTTAGGTGTTAATATATACATTTTAAGTGTTAATATGTACATTTTAAGTGTTAATATGTACATTTCAGGAGCTAATATGTCCATTTGAAGTGTTACAATGTACATTTTAGGTGCAAATATGTACATTTTAACTGTTATTGTGTACATTTTAGGTACTAATATGTACATTTTAGGTGTTGAAATGTACATTTTAAGTGTTATGTACATTTCAGGAGCTAATATGTCAATTTTAAGTGTTATTATGTACATTTTAGGTGTTAATATGTACCACTAAGGTCCCAATATGCAGCCCGTACAAAAGTGTACCTTTTGAAAAGGTACAGCCCCAGTGACAGCTTTTGTACCTTTTTTCTGAGAGTGTACCCCACAGAAAAAATCAGCGTCTGCCGCTCAATTTCAATATATTTGCGATGCCAAATAAGGATTATTATCATTTCAAATCAGCCTGCTCTTCAAAAGTCTTAGTCCAGTGAACAGCCAAGCATGCTGGTTTTAATGAATCCATTAGGTCAGCGTGGCTCTCGGCTGCACGTTTGATTTCACACTGGGCAATTGGGAAAGTGAATTAAAGTGTGTATTCTAATTGGCCGCCCATGCCCAGAGGAGCAAAAATATTCGGTTCAAGCACTCTCAATCAATCTGGGTTCTCCCGTTGTTTGATTTCCATTACGCAGATGGTTCAGATGGTGCTATTTGAATGTATAAATCACAGCTATCTCTTTAGGGCAGCTCTGAATCACTTATGTATGCTCAACAAGCTCTGTTTGAACCCAGTGCCAATGCAGAGCTGGTGTGGCTATGTCCAATTTAGCATAACAATAGTGAACACCTG
Source organism: Pimephales promelas (assembly GCF_988280905.1). Taxonomy (NCBI): domain Eukaryota; kingdom Metazoa; phylum Chordata; class Actinopteri; order Cypriniformes; family Leuciscidae; genus Pimephales; species Pimephales promelas. Next base: position 5,512,488 of record NC_142779.1, on the reverse strand, counting down.
AGATGAGATGGGCTGAATGAAGAAGGAAAGTTTGAGAACCTGGAAAGGAGGAGGTAAAGTAACATAGTGATCAGAGATGTATAAAGTACTAGAAACCCAGGCTTGAGTAAAAGTACAAGTGCTCTATTAAAAAAGTGACTTGAGTAGAAGTTGAAGTGCTCTTTAAGCACCACACTTAAGTAGAAGCTAAAGTATTCAACATATTTTGTACTTAAGTATTGCAAGTAGTTTATTTTATAATTCACTCCTTTAGTACTAAAAGTAAAAGTACAAGTATTGTGTCATGTAATTATTAAAGAAAGCAGTCAAAAGTTTGAACTATAGCAATCAAATAAGGCGCTTTGGCGGGAGACAAATTTGCCAAAAAAAATGTCATTGCAGGAAAACCCCTGAATTAGTTGTCAATGTGTGTTTCAATCAATACCATTACCCTATAAAACTGGCGTGCGATTTAGGCAGCATGAAAGCCAACTTGCAACGAATGATTCGTAAAATCTTTATAATTGTAACGAGTAACTAGCAGAACATTAAAAAATATCGAAGTAAAAGTATTAAGTTCATCAAAAGTATCTACTGAAGTAAAAGTAGAATTATGAGAAAAAGAGTACAGATACAGCATTTTAGTACTTAAGTACAGTACTTAAGTAGTTCTACTTGATGAAGTGGAATGGAGCGATAGGGAGGTGGAGGAGTGTAAGAGTTTACTGTTGGAGGTCTATAAGGTGAGGAGCAGACGCTGATTCATTTCTATTTGTCCGCAAAGTTCCGCTCAAGGAAAGTCTGTTCACTCGGCGGCCATATTTGCAACACCTCCAGGCAGCTATTTTGGGCATCCGAGACCAAATCCTATCTATTTGAATGGGGGAATCCTGAAGTCTCAAAAACTGCTTGCCAAACTCACAATTAAATGGCAAATTTCAAATCAGCAACAAAATATTTCTTGAACTGTTCCTTAATTGTTTTATTAAGCTTATGCTTTATTCGCTTTATTATGCTTTATTAGCATTAAAAACACTTATTTTTCAGCCTAGACCAGGCATTGCGCATGTGCACACAATAACTTTACCTGTCTTTCTGTCGGTCTGTACACTAAGGGTGTAAAGGTTCAAATTACTCACAGTTTGTTTTTTAATCACAGTTGTGTGCGATGATCAGGAGAAAAAGGACTACTGTCAAATAAATATAAAGAAAATAAGAATACAATCTTCTCTCTGTAAATTAAATCAAGATGAAACATTATTAAAGTTACAAAAGCTATTCAGTATCCATTTTTGTTTTAAATCATCGCTGTTTTAACATACTGTGAAGCCATTTCTGAATAGCAAACAACCCCAATGGAGGAGGGGCAAGGTGGAGGCATGAAGGTTATAGGAATGGGCAGGCGCAACAGAATTGCGTGGATTTACATGGGAACAGGGAGGCGGAGGAATGTAGGAGTGATGAGGTAGAGAACGGAGCGATGGGGGGGCTGATGATCTTTAGTAAAACATGATTATATGTTATGAGATCCATACAGAGGTGAGGGAATCTATCATAAAGAACAAAAGAACTGTTAGAAGAGAAGACAGATTGTGTGTCACTCTGTGGGCCATCTGCAACTGCTGGACTTAATTAGTGTGCAGTGAATAAACACTGCACTGCAGAGAGAAAAGACATGAAAATAATTACTGAAATATCATATAATTAAGGAAAGTGAGGTGTTAATGAGACGAACAGTTTATCGAGGGAGTATAAACTGTTTTGAGTGGAGAATGAATTAGAAAAGAATGGTGGATCGGATGGCGAGCCAGTGTAGTGCTCTTTTGTAGCCCTAAAGTTTGGGTCTCTGCTGCCGAGCACTAAACTAATTACACAAAACCAGCATGATATCTCAGGAGGAACGGATTAATTAACAGGGCTATCGTTTCCACTCTGAAGATATTTTTTTCTTCTATCCCAGACAAGGGAGAGTTGCAGTCCCAAACCTCATGCCTGCTCTCTGCCAGACACTACTTTTATTCCTGTTTCTTACTCTTTGTCCATGCCTGGTATTTAAGCAAGTATTTTTATTGACATTAGCGGTAAAGTATTGTATTTATGACATCAGTGTGTGGGGAACTAAATCATGTGGGTGGTATGAACAATATCTTATTTCACAGTATGAGTAATATTAAACACATAGTCATTCTAATGCTGGTTTTCTAGTTTATTATAGTTGCCAAACCAATCTCCTTAATTGTATTAACACATTATTTTTTTTTTATTATTATTTCAATGAACTCAAAATTTTAAGGCAACCAGGTAACTTACTTTTTATTCTTTTTTTTTATATATTTGTAGGCTATTCTTAGTGGTTAATAAAAGTGAGATTATATAAATAAAGTATATTTGTTTTATTTAACTTATTTTGTTATTGCAATTATTGCATTTTTTTATGCCTAAAAAAGGCATTAAATGTAGTCATGCAATGCTGATGTTGTTAACATGAACAATTGGAGCGCAAAGTAATTTGCACGGTTTTACGTGATATGATAAGCGATCGTTGGATTTAATCAGCGGCATTTACTGCAATGCTTTTTCCCATTAGTTGGTCAGAACAAAAGTGGATGTTACTTGTTCAGATGACATTTCCCGTTGAAAATTCTTATGTTGGTCATCCTTCTGAAAAAAAAGTAGAATCTGTGATTCTGAATGCCAGTATCCACACCGGCGCGGTGACTGACAGCAGCACATTCTCCTAAAACATTGTGTTAATCTGCGTAGTGCCGCGCCGAGGCACAACCCACGTAAAGTTGATCATTCCGCGTGTAACTGCAATTGTCAATTTCAAACACAGATGGCGACAAAGAGGAAAAACTATGCACTGCAGCTTTAAAGTAATGCATTACTTTACTCCGTTACTTGTAATGCGTTAGCGGTCTATATCACAATATACCATAGTCATTATTGTTGGAAATCCATTGAACAGATGGTGAATATATTAAATAATGTGGTACAGAATTAAATTGAGAATGCCTCTAAATTACAATATAGTTCCTGTGCTATATTGGAAGCATTCATATTTTGGTAGTAAAGGGTGTTTAGTTGAAATTTAAATTTGAACACAGAGGTAGAATTTAAATGAATTGAAACTGAAAAAAAAATGATGTAACTAATTGTTGTCTGATAGATAGATCTACTATATACTACACTGTAAAAAGATATTTTCAAGATTTGTTATCACAACATATTTTCTTTTGTTAAATCAACTTTATAATAATTTGTTTAGTTGAGATAACTTATTATTTTGAGTTTCTGATGATTAAATTAATCTCCTTCATTGTATTAACTCACTTTTTCCAGTTCAATCAACTTAAAATTTTAAGGCAGCCCAGGTTACTTACTTTTTAAGATAAACCAACAATATTTTTTTACAGTGTAGTAATCGCAACATTTTTTCTTTTGTCAAATCAACTTAAATAATTTATTTAGTTCAGATAACATATAATTTTGAGTTTCTGATGATTAAATCATTCTCCTTTATTGTATTAACTCACTTTTTACAGTTCAATGAATTTAAAATTTTAAGGCAACCAGGTTACTTACTTAAGTTAAACCAACAATATTTTTTTCACAGTGTAATAATGTTTAGAATCCTGCCCTCTTATTGAGGTGCAAACGTGTACCATTTTTTGGTATTAAGTTTAACCACTGAATTTGACATAACATCCAGCCCTAATTTACAGGATAGGAATGATCTGATGAATACCTTTAAATCCTTAGCTTAAAGCTGACGATAGGGACATTCCCCCTGGAGCGGAGGTTAAGTGCCCTGCTCTAGGGCAGAATAGTGATTAGGGAACTCAACGGCCTCCGCTTCCATGACACCTCTGAGGGTTTTGACCTACAACCTTTGATTTTGGGCTTGGATATTTAACCACTTTACAATCATGACCTCACAATATTTAAAATATCTAAATGCTAAACAGTCAAAGTGTAACGAGGGTACAAACTCTTGGGTTTAATATGGCAGTATCCAGTGCAAACAGAAACATCTTTTGACCCAAATACTGCCACAATAATTCACAATCCTTTTTGGTTCTGTTCATCAGGTAACACCAACAGCATGTTTGCTCTCGACTACATCAGCGGATCTCTGACCGTGAGCGGCCAGCTGGACCGGGAGAACCCGCTGTACTCATCCGGATTCACCATCACAGTGAAGGTGCGACTCAAAACTACAGGTGGAGGTTGAGCTTCACAAAATGATTTGTTCAATTTCAATATTCCTGTTCACAAACGGTGCCATTTTTTTATGACGTTCGGTTTCGTTAACAGTTCTTGAGCGCTCTGCCTTATAAAAAAATTTAGGGCTGGTAGTTGAGACAAAATTCACAATTCGATTTGATTTCGATTCACAAGCTTGCAATTCGATTCAATTTCGATTACGATTCGATTCAATTAAATATCGATTATTTTGGATATCAGTTACAAATAAATGGCCATTTTTCTCAAGGGAATCAAATCTCTTAAATGCTGTAAACTATGGGAGTCGCCTACTAGGCTTCATTAGCCTAATATGAAGGTAATAATGAACTGTTTGGTAGCTATACAAACACTTAAATTACACTTTTATTTATTTTTATAATAAGAAGATTATATGAAATATAAACATTTAAATGGTGGCTGTCATAAAAAACTTGCCAGATTTATTCAAATATGCATTCAATATTGAAGAACATTAAGATTATAATGCATATGTTATATGCTGTATATATTTTAGCAAAATGCTCCTCTCTGGAGTTATTTTTTTCTAGCTGACTAACGAGTTTATGTGGGTTTTCTGAGGTAAATATGACGATACATGACATTGATTAATTGAAAATTGTGCAGCCGTGATACAATGTCCCATTCATTCAAATGAAACAGGATGATTAATCGATTCTTGACATTTAAGAATCGATATCGGTTCGTAAATCGATTAATATCGAGAAATCGATATTTATTACCCAGCCCTAATAGACATTCAGAAAATATATTTTGGTACTTAAATAATGAAATAAAATAATTGCTTTTTAATATAATACAAATAATACAATTGTTTTTATTTAATATATAATTTGGACAAATGCTTCCTCAGTAGTACCAAAAGAACTGTCCATTGATTTGTTGAGAAGCTGGAATTGGAATCAGAATAGTTAAAATCCTTAAGCTCTTAAAACCTTTTATTATAAGTCTTCCAACCCTGTGTGAGATTCAAATCCTCTAATGCATTATTAAAATCTATTCTGTGATGTTTCAAGGTCAACACTGACTTTAAGTGAGGAATAAAATCACATATAATACGATTTGTTCTGTTTCCAGAAATTCACATCTATAGTAGTTCTGGTTAGTCTCTCATCCCCTGCACAGAAGTCATTGGGATCTCTGCCAAATGCAGTATTGATTCTACTGTAAATGTTTGCGGACTGTGACTGTAATTTATCGAGCCATTTACCCACATTGAGTTTATCAGGGATTCAGGGTCAGTGTGTGAAAAGGTCTCACTGACCCTGGAGCTTTAAATACATGGTTAATTATCATTGCTTAGCCATTACAAACATGCAAAACACTTCAACTGAACTGGACTGGACTGCATTTTCGGTGTAGTGTTTTTAGAGAAACATGCAACTCTCATACCATGACATTTGTGTACAGATAATGTGACATTGATCTATTTCATTATTATTAAAACAGATTTCAATTTTATTATTATATTTTTGTCAGATTCTACATCTAGGTCTCTATTCAAATACGAATAATATTTTTGTGACATTGACCAGATGCTCAGATGCTCTTGCTTTCATTGAAACTCAAGATGCTCTTTGGATCTCCTTTTTTATTTATTTATTTATTTTTTAAATGATCTATTTTCTTACTGTTGTAGCTAGTTGGAATGAGTGACCATGTGACAGACACCTGTGTGTGATCTCATTGTTATCTCAGTGTCCCGCTGACAGTGCCAGGGCCAGACACAGCCAGGACACTGGAGGGGAGAGAGAGAGAGACAGAAAGTGTCCCTGTAGACCTCAGGCAGGAAAGCTCTTTGTTCCAGTCTCTCAATCTCTGAGAGCTCAGTTTAGCAGAGGCTCCTGAAATAGACACACACACACACACACCATTGCCTCCTCTTTGGGCTGTATGAGGATGAAGATGAGAGGGACAAAAAGAACAAAAGGGGTGAGCAGACAGACTTTAGTGTAGACCTTTGAAAATAATTCTGATAAAGACCATATATATATATATATATATATATATATAAAAAGTTTGGATTTGAGCTATCATGGTTTCCACAAGAAATATTAAGCAGCACTTCTTTAACACAAAATCAGCTCTTTAGAAGCTCTTTTACAAAAGACTGCTTCTACGGGCTCTTAACATAATCTACAAGGTAATGGAGCATTTTATACATTGTCGTGTTTCTTTAGAAATAAATAATGGACAAATGGAGTCTTCAAACGCCTCAGATGTAAAGTTATCCACTGTCAAAGTGACGCCAAAATGAATGGGAGTCAATGGAAATGCTAACTCAAGTGAAGTTCTGCTACAAGATGGCGGCACCCGGCCGGCTTCAACTTCCGGTCGATGGATTACCCCCTTGGGCAGAACAGAAAAGGGACACAGTGAAATTATAGTTACAGCCTCTTTCTCTCCCTGTAATATTATATAGAATCCCGTCCGGACAGTTTCATAAATGCGTTTTAGATTCCTCTGCTCTATTTGCAGACATAAACTGCACAGCTGTAGTTCTCTAAATTGAAATCAATGATTGCCACGAAAAGTGAAACTCAAAACAAAGCAAGCGCAAGAAAAACCTCACAAAATATTCATAAGTTATAGATTTTCATTATCTATTTCTCACTCCTGAGCCTCTGCTCCTTTATATATATTTTTTCTCGTTACCATTTTGTCTTACTCTCTCTCTCTCTCTCAGTCTCCCTCTCTCTTATTGGTCGCATTATTGATTTGAAGTGAAAAGTAATAAAACTAATTTCTCAACTTCACAGAGCTTGGATAAGCTGAAGTACTTTGGACCGGAGGTCAGTGCATTTATTATACGGAGGGATAGAGAAGAGATGTGCACGGGGGTTTTAAACGACACAATTCGTGCAGCGTCACCACAGCGTTCACCCTGCATCCCTCCTTCACAAAACACCATTATTCCTTTTGATTTCTCTGTGAGTCCAACTCTATCACTCAAAAAGAGGAGGAGAGAGAGAAAGAGAGGGAGGGAAGCAATTGTTTCCTGTCGATAAGATGTGTTCATCCTAAATTTTATTGCCTGTATCTGTCTGGCCCCCGTTTGCCCCCATTTATGGCAGACCTGTGGGATATCTCCCAGAATCCTCCCCTCTGATTTAATAAAGAGGCAGAGCTGAACAAATGGAGGAGATTGAAGACTAAACGTTAATGCTGCTTACTGCCAGATTCCCTCTATCATCACATCCATTCCTCTCTCGTTTCGTATCTCCTACTGTCACTCTTCTCTCTCCTTTCTTTTGCTTCTCCTTTGCTTTTGTAGAGCTACTTATAATGTTTTCATCACATTAGAGTGATGGAGGGTGCGTTGTATAAAGTATGATGTTTTATTATCGTTTTACTCAGGTGTAAATGATTAGTCAACAAAATAATAAATGAATGGTTGCACGGATTAATCCTCTGCCAACTGTGTGTTCATTTATGAAATATTTTGACTTTTGATAATTTGATTCTGTCTAGAATTGCTAATTATGTTACATTGTTCCTTTTTGTGGTATTCATTCTCACCGTCAGCTATCTGGCTCGCTCTCAGCTTAGGTTAGACGTGTTTGGCTTGTTTTGAATGTCATTAGGATGGGTATATTTTGATGGCTGTGTATTTTAATGGTGCACTCTAAAAAATGCTGGGTTATTTTAACCCAATTTTGGGTAAAATATGGACAAACCCAGCCATTGGGTTACATTTTTAAATGACATTTTTTACCCAATGGCTGGGTTTGTCCATATTTTACCCAAAATTGGGTTAAAACAACCCAGCATTTTTTAGAGTGTGTTCACACTTGTTGTGTTCTTCTAGCGTTCTTGCGTTCACACCATTATTTTTAAGAACAAATCTAAAGATACAAAAACTTCACAAACATCCAAACTAATGCTGTGGGCTCAGGATGTCCAGCGGGTCTTAAAAAGTATTAAAAGTTGACAAATCAATTTAGAGAAAATTAAGGCCCTTAAAAAGTATTAAAAAGTCTTAAATGCCATTTTGTATCATCTGTTCGTTATGTATATGTTGTTTCGTATTGTCCATAAAATATAAAGTTTGCCTGAATTTAAACAAATTATGTTCTGTGTAGTTTATGCAATCTCGCTAGATATGACGTCCTCTGTTAGCGCGCTGCCGATTACTTACTTTTGCGTGATAGCGCATATGTCCCTTGCGCTATACTGTGAGCTTCGGGGGGTACGGCTATTTCGACTGGTGACGTCACTCTTCATTTTATATAGGCTTAATACACACATAAGAACCACTAATCAATACACTAATCAGTATGTGGTTTGCAAAGCAAAATCATTTTACTATAAAAATTCAGGATTACGAATAGGGCTGGGGAACGATTCGCATCCAAAATAAAAGTTTGTGTTTACATAATATTTGTGTGTGTGGTATGTATAACTATTTTGTATATATAAATACACACACATGCACGTATATACTTTATATATATTTATACAGAATTAATATTTTTATATATACAAAATAGCTATACACACTACAGACGCATATATTATTTAAACACAAACCTTTATTTTGGATGCGATTAATCGCGATTAATCGTTGCCCAGCCCTAATTACGAATGTATCAATCGATCATCAGTTATTATTATCAATCAAACTACGTTTAAATGCAAATAAAGGTGCAGGTGGCGTCGCTTTTGAATCAGGGTGGCCTTCGCTGAGCCGCAATTACGCAACCGGCTTTTGAATACGCAAATTGACACGGACCCAAGACTATAAAGATTTTCTTCAAATACATTATTTGAAATATTTAACAAGGTCCGTGTACTTTTTCGGCCATTCGTTTTTCTTTTTTTAACCCGTATTTGAAAAACGAAACTGTTGTTGTATTTTTAAACCGCAAAGTTGAACACCAAAATTTGAACTGTACACAAATGCTGCTGAAAAACAACACCATTTTTATGGCTTTTTGCCCCTTTATTAAACATTTAACATTTTCACAAGATGTGTTCAGTGGAAATAAGAACATCGTCACATGATCAGTGTCACAAATTCTCTGAAAATAGTTCTTACTCATTGTGCATAAAAATTTCTTTATTTCCAGTCCTCCAGATTTCCGTTGCGGTCTTCTTTTGACCCTGCTGTACTGAGATAGCATTCAAAATGTCTTTCCATCTCTGTGTAGGCGACAGAGCTGAATGAGGACCGCACGCCCTCGTCTGCCACCGTCATGACCACCTTCACCATCTTGCTGATCGATAAAAATGACAATCCACCCAGATTCAACAGCTCTGAGTATCGTGTCCTGATCCCCGAGCTGGCGCAGGTCGGCTTCGCCCTGCCTCTGTACATACAGGTCGAAGACAAAGATGAGGTGAGACATACTGTACACACACACAAACTTGTAAAGAGAATATTTTCCCTTCGCATGATTTCACTGACACATACAGTATGAAATATTCAGATGGACAAGCATGTCTATAGTACATTGACTTTGTTTCTTCCTAAAATTCCTACGAGTAAAAGAAACTGTTTGCAGAAGTTTCCAATTTCCATGAACATGACATTTTCTCCTGAGCGGTCTCACTGCACCCCCGTTGGCAGTAGTTCGAAACAAGCTCGAATCAGTCAGATGTCAACCTTTCTCACCTGCTCACCCCTATCAGTCAAGCTTCAAACTAGTCACTCTTCTGAATCTGCTCTCTTGGCTGTAAAGTGCTCAAGTCAGCAGCAACATGCTCGCCTAACTCCACGCTAATTATTTTCAACCTGTAAGCAGTTTTTCGACAGTGCCATCCACACATTTTCAGAGTCAGCACTTATAGTTCATGTTGTATGTGAATGGCAGGTCCAGGTCAGTTGAAATGGCTGACTTCCTCACCTTGATCCCTCATAGGGCTAGGAATTGTATAGGGCTGGTGATAAATGTGCCATTTTTATTTCACTCGCTCAGAAACAATGCAATGAGTTGAGGGTCAATTACATGATGCCCGAAAATACATTCAATTTCTGTTCATGCACTGTAAAAAATATTGTTGATTTAACTTAAAAAAGTAAGTAACCTGGTTGCCTTAAAATTTTAAGTTGATTGAACTGGAAAAAGTGAGTTAATACAATGAAGGAGATTGATTTAACCATCAGAAACTCAAAATAATAAGTTATAATTCTCAACTAAAGAAATTATTTAAGTTAATTTGACAAAAGAAAAAATGTTGTGATAGCAAATCTTGAAATTATTTTTTTTTACAGTGTACATAGTCACTTTTTTATGATGAGCATAATACATTTTTTGTATTAAAATGAATTTTGATATTTTTAGCATGGCATGAATTTAAAAAAAAATGTCAGTGATACGACTTTCCTGATATTACAACGAAAGCCGAATAGAATTATTCGGTTTTGATGATATTTTATAACTATACTTAATTTTATTTTGGATAATAAAAGCAATAATAGCAACTATTTAGCAAAACCATGCTTGCTAAACGTCATTTTAATTTTAGAATGTTGTGTCAGTAAAGCAGGTTTTCTCGAAATCTGTTGCACAACAAAACATTAGCATCATGCTTGTTTTTTTACCAGTTTTGAAGTGTTTGATTTGTAAGTAAGTGTTAAAGCTGAGTTATGAGGTAGAAATATGTGCCTATAGGCTATATATCCTGCTTTTTAAATGTTATGGCTTATGAATGTCAATGTGCGTAGGGAACGCTAGTCAAGGTCCTGATAAAATGTGCAGGATGTTTCTTGCTTTCACGAGCATCATTTGCTGTGTTTGACACATTTTTTAATTAAGGCAATTCATTTTATAGATTTTAATGGAAAACTTGGAATCCTATCTTATCTGCTTAGTGAACTTCACTTAGGAAATATATATTTTTCAAATCAAGTCAAACATTATGATGGGATGTTTCGTAAGAGGGAGACACAATATAATATTTTCTGTTTTGTCAGATGTTCATTGTCTGTATTGGAGAGTTCTGACTCTAAATTCTGATTGGATGAAAGACCTTCAGATCTGCTATAAAATGTCAACTTTCATCACAAACAAGCAAACACACTCTGATATATCCCTGGTCTCTCACATGTCATCTAACACAGCAGAACTCCATTTAGACAGAAGTTTGAGTAGGTGAGATACATCAACAAATTATCGTCGCTAACCAAAAAAATCAATCAGAGATAAGAGCAGCACGAGTTAACTTGACATTGATTTCTGCTTCAAATTACTGGAACAGAGAGTGACAGATAAAAAGAGAGAGAGAGAGAGAGCCATACTAATATAATAGTGTATATTTTGTACAAATAATTATTTTTTTTTATAAAGTAAGTATGGAAGCTTGTTTTCGCCACTGAATCAAAAATTTAAAAGGTAACTCACAATTCTGACTTTTTTCCTCTCGCAATTGCGTGATATAAACTCACAAATGCAATTTAAAAGGTTAGAATTACAGAACTGACTTTTTTTTCTCAAAATTGCGGGATTTTAGCAATGTCAGTCTTTTTTCCCTCAGAACTGAACTTTATATCTCGCAATTGTGAGAAAAAAATGATCCTTTCTGAAGTATTCATTCATTATATAATTTCATAAAAAATAGAATTCAGAGTTTCAATTGTCCAATTTATAATGCTTATTCTAGCAAATGTCATCTAGGTATTCTATGAATGCAGGAAATCTGCATAATTTGCACGGTATACATCAGGGGCGTAGCCAGAATTTTATTTTTGGGGGGTCCCGTCTTTAAATGAGGGGGCAACATTATTTATATATATATCAAGTTGATCTTTCCGTGCTTTTTAAAAAAAGTGTAATATTGTACTTTGAGTTTGAGCGCCTGCCATTGTCACGGCATATTAACTCTCACGCAAAGATGAAGATGACAGCGTACGTTACGCGCAACACATTATATAAACAAATCAAGTTTGAAAATAAGCCGCATTTTACCGCGCAGCATTTTGATTGGTCAATCTATCAATCCTAATAAAACAAACTTTTTTTTTTTTTTTAAGCAATCAGAAATCTGAGGGGACCGGACATGTAAATGAGGGGGCCTAGGCCCACCCAGGCCCCCTCGTGACTACGCCACTGGTATACAGTGTTGTGCAAGTTACTTCCAAACTGTAATACATTAGGTATTACTTGTTACTGTTATTTAAAAGTAATTCATTACCTTACAATATTACTGTCCCAGAATTGTAATGCGTTACACTACTCATGTATTACTTTTGAGTTACTTTCACCAAAATAACTAAGTAGAACTTAACTTTGGGGCTGTAACGATATGCAATATGAAACCAAAATCGCGATTCGCCACACGACTCAGATCCACGAACCTACAGAATCGCGACACACCTCTTCCAACTCCAGCGTTATTCTCCTTACCGTCCAGATCCAATGCTGCCTTATCTTTAAATTAGGCTATTAGTATTATTTGAAGTTAACATTATAAAATACGTAGACCTACACCACAAAACTAGTTGAGGATAAATTATTTAAAATTGGGTCCAGCATTATGGACATGACATTTGCAGTCAAAACTTGAAATAAAAATTCTCAGAAAATACATGTATTGAAACGTATATAGGCTACTTCCTTAAAGGACTCCAGACATTAGACAAATATCAGTCTATGTTTTATTTTTAATATTAGGGAAAAGACACACATTCATGCGTGACAAAAAAATAGGAGGCAAAATATATTTTTTGTAATTCTGTTAATTACACTGCGCAAATCGGATGAGGAAGGGTTGGCTCTCCAGTCTCCATAGAACTTAAAATATTCATTTTATTTTAGTTTTCGTGTTCGCATTTATGAGGAAAAAACAATGTTACAGACGCGACCGCTCTGAACTGGCACTAAAAGACTGCTTTAAACCTTTCACATAGTCTGTTGCCTTTAAGAAGTAAAAGCAGACAATACACTGTAATACAACTGTAATACAAGCCTCACTGAACATGTAACGAGTAAAATATTACTGAAAATTGATTAGTAATGCCTTACACTACTGCGTTACAGCAAAAAGTAATATGTTACTGTAATGTATTACTTTTGTAATGCGTTACTCCCAACACTGCTGGTATACATATATATTGTTCTGCAGAAATAACAATAGTATGCTCTTCTGAACACAGCCAGATAATTACATGTAAACAGAAAAGAGGAAGTCAAGTGTGTTGTCATTTTATGATCCTGTTGAATCAATTATATTGGTCTTAACCTTTCAGCCTTAGAGGGCATATAAACAGCCCTTTTTTTCTTCTTTTGAGCAGTGGGCATTTCCCTTACTCAAGAAATACAGCACAGGCATTTTCAGCTCTCTCAGCACAAGACTTTCTAGAGATGGCAGCCCTTCAATACAGTGAGGCTTGAGTCTGATCCTAATGCAAGTTGAACAACAGTCTTCCAGAGGATCTGACATTTCAATAACCACTTCAGCCTCTGTGTGCACGTGTTTAAAGAGGCTTCTTGGGCTCACGCCAGGTGTTTTTTTAGGGATTGGTGGGGAATTATACCTTTAATTGCTCTAAATGGACATTTTAAATTGACATTTCTACGACATCTAACCCAGTAAGTATGTGTCTTACCGTACTGTAAGTGTCTTACCGTGTTTCCAAACTTTCTCTGTATGGTTCATCTTCAAACTTTCCTACTGATGCGTGTGACAGGCAGCTTTTATCTTCTCCGTAGTGGTTCAGGCAAATGGACGGGCAATTACGCTTATGGCCAGTGAGTGTTGACATCCCTGCATATTGAATGGCTCTTTAAATAGCCCCCATCAGCTACAATGGCTCTCTAAGCGCTCCAAACAAAAACAAGGGGTTATTTTAACCGCCGATGTAATTCGGTCATCGATCTCGAGCGCCATCCTCCGTGTCGCCTGCGTTCCGAGGCTTTTAAGAGCACAAACGTGACGAGAGGTTTCTGCACTTCTGCAATGCTTGACAGTTAGTGGTCTCGATTATGGATAGAGATATGTGCTGGATGGTTTGCCTTTACTGTGTGTTGTCATCCCAGTTGAAGCTGTCAGGTAGATCTCTATTGCCAGAAGAATCGGTCCCACTTTATATTAAGTGGCTTTAAGTACTATGTACTTACATTGGAATTAATAATTTGATACAATGAACTTATTGTGTGCATATATGCTTTTACATTGTACTTATATTTTAAAAATACCAGCATGTAATTACAGCTATAATTACTTTATGTAATTACATTTGTTATTACACAGTTAACCCTCCCCTTACACCCTAAACTACCCTTAAACTGACCCATACCACCATACCTGTCCCTAACCTTACCCGTATCATACCTCAATAGCAGCAAAAGTGTTTTACAATACAACAGGAACACAACAATACTTTGTACTTATTTTTCTATGTAAGAACATAGTACTTAAAGCCACTTAATATAAAGTGGGACCAAATCTTCTATTCATCCCTTTTCCAAACCACTGAATCAATGCAGGGAATAGTGAATGTAGGGTATAAGGGTTGATTTTGAACACAGCCCTGAAGTGTGCCCTATTCATCAGACGATCATCCAGTGGTCCGTGGGCGTGATTTGGAATTCGTTCAGCGTGACCATCACAGTGGATTTTGGTTATTCTCAAGCCATTGAGCATACATCGGTTGTACACTCTTGCAATGCATTGTGGGATTGAATGTGTGCACTTGATAAAGTTTCAAACAGCACTACAAATAGTGCCCTATATACAGGTATAAGGAATGATTTTGGACACAGCCCAGCATTTTCGAAGTCGTCATCTGATTGGTTGAATTCTACAGGATGTCCGGGAGACGTGTGTGTCGCTTTCTTTAACGGTCCGTCTGAAAACAAAGATGCCGTGAAGCTAAACCCCATCATGGAAGAAGAATGCCGTGTTTACAACTTTGACAGTGAGCGCTTATCACGCTAGATTTTCAGAAGTATGTAAAGTTTGCAGCATAAACTCTTTTAAAATGCGTCCAAGAGTTTTACACACCGGTCTGTTATTGTAGGGACATTGACGTTTAATTTCCACGCATCTAAACATGACTCGGAACAAAACAAACCGTGATTGGCTGCTTTACATGTCAGTTAGACGTCCTCTGGTTGATACTTGTCCAATGAAAGCTGCTTTGGAGCCCAGATCTTCTGCCGTCATCTGCTTGGCTTTTATTAGCAATTGTTGGGGTTTTCTATTTGGTTGCCATGATGTTCAGACTGATTGTTTGGGACTTGCTGTGTGGTTGCTAAGGTGTTATAATTGGTTTCTAGGGTGTTGCTAGGTGGATTGTATGGTGTTCCGGGTTGTTAAGACATTGAGAGGATGAGTTTCTAGTGTTTTGGGTAGTTGGCTTTTAGGCAGTTGCTACAGTAGGTGTCATAGATGATTGCTAAGTAGTTTTTAGACCGTTACTAGGGTGTTCTAGATGGTTTCTAGAGCATTGCTAAGCAGTTGCTCATGTTTTCTTGATGACTCTTAAATTATATCTTTAGACTTTTGTGTTCTAATTGGTTTTCTCATTGCTAAGAGGTTGCTAGAGTGTTGCTATGCGATTTCTTGAGTGTTCTTGGAGGTTGCTAGGCAGTTGCTAGGTGTTATAGATGTTAAAGATAAATGGAGTGTGTTTTACAAGAAAATATCATTTCTACTTCAGAATTTCATGTTTAAATCAACCTGTTATTTGGCTTTTCTTTGTATTTTTGGGACAATTTCTGACTTCTGGATTGTTTTAAAGTAAATCCCACATGATTTTTTTCCAGTGTATTTTGGTTTTTAGGCTGTTTCCATGGTGTTTTAGATTTTGGACATTTCTGCTAGAAAATGTGATGAGAAATAAATCTCTGATGAGTCATCTTTGATTTCAGTATTTTAAAAATGCCACAGAGTCATATTGTTTACTTCTGTTGCAGGAATCAACCAATGAATCATTTGCTTGAAGTAGTCTATGCATATTAAGCCAAGATAGGAGAATGTGTTTTAACAGAAAAAAATTACACACATCACCTTAAAAGCTATAAAAATCACTCCAATAGTCCATTACAGCATCTCCGGCAGCGTGCTTTCAAATGGATGATCGTTCAGAGATAATGAGGTGTTATGTCAGCAAATGCAGTGTGCGTCTCTTCATTAGCATTAAGGTTAATGCAGATCAGAATGAAAGTCAGGATTAATGATTGTGTCAATCCGCACGACAATCAGCCGGCAGCTCGCTAGTTAGTTTGTACAACAACAAACTTTTAACTCTTAAGAAAAATAGAGTTTGTTGGGTCACATTTGCATTTGTAGCTTTGTGTTTACAGTCATTTGCAGATCATAAAACAGGATGATTCAGAGAAGAATGTCTGAACAAATGAATCTCTTGATTATGCTTGTATATGAGTTCGAGTGACACAAACTCATTTTGTCCGTCCTCATCTGTTTAGTGGCCGTTCATTCGGTCAGACTTTTCCTCAGCAAGGCCTCCGGCTCGTCATTCTCCTCCTCAATTGCAGCATCCGGCCTGAGGAGTGGCGTGATGGAGGGATTTTTATAACTGAGAGATATAAAAGAAGTGAATACCTGGCTCTTATCGTCCTGTATTTCACACACTCAATCTCTCTCTATTATTTTCTTGTTCTTTCTTTGTGTTTTCATCTGTATGGAAACACCTCGGGGTAAATGTTTATTGAACTCTGAAACTATTTTCTCTGTCCGGATCAATTCACCACGTTGCAGTCACAAACGGCTTCGCCTGTAAAATGGAACCTGGCGGCGGTGTGTGTGTGTGTGTGTATTAGCGGTGTTTTTTATTTAGCATTGTGCTTTAATTTGTTGGTACAAATATTAGCACTGAGCATTAGCGGAGACTGGGGAAGTTGTCACAAGTATCTGGTTTTTGACTCAAAAATGCTCTTTTCTCAATAGCAGTGTTTTTATTATTTTATTTTATTACTTTATTATTTTATTTGATATCCTGTAAAGTAAATTCCAATACTGTCATATTTTTGTGATAGCTGTTGGATAAACAAAAGTGTTATTTTAGTATTATTTATTATAGTATTTATGAATATTTTGTTAATTAATATTATACATTTTCAGTTTTCATTTAAAATTTTTTAATAATTTGGTTCTGCTTTTTGTCATATTTAGTCATTTTTATTTACATTTATTTCGTTTCAGTTGGTTTTCAAGAAAACATTTTTTTTATCTAATATTAGTATTGGTATTTTTTTCACCTTTATCAATTAATACAAAATATTTTAATAGGTTTAGTTTAAGTTAATCGCAACACTGATAAACAAGTTAATATAATAAAGGCAAGAGTCAGGTCAATAAAGAATGTTAGATTTTACAATTTTGGCTGTTTGATTAACTTTTGTTTCAAAATTGTTTGAAAACCTGTGAGATAATGTGACAATTTACCCTATAAACTGTATCAAATTGTTTTTCCCTCATCAATAATAATAATAAAAAAAGTTATATATACAGTATATATGGAGTAAAATGTGTGATAATTAGTTCTGGTCTGCCATATTGCTCCCATATCTCTATATTTATTTTTATTTTTTTAGAATATATATATATATATATATATATATATATCTTGAGATTTTTAACTAAATAAACCCAAGAAATAACATTAAATTGTTTTAACCAAAATAAGAATACTGTAACGATTTTCAAGGCTCAAGGAACAAGTGGCAACTGAAGAAGTTGGAACTGACAAATGATCAACATAACTTTAATAATAATAATAATATATACTTTTATATATGAATAATATATATATAATATATTATATAATATTAATAATGATAAACACTCTTTAGGAAGTTTAAGGGCCAAATAAAAAGCACATTAAATCTGTTGTGATAATCATAATGTTGCTTAATTTTATATTGCCAGAAAAATAACTGTAAATACTACCTAAACATTCACTATATCACCCAGCTCTAACAAATATACTAGTATCCCGCTCTGCTGGTCTAGCATGTTGGTTTGTCAGTTCCTGTGTATGTGTATGAGATCAGATAGGAGCAAAACCCTCAACACCTCTTCTCCTTTTTTTGTGTGAGAGAGAGAGATTACGGCAAAAAAAAAGAAAGAGAGAAGGAGACTCGAAGAGATGAAGTGATTGTAGAGACAGATAAGTGTGGACTTAGTAGAGATAAGCAGCCAGTAAACACACACAATAATCAATCACAGATTCTTCTCACCATGCGCAACATTATTGCTTTTTGAGTGTGTTTGTGTATGTGTGTGTTTGGGGGGTGGTGAGTCAGTATCCTTGCCTCACTTTCCGTCTGAACTATATTCCACATTTTTTCTCGCCGTAAGTTGTTGTGACAGCTCACACAACTGTGTGGTTTTCAGTCAGCAAACCTCGCCATCACTTTAACCGCCAGCTGTCTCACTCACGCATTAGCATTGTGTTTAATCAGAGTGTGTGATGCAGTGTGTGTACAGTATAAAACTGCACTTTCTAAGATAATGATGAGTCATCATTGAATTTACTTCCTGCCATATGTCCTGTCTTCCCCGCACCGGCCTCGCGGAAGAGAGAATGACACTAATGAGGGACTTCCTGTCATCTCTCCATTTGCTCGGGATCTCTCTGTACCTGAAACAGCAACAAGAGACAGACATGATTATTGCAGAACATCGTATTACTTTATTATGTGAGGTTTGAAGTTTTATTTCGAGTCCATCCGATAAAATCCCTGTCAAAACACACTCTCACATTTGTTAGAATGATGAGAGAGAGGAACTTTTTGCAGGTGTGATGGACAGTGGATGCTAAATTTGGCTTTTTTTTTTATTAGACATAAAAAGTTTCCACTCATAGTTCCTTTAAGCATTAACATAGATGTTTCTCAAAGTCTTTGGAAGAATTGAAAGCAGACCCAAATGAGAGCTTTAAAGTCACATGAAATCAATATTGACAATATTTTTTATTGCAACACGAACACGCACGCACATACACCAAATACAAATATGTATTTGTTTATTATTTATTTTCTTTGTTTTGTTTATTGTGTTTTCTTTGCATATAGGGAAATAAATAATATTGCAACTTCCGTTCCATGCCGACTTCAAAATGAAGGTGGATAGCATCTCAGAACATTTGGATGATACATATTTGAGTCATATTTAATTCTGATCGCTGACATCTGGGCAAATGTGCACTGTAAAAAAATATTGATGGTTTAACTTATAAAGTAAGTAACCTGGTTGCCTTAAAATTTTAAGTTGATTGAACTGGAAAAAGTGAGTTAATACAATGAAGGAGAATAATTTAACCATCAGAAACTCAAAATGTTATCTGAACTAAATAAATTATTTAAGTTGATTTGACAAAAGAAAAAATGTTGCGATTACTACACTGTAAAAAAATATTGTTGGTTTATCTTAAAAAGTAAGTAACCTGGGTTGCCTTAAAATTTTAAGTTCATTGAACTGGAAAAAGTGAGTTAATACAATGAAGGAGATTAATTTAACCATCATAAACTCAAAATTATAATGTTATCTGAACTAAATAAATTATTTAAGTTGATTTGACAAAGAAAAAATGTTGTGATTACTACACTGTAAAAAAATATTGTTGGTTTAACTTAAAAAAAGTAAGTAACCTGGGTTGCCTTAAAATTTTAAGTTGATTGAACTGGAAAAAGTGAGTTAATACAATGAAGTAGATTAATTTAACCATCAGAAACTCAAAATAATAAGTTATCTCAACTAAATAAATTATTATAAAGTTGATTTGACAAAAGAAAATATGTTGTGATAACAAATTTACA
This sequence comes from Pimephales promelas, assembly GCF_988280905.1. NCBI lineage: Eukaryota > Metazoa > Chordata > Actinopteri > Cypriniformes > Leuciscidae > Pimephales > Pimephales promelas. The sequence goes on along the minus strand of NC_142779.1, from coordinate 5,492,518 downwards.
GTGTGAGTACTCAGAGAAGTCTCTTGTATAATTATGCTTTTTTGCTCTTAGGAGGAGGAGAATGGACAATGAAATACATTATAAAGTAAAATAATCCGTCTGTCTCTACAGGGGGTGAACAGCATGTTTCAGGTGGTCCTGACTGGAAATAACTCTGAGCACTTCAGCATCTCTCCCACCGCAGTGCAGGGCAGAGCTGACCTCCGCGTGCGAGTAGCCGTCCCGCTGGACTACGAAACCATCAGGAGCTACAGCTTTTCTGTGAGTGTTCATCCAGATTTACTTCACAATCCCTGAGTGATCTCATCAGTTTTTGGAGGGGCCGTTCAAAAGATTGAGGTCAATAAGATTGTTTAAATAGTTTTTTTTAAATCAGTACAGTAAAAACTATTTTAAATTTTAATTTTAATTTTTAGACAATTTTAAAACTGTTTAAAATGTTATTAAAGGGATAGTTCACTTTGACATTAATTTTTGGTATGTTTTAGCTTACCTCAAGGGCATCCAAGATGTAGGTGTCTTTGTTTACGCACTATTTTCAATTTTGATATTTTTAGGTCAAACCGTTTTTGTCTGTCAGTCATATAATGGAGGTCTATGGTCACCAACTTCAAAGAGCATGCACCGATAAGTCCAAATTAAACATGATTTAATGACTCGTAAATGTAAGAACACATTGATGGCCTAAGACACGAAACGAGTTCAAGTTCCCAAATCTAAATCTGCTCTGTCTCTGTATTAAAGAGCCATTTTTTTTCTTTGACTTTGGAATAACATTCACTGATGAATTATTCACGATAAGATCAGGAATTTGCATGGACATTCATGTGGTCAATTTTGATATAATGTTAATTTTTTAAGGATGTGTGTTAAAATCAGTTATTGGAGTCAGGGAGCTTCTTCATCTTTGCCTGGAGAATGTAATATGAGATGCAGACAACAGTACAGTACACATTAAATGAACAACAGTAAAGCTCTGTCTTTTCTCAACTTCTGCTTAGAATACACTGAGACTAGATGACCATGCTTGGGTAGTGTTTTTAAGGAAATAAACACAGAGGTTTAGACTGGGGAAAATAAAATACAAATCGATTATTGGCAGTGCTGTCATGCTGCTGGAGTTCAGCTTTGTTTTTACAGTTGATTTAGTTTAAATGACTGGAGCTGCTCCCTACAGCGATGGACTTAGCTTAGCTGAACTGACAAATGACTGCAATCTGCACCGGCACAAAACACACTCAGAAACGTACAGGAGATTCCTTCAAACGGACACTAACTCAACCAGTTGGTAGTCTTGTTTCTTGCAAACATCTGTTCTAATTCATCTAAAAGTCATGACTCAATTGAGCATTTGGAAAAAAAATATTAAAAAGTGATTTTACTTGGAGAGAATGTTTTTGTCTCTTTCACCATCTTTCATCAAACTTATTTGAAATAATTGTTTGAAATGATTAGAAAAAAAATGCTTTAACCAATAAAATCATGGCCTCCTTTTGAGAAATGTATCATACACTCAGAATACTGTATATGTTGTTTTCAAATGCACTGTGACACAACAGCAAACATCATAGACATGTCAGCACATCATCATATAAAAGTGATATAAAACGAACACCAATTTTGGTTTTGTTCCAAAGTCTAGTGGGCTGTTTAATGCCTAGGCTAAAAATCATCATTTTTTCAGTATTTAATGAAATATCTTGGATGGAAAATAGGTTTTTGGTGTTGATGTTGTTGATGGTGATGTGGCTGTGGTTTCATTGCCACTCTTTTCTCCAGCTGTATGCCAACGAGTCTCTGTCAGAGCATGTGGGGTTTGCTCGGGTCTTCATCGACCTCATCAATGAGAACGACAACAGGCCGATCTTCAGCCAGGCTCTTTATAACATCAGTTTACTTGAGAGCACCGCTCCTGGAACATCTCTACTGCAAATAAAGGTGAACACACCAATCGCTTTCTCACATTTGAATTTGGATTTTTGAAAAGTACACTCTATATAGTAGGAATGTATGTAGTATGAATGAAAATACTATTGTATGGTGTGCACATGGTATCACATGGATGAATAATCATATGCAAATTATATGAAGATGAGGATATATGGTTATTTCGGGATGTGCGAGTATTCTTCCGCTGACTGGGATTTATAAAGTGAATTTTGCGCAGGTTCTGGCGTACGAACGGTTTAAATATTTTTTTTTACGTACGCCATTTTTGGCTTTCGGTGCACGTACACTTTTAGTAAGGATCCTACGCACAGTTTTATAAATGAGCCCCCAGAGCTGCTCCGAGAGCCATTTCACAAGCATTTCTAAAAACAAAAACCAAAAAAAAAAAAACGTCTACATATATTGTCGTATCAAATACACCCTCTGTGTCTATCATGGCAACAACGTGATTATACATTAGGATGTTAGGATTCTCATCTAAGTCTTTGACATCCATAAGATTCCTCTCCCTTTCACGGCGTCACGTCATTTGATTTCAGCACACAGTCTGTTTCCAGAGCGCTGAAGGTCATCCCACACTAGGAGTATAAATCACTGTGAACAACCACATGCAGCTCATAAATCCAGCCTATTATCACTCTCCCTCTGTCACTCTCACTCATGGACGCTATGGAGATCAATACTGATCGATACGCAGTCCAGGCTCTGGATTCAGGTGCAGGACTGGTGTCTGCAAGCTAGTCCTAATCATAAAAACTCATTCTAGTTCAGAGCTTCTGCGTTGTGAGGAGGCAGTCCAAGAGCTCAAATGCACAGAAACAATCAGAAATCAGGGCGTCATTTGTTGGAAAAGCCACTTTGAACTTTTAAACAAAACTTTTCTGTTTAATATTGAAGGGGTTAAGTCAAGTTTTCCTTGATGTTTTGAGATCACTATGAACACACTGTAACTTTCAGAACTTCCTCTGCAGTCCAAAAGTAAAACAATAACATATTCATTGGGAAATAATTAGTCAGAAATTTGGCCTGTGATTAGGATGGATTTGCAAGGTAATGTATTCATAAAAAAACGCATGTATTATTACCTCACTGACAACGTTAGATGTTTCCATCTCTCTGATCATTTTAGTTGGACTTTATTATAAGTGGAAGATTAAACGTGGACTACAATGGGAAAAATGTACAAATGGGAAAAAGTATGACCCCTTTAAAAGGGCCAAAATGATCAATCAAATGCAAGACAGACATAATTTGGATGCAACCAGCTCAAAGGTAGGTACGGTAGTTTCATAAAAGGGTCAGAGAATGTTTGGAGATACTTTGACTCACATTATAATACGATTCAGAAAAAGATACAATTATAAACTGCATGTGTCTTTTACACATCTTTTTTATGTGTGTGGTGCCCTAGACAGACTTTTAACTCTTTCAACTCTAACACTATTTATCCTCAATAAATTGCATTTTTTTGTTACTTCAATTTTAATGAAAATAATACCACAATGGAAAACAATAAACAAACAAAAGCCTATGATGGTCCTATAATACAACGCATTCTCACCCCAAGGCGTCACCTTTGACCATGCTTCAATATTTGACGTTTTAGGCGCCCTTTAGCGTCACTTACATGACGCGATCCTACGGCGTCATCTAACTGACGCTAAAGGAAAGCGTCAGTTAGAGGACGCGGTTAGGTTTAGGTGTGGGGTGGGGGTAGGGTACACGCGATCCTAGGGCGTCATCTAACTGACGCTAAAGGGCGCCTAAAGCGTCAGATATTGAAGCATGTCCAAATGCTTCCCAAGGCGTCAGTTAAGTGACGCCTTGGGGGTGAGAATGGGCTGTATAATAAGTTTAATTTAACAAAATGTTATTGATTTTGGGTAGAGCATTTCAGTTCAGTTTGGGGTCAGTCAAAAGAAGTCAAGGGGCTCAACTAGGCTGCATTTATTTGATATATACATATAAGTGTGTGTGTGTACACACACTCATACACACATACACATACATATATATCTTACTGACCCCAAAGGATTGCATGTAATGGCATCTCTAGCTCTTGTTCTCTCTTAATCTCTGAATGAGGCATGTGTGTGTGTATGTCGATAAATGCTGTCTGCTCTTTGTCACTGGTTCACTCATGGCATGTAACGGTCTGTAAAGTCAATAGAGTTACTTTACCCACAATGCCCTGAGGAGCAGCTGAAACACAACTATGTGGCAGCAGCCTTATGATTACTCACTGTCTTTTTCTTTGTTTTCTTTTCTCTTTTTTGCAATGTCTCGACTCTCTCTTTTCCTCACCAATCATCGCTTTCAAACAGCTGCTATAAAGAGCTTTTTCTTAGTTTCTTCACCTAAACCTTTAACACTTTCACATTGTAGTGTTGCAGTCAATGTTATTTCCTTCAGGAATTGCAGATGTAGTTGTGTCTGTATCTCTTATTTTCTCTCTGAGGCTCAGTGTGTGTTAAACAGATGTCTGGACTGCTGCTAACTCACTTCAGCAGTTTAGAAAAAACACACATCCATATGTTCCAACATATACATTTACATAACTGCACTCTCAGAAAAAAAGGTACAAAAGCTGTCACTGGGGCTCTACCTTTTCAAAAGGTAAACTTTTGTCCCTTTTAGGTGCTAATATGAAGAGTTCAGATGCAAAAGCCTCTAAGTGCCATTTGAAATTTTCTTCTAGAATGATAATTTTTATCAAGCATGTATATTTAAGTTCAGTCATTTCACTTAAATGGCAATGATAATTACCTATTAATTGTTATTTAAGTGAAATGACTGAACTTAAATATACAAGTTTGATAAAAAATCATCATTAAAGAAGAAAATTTCAAATGGCATTTAGAGGCTTTTGCATCTGAACTCTTCATATGTACATTTTAGGTGCTAATACTGTATGTCCATTTCATGAGCTAATATGTCAATTTTAGGTGGTAATATGTAGATTTTAGGTGGTAATATGTCAATCTTAGGTGTTAATATGTACATTTTAGGTGGTAATATGTCAATTTTAGGTGTTAATACAGTATGTACAATTTAGGTGATAATATGTACATTTCATGAGCTAATATGTACATTGTAGGTGCTAATATGTACCACTAAGGTACCAATATGTAGCCTTTGGATACAAAAGTGTACCTTTTGAAAAGGTACAGCCCCAGTGACAGCTTTTGTACCCTTTTTTCTGAGAGTGTGCTAGATACCTGTCGGCTCGTTATGACGGATGCTCAATTTTTCTCAATTTGTTTAAACTATAATGTCATTTTTAGGATTTTCAAATTGCACTCAGTAAATATTGCTTGTTGTTTAGCCAACCATTATATACCTAACCATATATATATATATATATATATATATGCACTTTCAAATTTCCAGCTCCAAATGCCTACATCTGCTATGTTTTATGTCTATTAATGCTATTAATCTTACATGCTCACAGCGTGTCTGTGTATCTATTAGCAGTAGCAAGTCTATACTTGATCAAGTCCGCCGTCAGTACCAAATACATTAACATTTCTATATTCAATGCCATATGTCGTTCAACCCCTACTAGTATATATTTCTTTTTATTTCAAGAAAACGTTCAGACTCGCATTAAGCCAAGTGCTGGAGCAGATCACTCTGTCAGAGCTGATTGTTCTTTAAATGCTGTTTTTAGTCTTTCTTTCAACTTAATCTGTGCCCGGGAACCCAGCCCAAAGAGCTTAGACTCTGAGTATCTGGATTGTGAGCTATCAGTGTGTTTGAAAGACCACTTGAGACACGTTCTCCCTTAAAAGAAGAGCTCACAAACCCAAAGGCCATATCACTCCACAAATCATTCATCTCTATGCCACTAATGCCACCAAACAGAATTAAATTGAAAATTAAATGGCCCAAATGCTATAACATTGGAATATGTAAGGGCCGGTGTCAATTGGGCCTATCAACTATCATTTAAGGATTATACGAAGTACATAGGAACGACGTTAATTTAAAATAAATAATAAATAATAGCCTATTAAGTGAATAATTTCATTACATTCCTTTTTTAAATTAAATATTTGGACATTTAACACTTCATTTAACGCCTAAGTACATTAAAGATGATTGTTAATGCTTGCAAGTGCAAGTACGTGTATTAACTAAGCTATCAGGCTAATTAGGGTATCTGTGTGTTATTCTCTAGGATAAGTTAACTAATCCAGACATTAATGGCCATAAGAATGTAGTTTAAACCGCATTTACCATAACATGATTTTGTAGGAATTGTGATCAGGCGCTTAAGACAGTACCTATTAAAAGCCAATGGGAGAGTACCTATCAGAGACCCAATTTTGAGGAGGATCTGATGTGTCACCACACTGTAAAAAAATATTGATGGTTTAACTTAAAAAAAGTAAGTAACCTGGTTGCCTTAAAATTTTAACTTCATTGAACTGGAAAAGGTGAGTTAATACAATGAAGGAGAATGATTTAATCATCAGAAACTCAAAATTATATGTTATCTGAACTTAATAAATTATTTAAGTAGATTTGACAAAATAAAAAATGTTGTGATTACTACACTGTAAAAAAATATTGTTGGTTTAACTTAAAAAAGTAACCTGGGTTGCCATCATTTTAAGTTGATTGAACTGGAAAAAGTGAGTTAATACAATGAAGGAGAATGATTTAATCATCATAAACTCAAAATAATAAGTTATCTCAACTAAATAAATTATTATAAAGTTGATTTGACAAAAGAAAATATGTTGTGATTTTTTTTTACAGTGCATAAGTATACAATAACTACATTATTATTGTATAAATAATAATTATATTTGCATTATTTTGGTACTTCTAGTTGCATAGAAATTCCACTATTTCACAGGGACTGAAATGAGAAACACACAGTTCAGGTTTGCTGTCATGACAGGTTTACTCTTTGGGATTCTTTGGTAAGATATTCAGAGCCGTAGGTACGACACAGAGCACTTTTTAACCTCTTTTTATTCCAAAAGAGCAAGAAAAGCCTTTTTTCTCCAATTTTTCAATGACATGGCCCCTTTAGCACTATTCCAGACTATATCACGCCATAAATATAGCCTCATTAACCCTTAACGATCACTTATTACCCGTTCATATAATCTGTCTGTCTTTTTAACATGGTCATAAAAGCTCTTTTATTTCATTAAGTGAGTTTAGTGCTGTGATCCTGTGAGCGCGGGCCCGTAAAATCAGCAGCAGACTCACGGCTCAATAGCATCGCCTTTCACGGTGCGCCGTAACTGCACGAGCTGTGAAAGCAGGGGGATCCGACGCATTCACTGTGAAAAATACAGTGAGTTTACCTGGTGGTGTTTCCCCAGCTGTTTTTGGCTGATGTATCCCTATACGAGCCCCATCATTAAAGCTTTCAGGATGTAGCTCTACTTGTGTGGTTTTCAAATTGGTCACATGATGCTGACAGAAACGCTCTAGTTGTGAACACTTTCAAAAATAATCCATTTTAAAATGTAATTTATTCCTGTGATGCAAAGCTGAATTTTCAGCAGACTTTAGTGTCACACGATCCTTCTAATGTGCTGATTTGCTGTCTTGCTTGGCAGTCGACAAGTGTTGATGTTGTAGAATGAGTCATTTGTTCTGCCCACTTTATAGTACACTTTATAGTATACATTCATATATGCTTTATTTGATTTAGCAAAGTAAAGATTCCAAATTTGTGAAAGTTGGTGTAAAGATTTTTATTAAAATTAACAAAATATATAGTTTCATAAATTCTGTAGTCATTAATTAGACTTATACTGAGAGAAATGTATATCACTGACCAGATGCCACTTGGTGAGATTTTAGTGTAGATTTTGTTGTTTAAATACCCCAACTTTATTTATATTGTGCAGATTGTTCAAAGCAGAAATAAACAGGAAAATAATGTTAGGCAAACAATCAAATATGAGACGAATTCTGATGTAAAGCAGAATACAATGGTGTCAGGTTACAGCTCAATTCAGTCAGTGTTGATTCAGTTCAGTTCAATGTGTGGAGTTCATCAATTTTGAAATGAGTTCAATTCATCTATACAGAAGACAACGGTGTCGTTCACTTTAAGTCGATGTTGCAAAATTTGATTCAGCTACTCATGTATAAAGCAGCTTTGCAGAAAACTATCATAGTCTAAATCAAATCAGTTCAAATTTGTCAAGTGTCAGTGAAGTCAAATTGTTAATGCAGAATTATGGATTATTAAGTATCTTTTAAACCCTAACTACACTCTAAAAAATGCGGGGTTGTTTTAACCCAATTCCATTGGGTTACATTTTTAACCCAATGTTTGAGTTTGTCCATATTTGACCCAAAATTGGGTTAAAAAAACCCAGTATTGTACAGTATTGCACTGTATCTAAATACAGTGCACTCCATCTGCACTCTCAGAAAAAAAGGTACAAAAGCTGTCACTAGGACTGTACCTTTTCAAAAGATAAACTTTTGTCCATTTTAGGTGCTAATATGTTCATTTTCGGTGCTAATATGGACATTTATTTGCTAATATGTACATTTTAGAAGCTAATATGGACATTTAGGTGCTAATATGTACATTTTAGGTGCTAATATGGACATTTAGGTGCTAATATGTACATTTTAGGTGCAAATATACATTTAGGTGCTATTATGGACATTTAATTGCTAATATGTACATTTTAGGTGCTAATATGGACATTTATTTGCTAATATGTACATTTTAGAAGCTAATATTTACCATTAAGGTACTACTTTACACCCTTTAGGTACAAAAGCGTACTTTTTTGAAAAGGTACAGCCCCAGTGACAGCTTTTGGACCTTTTTTCTGAGAGTGTGGAGACAGAACTGGAAGAAAGCCTTCTCAGTCCAGTTTGTTCAGTTGAACAAACGCTATGATTTTCTACATAATCTAACTGCTTTTGTCTTATTCCATGGGAAGATTTTTTTCTATCACTTTTTTGGAGAACAAAATCTCTCTAAATGGATTTGTTATTTTCAAAAAGGCATTTTTTTGGCAGTATAACACAAAGTCGTTCATCACATATCCCCATATTCACATAACCTAGTGTGTGTTTGAAGGCATTCATACACACTCAGAGACATTGTTTAATATTTATCAGTGATGGCAGTGGTTATCATTATAAATATTTATAGTGATTTAGTTTGTATGTGTCTCATGAGATGAGGGCAGCTCATATCTGCTAAATTGCTTCTTTGTTTTCAGTGTGTCTGTTCACTGTGGTTTGTTTGCATCTCTCCATATCCTATTTATTATTTTCACTTGCATTTATACACTCTCTTTTCCTTTAAGCCATTATAGCACTAATGGATTTCTATCCCTTTGTGTGTGTGTGTGTGTGTGTGTGGTTCTGGTCTTACATTCCACCAGTACCAGTACAATAGCACATGTTTTGGTCCCCATGAGGAAAACCGCTTATAAAACATACTAAGTTGTCTTTTTTAAAACTATATAATGCAGAATGTGTTGTGTGACGTGTAGGTTTAGGAGTAGGGGAATATACAGTTACAGTTAAAGGGTTAGTTCACCCAAAAATGAAAATTAAGTCATTAATTACTCACCCCCATGCTGTACCAACCCCGTAAGACCTTTGTTCATCTTCGGAACACAAATAAAGATATTTTTGATTGAATCTGAGGGCTGGATCAGTCCTATATAGAATGCCTAAGGGACTGGCTCTTGACGGCCCATAAAGTCATTAAAGAAAAGGTTTAAATTTTCCATGTGCCTCCAGCGGCTCAATTATAAGTTTATCAAGCGACGAGACTACTTTTTGTGCGAAAAAAACATAAATAACGACTTTATTCCACTATTCCATTACTTCCTTATGGGCGCATGCGCGAGAACTGAGACGAGGACGTTCTCATTCGTCTACTTCTTGTTACCGGCTGCTCACCGCTCAGGAGTTTTACTGCCACCTACCGTATAAGATGATGTGCTGATATAGCTGGAAGCGCAAAACTTCCTGTTTACAAGCAGAGGAAGATGCGCGCTGTACATACGCTTTTCAATTTGCGTATTTTCCGCACTATAAGGTGCACTTAAAAGCCTTTAATCTTCTCAAAAAACGACAGTGTTCCTTATAATCCGGAGCGCCTTATATATGGATCATCATTTTATACGGTAGGGGGCGGTAAAACTCCTAAGCGGAGCAGCCGGTAACAAGAAGTAGACGAATGAGAACGTCCTCGTCTCAGTTCTCGCGCATGCGCCCATAAGGAAGTAATGGAATAGTGGAATAAAGTCGTTATTTATGTTTTTTTCGCACAAAAAGTATAGTCTCGTCGCTTGATAAACTTATAATTGAGCCGCTGTAGGCACATGGAAAATTTAAACCTTTTCTTTAATGACTTTTTGGGTCGTCAAGAGCCAGTCCCTTAGGCAGTCTATATAGGACTGATCCAGCCCTCAGATTCAATCAAAAATATCTTTATTTGTGTTCCGAAGATGAACGAAGGTCTTACGGGGTTGGTACAGCATGGGGGTGAGTAATTAATGACTTAATTTTCATTTTTGGGTGAACTAACCCTTTAATAAAGAAGAGGAGAGGTTTTCTAGTTTTGACATATAGTGGTCACATTTCTTTATCTGGATTTCTGCTCTCAATTTTTCTCTGATCATTCTTTGCGTGGTCTTCTTCATTTTTTCCCTTTAATCATAAAGAGAGGAGGACAGTCGCTGATGATGATCTGTCTATAAAGTATAGCTGCTGGCTATATTCAAACCTCATATACTCATATTGCCAAATCTCTCTCTCTCTCTCTCTCTCTCTCTCTCTCTCTCTCTCTCTCTCTCTCTCTCTGTCTATTCTGGTATAATTTGGCTGTGTTGTTCTTGTCACACTCATTTTAATCCCTCTTTTTTTGTTGTTGTTGTGGCCAAATGTGTACGGAAAGCTAATCTCTCTCTCTCGGTCCACAGCACATCTCTTCTTTCTCCTCCCTTTCTTCCTCTCTCTTTAAATCACTCTTTTACTCATTTTCTTATCATGGTCCTCCAGTTCGTTAAGACGTTCATCGTTCGCGTGTGTTTATTTAATTGCTGTAATAGGTTTATTCAGTAAACAGTTGATAAGACTCAGACATCGCCCTGAGGCAGCACTTGTCTTTCCTGTTGTATGTTTTTTGCATGATTTTTTAAAATTATGAAAAAAACCCATTTATTTTTATTATACATAAAAATAAATAAATAAATAAATATAGATATATACAAAAATGCTTTTATTAATATTTCCTGTATAAGCATGGATGCAAAAATATTATTGATTTTATACAACAGTTCAATAAATAAGAACTTAATATTGTTATATTTTAGACACAATATTGTCTTCTTTTGCTACGAAAATAACCTTAACTTTTCTTAAAGCTACTTTTTGTAATGTCTATTTGATGCTTTTCTCATTTAACACAATAGTGACTTTAAATTGTCTTTTGGGGATAATTTCTCAGCCAATTTTGATGTGTGATTATTTTGCGATTTATTAGATTAATTAATCGCCACATCGTGTATTTAATTAGATTAAAAAAAAATGTATCACTTGACTGCCCTGATATCCATTAATATAGCTAGATATAATATTTCATTGGATTTCTCAAATTTTGTCCACACAAATTTGGCATGTGTCATTGTGTTATCACAATAGAAACTATTTCAAGCAGAACTCTGCAAATTCAAAACCATGTAACAGATATTTAATAATGTTTGAGGGTGAAGGTGTCAGTTTTCCTAGACCAGCCATCACTTTTGACCACTAGCCTAGGACAGTGAATTGGACATGTAGGGAACTGGTTGTATTGTCATGGATAATAAGGATTTATATGATTTTGTATGTTTTGATTGGTTTAAATGAGGGTTTATGTGTGAAAGAGATTGATAATAGCATCATATTACTGTGATTTGTAGATATTTCTGACAGAGAGGTTTAAGACGAAATGTTGTTCACTATGTTCCGATACACATGTAAATGTATTTTTCCAAGCTTTGTCAAATGAGGAGATACCATAGGTTTCTATTATTTTAAAATAAATGCAATTCCACAGGCCATCTTACCTAAAAGAAAACTTTTTGCTGCTATATTTTCAAACGCTTTATTCATTATGAATCACCTTTCCTTTTGGACGTCCTCATAAGAATGTTTAGTCCGATTGTTACTTCGGGAGACATTTCTCTGCTAATCTCAGTAGATTAGTGAGGCCCTTAGGGTGTGTTGCGTGTGTGTTTTGGCAGATTGCTCCATCACTAACAGCTTAGTCACAGATTCACTTTGACCACCGAGACTAATACTCTCTCTCAAACACACTCATCTGAGTGAATAAGTCTAAAACGTATGAGGAAACTTATTCCATCAAATTAATTAAGTAGTTAATAGTGTCTCTTAAAACTTGACATTAAGTTCATGTTTTTTTTTTTCAAAGAGTAAACTATATGGCCTATACAAAATTTCCACTCATTGTTTCTGCTAAATACATTTCAGTTGATTGTTTTTAATTCATTGACTCTACATGAACATGATCTAAAATCTAATCATCATATCAATTATATTATAAAATATTGAAATGGTCTTTTTTCTACTTTCGTGTATTTTAGACATTTCTGTGATGTCAAATCTGAATTTTTAGCATCATTACTCCAGTCTTCGGTGTCACATGATCCTTTAGAAATCATTCTAATATGCTGATTCACTGCTTTATACTTCCAGAACTGAAATATTTGTATTTGTATTGAGATATTTTCTGTTGCGGTCATGGCTCAATCGGTTGTTGGGTGTTAGTGAATGGAAAAAAAGACTTTTTGGTTGTGTTGATGGTCTCTTGTCTCATCTGTCACAGCTAGATCTCTATTGGGGGTTTCTCCTCACCCTGGTGTCACTTTCGCTTTCATTCACACTGAGATGTTGTCTGACATGTGTCAGTTAGAGAGAATCGTCTTTTCAGGGTTTGGTCAAAAACTATCAGGTGCACATTTGAGTGTCTTTGTAAATCTGTTGGGTTTCTGTCTGGAGTTTTAGGTCTTTGCCAGAGTGAGCCGGAAGAAGGGATGGAGGAGAGAGAGAGAGAGAGAGAGAGATGCTATCACCTCTGCCGTCCTCTCTCTCCGCTCTGATCCCTGTCTATCTCACCTGACCTGCATTAAGTCTCTCCTGTCATGGTCGTGACTGTTGTCACACTAACACCTGGAGCCCAGCACTGTCATCACTGCACTTATGGGCCTGTCAATCACACCGAGAGAGAAACACCGAGAATTGTGAGGGCATGAAGACACAAGAAAGGGGAGGATTTTGTTTGTGCAAAAGGGCATGAAGGAGCAATAGAGAGAACAACAGAGAGAGAAAAATAGATTCTTTCTTTAGTTTTTTTTTGTTTTTGTTTGCTGGTTTCTTCAGTTGTTTATTAGCTCTTTTTAGGTTTATTTTGTTCATTTATCCTGCACTTTGAAATTTCATAAGTTTATTTCTTCTTTCTCTTTTTCGTTTGTTTGCTTTTTTGTGTGTGATTTGTTCATGTTTATATTTTTCATTTATTCCTGTTTTTTGTTTCTTTGAGTGAAAGTATAAAACAAGGCTATAGAGAAGACGAAAAGTCTTTGATCTGTTTGTTCTTTCTTTCTAGTTTTTGTTTGTTTGTTGATTTGTCTACGGAAGCCCTGAACCGCAACCTAAAAAAAAAAAAGTCAGTAAAAAAAAAAAAATCTGTAAAAAAAAAAAATCTGTAAAAAAAAAAAAAAAAATCTAGCATCTCGAAACATCTCGAAACAAAAAAAAAATCTCGAAACATTTCAACTTTAATCTCGAAACATTTCGACTTTAATCTCGAAACATTTCGACTTTAATCTCGAAACATTTCGACTTTAATCTCGAAACATTTCGACTTTAATCTCGAAATGCTAGATTTTTTTTTTTTTTTACAGATTTTTTTTTTTACTGATTTTTTTTTTTTACTGATTTTTTTTTTTTTTTTTAGGTTGCGGTTCAGGGCTTCCGTAGTTTTCTCTTTCCTTGGTTATTCCTTTTATTGATTTTGTTCATTTATTCTTTTTGTTCTTTTTGTCTCTCGTTTGTTCGCTTTTTGTTTGTTTGTGGTAGACTATAGAGCCTTTAATTTGTTTGTTGATGTTAATGGTCTGGTTTTTTTTCCTTTTACATTGTTTCTTTTGTCTGTTTGATCTCTTTCTTTTCTTTCTTTTTTTAGAATTTTGTTCAATTGTTATTTTTATATTCTTGTTTTTATTATTTGTTTTAATTCAGTTGTTTTTATATTCATTTAGATTTTTTGTTTTTCTTTTTGGTTAATTTGTTCTTTTATTTGCTTGTTTGTTTCTTCTCTTCACAGTCATTGGCTGAATCTATTAACAGATTTATTATTTGGTTATTTAATTGGTTATTAAGAAGAGAAAGTTGCGGTTCATGTCACAGTGAAACTGGCAGTATTTTTTTTAACAAACTCTTTTGGCCGGTTGGCTGGATACATTCTAGCGTGGCACCAGGCGAGTGGTGGTCGAAATCCACACACACACACACACACAGAGGGTGAGGTCATCATCAGGGCACGTTTGAATCATGGATTGTAATAGTGGCACTGACAGCAGCACACACTCACACAACTCCATGACCCTGTACACCAGCAGCAGCGCCAGTCAACTGAAACCACATTACCAGCGCCCAGCCGTGATCCATCAGAGAGAGCTCACGAGAGAGAGAGAAATTAAACAACAATCTCTTACATCATAATACGCTTACCACACAGCGTACACACAAAAAATAAGCATACCTGTTAAAGAACATCGGATTTGAAATTCCATTTCAATGAGAATCAGTCAAAAGTAATTGAATCAGGAACAGAGTCCATCACAATATAGGCATGAGCTCTAGGATTCACACACATCAAAAATGATTTTTGGAAATGTGACAAACACCAAATACTCTGCAGGCAGACTCCTGCAAGAATGTTGCAGAAAACACTATATAAGAGCTGAAGACCAGACTTAAGGCTATACGTTGTTTTTTTTGTTGTTGTTTTTTTTGATGAACCCCGCATTAAAAAATGCATTTATTTTAGATTATTATTGAAACGCAGATGGAAAATTAAACAGAAATGACCAAATAATGACCAAGCTAATCCTTGATCAAATAGTTCTTGTTCTGGATGCGGATTGGTCAATTTCTACCATGCTAAATCTAAATCTGGCTATACACAATTTTTGGGGGTTCATACTATTTTTTTTTCTTAATGACTTTTTAAACTGTAGGAAGCCTATGTTATCACATAACCTTGCGATATTACATGCTTAATTCAGCGAGCTGCATCTGGTCATTTAATTTCAATAATAAAACGTAAAATATATATGTAAAACATCATTTGGGAGTCAGTTCAAACGTTTTTTTGGCACTCATAAACAGATTTTAAAATATATATATAGTACTTTTATAAATGTATCTATTAAATAAATTCATTTATTTCTACAGAAAATTGTTTTTTTAAAGCAGCTATGCAGTTGTTGTTGTTTTTTTACCTTAACTGAATGGCTTCAGAGTTATTGCAATGGTTATATGACTATTTTCGGGTTGAATGTTGTGCGTCTCTTGCAAAGTGCTCGGGCTCCTACAATGATCGTTTTATAGGAAGAACCAGTTGGAAGTTTGCAAAGCTCATATAAAATAAAGATTTTGAAAGTTTCTGTTAAGACTTAGAGCGAAATCGAAGAACGAACTGGTGTAACGTAATTTCAAAATCGTGGCGATTACATAATAGGTAGGTGTGGCTCTGAGGCTCCGCCTTCTTTGACGTGGATGTCCATTCCGGATTCTTTCTTCTGTTCAGTCCGTTCAAGTCGGACATCCGCGAGTAAAACCGTAAGCTCTTTATAGTAGAAAATGGCGTTGTCATTCTTATCGAAGAGACACTCACATTATTTTTTCATGTTTAATGCTGTTAGCTGCCTGTTTTTAAACATTTAAACAATCTACTGTATAAAGTTCTATTCAAATAAATGTGACGTGACTATTCTGGAGTGCAAACATCCACATTGCTTTGATCAAATGCTTTCTAAACTGTTTTCCCACCGCTGTCATTTTAGTAGTGTGTGTATGTTGTTATTGAGAGGAAAGTGCACAGCACATATTTACATATTCATCGAAACGCCGCTCTCAGCATCATGGGTGACGTCAGGATATTCGCTAATGGTGTCCTGCTGCTCACATATTTCTAACTTCTCTTTACCCCAAGGCGAAGAACAACAACAAAAAACTTTACTAGCAATCCTCATAACATATTTTTATATTTAGATGGCTGGGTATTACACTTATTTTCCACTAATGGTGTTTGTATAATCTGGCCTCATTGATTTAAACGTGTAAATGTCACGTAAGGAAACTAACTATGGTTGGTTACTTTAAATGTCATCAGATGGTCTCTTCCCATCTAAGTGGCTGGTTTTTGGCAGGATCAACTGCAAATTGGACGAGACGTCTGGCTATTGAGAATGCGACCGTGTGTGTGTATAATTACAGCAAATGGCTGCGGAAACGTCTACAGATCAGATTCAGCTCACCAAAATCGAGCTCCGATAACAAATGTGCTGCTAATAGACACCTCCACATCTGCTTTAATGGATGATCAGTTCCAAAAAAGAGAACAAGTTCTCTTTATATCAGGATCTAACAGATGTTACACATGGCGTGTGTGTGTGTGTTTGTGTTTGAAAAGCGTCACTTGTCATATTCTGTTTTATTTCGCACACATGCGCAGCTGCACTGTTGTTTCTGAGGGAACGTGTTTTTTTTACCCCTTTGTATTCATTTGCATAAAAATACAAGCCAGGTTTGAATCTGTTTGCCTTCAGCACTGAAGAACTTTATTTCTTCATGCACACACACATTTCCAGTACGCTGTATCTACTTCACTGGGATTTCCGTAAATATTCCTGTGCTGCATTTATTATCAAATACATTGTCATTTTGGGGCGTTTTTTTGTGATGTTGACTAGATGCCAAATTCACCATCTGTCACTGTGGTTTCTGGAAACACTTTATCCCATTTTCAGGAGTGTTTTGATTATGCACTCAACAATTTGTACTTTTATTGTTTGTAATTCTGTTTATTTAGTAAATCAAGGCCACATTAAATTGACCCAAACAGTACAATTAAAGACATTTTAAAATATTATACAAACTTCTGGAAATCTTGCTTTCCACACAATTTTTGGGCAGCACAACTGTTTGCAAAATTGATAATAATCAGAAATGTTTTCTGAGCACCAAATCATCATATTAGAATGATTTCTGAAGGATCATGACACTGAAGACTGGAGTAATGATGCTGAAAATTCACAGGATATATTTTTTACCGTATTCTGGACAAATGTGGGCAAAATAGTTTGATTTATTTTTAAAAAATACTTCCCTTGAGCGGTACAAGACATGGCTACTTTTCCTAAGTTTGCCTCCTGAACACACACCGCCTGTAGAAAAATAAAAAAATAAAACATAAAAATAAGCATAAATTACATAGAATATGGTACTTTTTGAAGTAAATAAATTCAAAAATACCCCCAAAAATAAGAAAAAACACCATTAATGGATATACAAAACTTTATCGAAGACAGTGATATAACATTTATAATAAATAAAAATTAGGATCACACCTGAGTCCTCTGTGCCCACATTTGTCCACAATTTACAGTATAGGATTAAGGGCTATGTGAATACGGTTTGAGGGCTACAATATATTCAAAATTGTAATAATATTAGTGTTTCTATTGTATTTTATTGTACTCCTGTCCATGCACTTATTGCGAGGAGCACTAATTATAGCATGCATACTATAGTATGTAGCGCTTCAAATCAAACAAACAGAAAGGCAGATCACTGGGGTTTTAAACGGCAGCAAGAATAACACTGAGTGAGAGCAGAGGTGTAGGTCAACATGTCAATGAGACCACTTATGTGTTGTCACTCATCTTTACTTTCTTTTACTTTAAAGCTTTGCTCTTTTATAAAGGTGGTTGTGTTGTAAGGTAGAGGACAGGGCGGCCGGTTCATGCCAGCCCATCTGGTGTGAGGAGATTTCTTCCCCTTATGTTCCTTACTGAAGTGTGTGTGTGTGTCAGCGTTAATCGTGCAGAACAGTGTACTTTGTAGGGTAGGACAGGGGATGCTGACACCATCATCTCAGTATTAAAACACACTCAACACAAACACACACATTCACATACAAAACGACCTAGAGTATGTGTCTTATTGATGTTCACTGCTCTCTGTTTGTGTGTGTCTCTGCAGGCCACGGATAATGACATTGGCACGTTTGGAGTGGTTCGGTATTACTTCAGCGATGAGCCAGACCAGTGAGATTATCATTCATTAACATACTGTGACCTTTCACACTTACACAGCGTCTTGTTTAATTCATTCATTTCCTCTGATTCATTTAATCCACATCTCTGTAGATTTGCCTTTCCTATAGACTGATTTCTTTCTTGGCTGTTTTTGGAGTGGAATACTAGCATACTGCATATCATTGTCTTTAAAACATACACATATACATTTCAAATCATTATCACATTAAAACATAGACTTAACGGCAAATTTAGGAAATAAAATGGTTATTTTGCATTTTTATAGCCTATTTTACCAAAAAAAAAAAAAAGAATTGTATCTATAAATAAAAAAATGTAATTGTTATAATTTTATTGAATTCAAAATGATTTATTTATGTAAGTCAAGTAACAGATTTTAAAATGTATTTACAATGGCATTAATTCAACAAAAGTGCACTGCATTGTGGGAGAGTTTTCAAAATACTGTTTTTTTTTGCACATTATACTGCAAATGTAATTGGAGTTAAAGATAATTTGCATGCTGTGCTGTTATCTAAATCTATTAAAAAGTATTTACATTAATTGAAAAAAAAGCTGAAATAAAAAAATATACTGTAAATATTAGATTAAAAAAATGTGAACTTAAAAAACTTATATATATATATATATATAAGTGTTGCCTTGGCATCTGACTGAAATTAGTTTAAATTGAGGTTTTAAAAATACTAAAACTGAAATAAAAGTGAATTAAAGCTAAATAGAAATATTTACCAAAAAAGAAAATGGCAAAAGTACTAAAATTTCAGTTAATATGAAAGTTGAAAATATAACAATTAAAGCTAATTAAAAATTATAAATAAATCCTATCATAGTATATATATTGTAAATAATACTAAAATAACACTTACAAAAATAGCCTATACTTACTCTATACTGCTAGAGAATATGAGTAGAACGCCTTATGCTATTCTGAACATAGTTCTCAATTGCTGGTTAATTAATTAGCAACTGTGACTCATTAACCCCAGGTTCTCAATGGATGTGGAGACGGGTTGGGTGACTCTGCGAGACCGGCTGGATTATGAGCTCATGAGGCGCTTCACTCTAACGATACTGGCTCGGGATGGAGGAGGGGAGGAGACTACGGGACGTCTCCGCATTAACGTGATGGATGTAAACGACAATGCGCCAATCTTCCAGAAGGAGGCATATACAGGTTCGCTCATGGAGAACGAACAGGCTCCACAGCAGGTCGTCCGGGCCCGGGTGAGAAACATAAAGACATGTGGAGCTTAAAAAAAAAACAGCAGGAAGAGAAACTACTCACTTAAAAAAGTTGGGTTAAAAACGACCCAACAGATAACCCAATGGTGGGTTGATATGGCACCGACCTATTGTTGGGTTATTTTAACCCAATAAATTAGGTAACTAGTTTCACCCAATAAATTGGGTTACAAATAACAAATCTGTTGGGTTATTTGGCAAAAATGATTTAATCAACCTATATTATTATAATTACCGGTACTATTATTGACATATAAATAAATAACTCACAACTTAAGTATATTAACAATGCTTTATTTACATTCAATTAGACATTGCATTCACAAATTGTTGTAAACATTTTCATTTATTGTTTTTTTTTTATTGTAACATTTTTTCAGTTATTGCTTGAGTTATTGTTTGCAATTACTTTAATTTACTTCCTTAAGGTAAGAAATTCTTTCAATAAATAAACAAATAAATACATAATAGTAATGCAATTATAAACTGCCTCGTAAGGCGACAGTGTTGAGGGAACACCTCAGGCACAGAGTATTAATGCTAAAATGAATTTATTTACATATATGTTTTAAGTTCTAGAAACATGGAAAACAAATACACAAAACAAACCAAAGCTTATCCAATTATAAACTGCCTGAGTAAGCGACAGTAAGTTGATGGACAGAATGGCACAGAATTTATTGTGTGTTGTAGAAACTGCCAAACAGAGGCTTTGGATAGTCTATGTCTAAAGCATAAAATATTTTAAAGCATGTATCCACAGCTTGTAAAAGGCTGTCTTGCTCTCGTGCCGCTCCTCCCACAATGACGAAGGCTTGTGAGCAGTTGAATTTATCTCCAAGCTGCAGGACATGAGGGAATTGCCTCCATTGCTCCTCCTCCTCCAAATATTGTTTGTTCCAACCTTTAAATAGAATTTTTAAATGGTAAATATGCACACATGGATTCAATATTATCGAAAAATGTTTTACCCAATATAACCCATAAATGATGTACCTACAAGCTGTAAATCAACAAATGGTTGTTTTGCCTCCTGGTAAGAGGGCCGAACCATCTTGTAGCCCTTTTTGAATGGCAATGGAGGAAGGCTTGCAGGATCCAAGAGTGTCTTTACATAAAACAGAAAGAACAATAGATTAGAATAGGCCTAAGTTCTACTTTTCATGAAGTCAAATTAAAAAGGTTTCACTATATTAGTGATGCCATTCTTTAATTGTGAAGAGAGAAGCAACTGAGACTGGGTTTCCTTTTTCAAACTTGCTATATTATCTCTCACCTGCAAATCTGTCGATTAATGTTTCAATGTTCCACTTCTGAAGTGTTTCCCTTATATGAATCCATAGCATCCTGTGTAAAAAAAATATGAATTAGTTAATATAAAGTGAATTAACAAAAATAAAGCCTGTCACTAATCTACTATATATTCACTGTAAAATCACAGGAGCTGTAATTTTACAATATAAGCTCCTGCAATGGCCATGTTTTGTGGTAAATGACTTTGCATTAAAACACAATTTTATAAATGTATTCGTAATCATGCAACTATATTATTGAACTTTAATATTCATTCAACTTTTGGGCCACAACAATAGAACAATAACCAAATAAAACAATAGTTTAGCTTTTAAAAGGCAACACAGGAATTTTCTCTGTAAATCTGTACGTTCGGACAGAGACGGTCGGATCCATAAGCAGAACTTTATTATAACTTAAAACACAAGCAGACATAAACCCAGGCAAGCAGTTAAACAAGGGGCAATCCAGTAAATCGTGGTGAAAAACAGGCTATGGTCGAGGCACGCAGCACAGTTTCAGAAACAGTCCAGAAGGCAGGCAAACGTCCAGGGAATTTGAGGGAAACACTGAATACTCAAACGGAGAAAAATTGCTCAGAGATGTACACTTGCAGTGTAACAAAACTTCGCAGAGGACACAGGCAAAACTCAGGCTTAAATAAGGAACTCAATCACAGGTAATGACAAATAGCTGAACATAATAAAACATAAAGAGTCCATGGGGAAACATAGCACGGGAAGAGAGTGCCCTCCAGAGGCTCACGAGGGCACTACAGCTGCCGAACATCACAAATACGTTCATGAATTTAGATTTACATTTGGACTCTTTTTTAACGCAGTTCAGGAGCCATGAATGTTTGTTACCAGCTGTTGACAAGACGTGCTGCAGCTCGACCAATATTTTGCGTTAAGCAGGCCTACATGACCGACCGACCAATTAAATGGTGCCATTTAAAATAATAACTACAAAAAAAAAAAAAAAAAAAATACACACACACACACACACACACACAATGAATGGCGTCGCGACTCGCGGCCAGACTCGTTTATTTTAGGTCCAAAAAGATGACATGTCCGGGAAAAAGAGGACGTATGGTTACCCTAGTTTAACACTTTATAGTAATTTAAATTCACACTGTCGCTCGGATAGCCCAAGTAAACATTTGCGCTATAATGTAGGCACTTATAACACAGCATTACGTTAACTTACCTTCTTCCTGTCAGTGACTGCGACACTGGATGGATTAACAGCTGGGTCTTGAAGCCGAGCGCGTCGGTTAATATTTGGAAATTGGATGGATGGACCGGGCTTCAACTGGGTCTTAAAGCCGAACGCGTCGGTTAATATCTGAAAATATAACTTTACCAAAAAGTATTGGAGAGAACATAGAAAGTTAGGAAGCACAACCGAAATTGGCTGGCTGCTTTATAGCGACAAAAAACAGTCAACAGGAGATACACACATGGACATAATTGGCTGAAGATTTAGGAAAAAGCGCAAATAATACTTTGCAAGACGTACAACGAAAAAAAAACAACCGTTTACAGTATGGCTATAGTGTAATAACTCACCCGTGTAGCCTATCTTCTGTCAGCTGCGGTGCAACCGTTGAAATTTGAACTTTAACCCAACGTGCTGGTTATTATAGAAACAACCCAATAAATGTTCTGAATAACCCAACAGAACGACCCAATATTTTTTACCCAGCTATTGGGTACACAAAACAACCCAACGTTTTTTAGAGTGTAGAAAGAGGAGACGCTGTTCACAACACATTTCCATTTCGTGACTGATGTTTTTCAGAGTAAAACAAACTAGTGATGATGAAAAGTGAATAGGCTACTATGTACCTGAGTAGATGGGAAGAGTTGTATCAGAAAGATTTGTTCTGATGTGTAATTGTCAGTCTGCTAGTGTTCAGTATGTCTCTATTAGTGTTTAATTCTCTCAGTGTGTTGCTAATTCCAGCTGTCGGCTCTAATCTGAGCTGTTATTGACAGTTTAACGGCAGATGTTGCACTTATCTGACCAGCAGGTGGCGGTGTGTTTATGCATGCATGCTAGACTCTACATTGTTATTAACATCTTCAATACAGTAGTGGCCAAAAGTGATGCCTGGAAGGGGGGTATTTACACAATGTTTACTTTTAATGACTATTAAACTATCAAAATATGAGGAATATCTTATATTGGGAAGAATAATATACTAAACTTGGTATAAAATGATAAAATTATTTGGCAAGAAAGGCAAACTCAAGCATATAATTAAATGGGTTTTTATTGTATTATGCTAAAACTCACAGGAAAAAAGCATACATTGACTACAATGTAATCAGTTCTTAATACTTAGTTGGTTCTCCCTTGTTTTTGATTACAGCAGCCATTCTCCTGGGCTTTGACTCACTAAACTTTGCATGTCGTGCTTAACGTATTTCCAATCCTCTTTCAGTTCTTCCCAAAGATAAGCTTCATTAAGACCTGTGTGACTTCTCACAATGCAGGTTTATAATTTCCCAAAGCTTTTCAATGGCTTTGAGGTCAGGGGAAATGAGGACACACTTAAAGACTTCAAAATACTGAGCATTATCACTTTCATTGCATGCAACTTAGTTGCATTTCCGGTGTGTGTGTGTGGAATCATTATCGTGTTGAAAACAAAATATTTGATCTGACATTTTGTCCTGCAGGATTCCCAATATTGGTGCATTTTCAAAGTGCCTGCAACTTTGTAGATCTTTCCAAAACCTTTAGAAGCTGTTTTGATGTGGTCCCACATTCAGGTTATTTTCATCATCCAGCACATATTCAAAACCGATGGACCAGATTTAGTCATTTTAACAATACGCCGATTGTTGCAGTTCCTTCCGTCTGGCCATTTTCACAAAATATTTCACAAAATAACATTTTATATCACCTTATTCATTAAAATTATAAATATGTATTTTTTAGTTTAAGTTAACAATAACAAAACTGCTTTGTCACGAGACATTGAGTGCCGCATGTCAGATTCTGTGGCCAGTGGCATAAGTCTGGGGACGACACTTCCTGCACTCTTAGAAGAAATGGTTCTATTTAGAACCAGAAATGGTTCCATCCCCCGCTTCATATATGGAACTCCAAACTGGTTCTATATAGAACCCAGAGGAACCCTTTTTTTAGGAGTGTATAGAACCTTTTAGGGGTTCCAAATATGTAGCGCTGATAGAACCTTTTAAGGTTCTATATAGAACCTTTTCTTCTAAGAGTGTGCTTTTCCCAAATGGGGCGGTATGAGTGTTTGGGAAACTTGTTCGTCATTATAGTGAGTACATAACGGATATCTGCGTCTCTCTTTGTGTTGTTCTCAGGCGACGGACGAGGACTCTCCTCCCAATAACATCCTGACCTACTCCATCATCTACGCTTCTCAATTCAGATCATATTTCAGCATCACTGTGGTGGAGGGCTATGCAGGTCTGTGTTCAAATCAAAGTCACCCAATAATACGATTTCCCTGCTTGTTCGGGCTGTTGACGGGTTACATTAGGCTCTCGCCATCGCTCTGTGCATTAGCGGGGAATCGGATTTGTGTTTAACACCTTAAAGCGTGAAAATGCCTTTAGAGAAGCCTTTATGACCTCTGGTGTTTCATAAACGGATTATAGCTGCGTGACTTGTAAGCATGTGCTGATGTATTTGGTTTTCCCTTTTTGTTTGTTTGTGTGTTTAGTCATCACGGTGAATCGTCCTCTGGATTATGAGCAGGTCCCCGCTGGATTGATCTTTCTGACTCTGATGGCCAGAGACGGAGGGAACCCGTCCCTCAACAGCACTGTTCCCATCACCATAGAGCTGTTTGTGAGTACTACCCCTGCCGGTAACGCTTACTTGAAGGGGTGTGCATAAGACTGACATGACACCTTCATAATCATGACATGACACATGTCATGAGTATGAAGGAGGGTTTATGTATGTTTAATTATGACATTTTTAATGCAAAAATGACATTGTTTGAGATGTCTTTGTTATGACAACTTGACATAAACCAATGCCTGTAAGTGACATTACTAAGACAACACAACCTGTCATAAACATGACATAGCAGATTAATGACCTATTATTATTATTATTTTTTGTGACCTCAACTACAGTGGTATACATTGAATTTGTCATTAAAATGTTATAATGGCTTCATGACCGCCTATGTCAAAACCAACCACCTGACAGTTTAATGTAATGTTAACCAATAAAGCTAGGTGCTTTCTTAAGTTTGATTATGATTTATCATGTTTATGACATATTTATGACAGGTTGTGTTGTCTTAGTAATGTCAAATGGTCATTACCAAGACACTGACAGGTTATAATGTATTGGTTTATGTCAAGTTGTCATAAAGACAAAGACATCTCAAATAATGTCATATTTGCATTAAAAATTTCATAATTAAGCAAATGACACTTAATGAAATGAACAGTCAAGTCAAGTATATTTATATAGCGCTTTTCACAATATAGATTGCTTCAAAGCAGCTTCACAGTATCAATCAAAACATAATAACAATGTTCGTTTCTTAGTGGAAAAACATCCATGTTTTGTAGAGCTGATTAAGGGTATTAATGATTGGTTAATCAATTGAAGCTAATTCAACTGAGCAATGGTGTCCTAAAACTCCATCAGGTGACCCAATGGTGTCCTAAAACTCCATCAGGTGACCCAATGGTGTCCTAAAACTCCATCAGGTGACCCAATGGTGTCCTAAAATTCCATCAGGTGACCCAATGGTGTCCTAAAACTCCATCAAGTGACCCAATGGTGTCCTAAAACTCCATCAAGTGACCTAAAGGTGTCCTAAAACTCAATCAGGTGACCCAATGGTGTCCTAAAACTCCATCAGGTGACCCAATGGTGTCCTAAAACTCCATCAGGTGACCCAATGGTGTCCTAAAACTCCATCAGGTGACCCAATGGTGTCCTAAAACTCCATCAGGTGACCCAATGGTGTCCTAAAACTCCATCAGGTGACCCAATGGTGTCCTAAAACTCCATCAGGTGACCCAATGGTGTCCTAAAACTCCATCAGGTGACCCAATGGTGTCCTAAAACTCCATCAGGTGACCCAATGGTGTCCTAAAACTCCATCAAGTGACCCAATGGTGTCCTAAAACTCCATCAAGTGACCCAATGGTGTCCTAAAACTCCATCAGGTGACCCAATGGTGTCCTAAAACTCCATCAGGTGACCCAATGGTGTCCTAAAACTCCATCAGGTGACCCAATGGTGTCCTAAAACTCCATCAGGTGTCCCAAAACTCCATCAGGAGACCCAATGGTGTCCTAAAACTCCACCAGGTGACCCAATAGTGTCCTAAAACTCCATCAGGGTACCCAGTGGAGAGAAAAAAAACCTTGGAGAACAGGCTCAGTCAGGGCCCAGTTCTCCTCTGGCGTTTATGAACTAGAGGCCGGATTAACATTAACTGTAAGGTAAAAATGTATATGTATGTCTCTAAACAGACTTTAAACGCGAACCTGTGATAAACGCTGATGGCGTTCACATGCGCATTAACAATTGATTGTATAGTTATGTGCGTTTGAATATATGTGCGCAGGTTTGTAAATCCCTACAAATCCATGCCTGAACAAACTACTTGTCATGTCTATAAATGTAATACTATACCTTTATCCTAGAATCTAGTGAAAATGAAGATTACAGAACTGTCATTTCAGATTCAAGTTCCTCACACACAAACAGACACAGTTGGGTGTTGTGTGATCTGTGTTCGTTCTGAATTAATTGGTTTCCTCTTAGGTTCATTGACTAGGACGGTTAATCCACAGATCATTTCTCTCTGACATTTCTCTGCTCTTTTATTATAATTCTGATTAGACACATTTTATCTTAAAAACAGCAGGGGTTTGACACATCCATGCCTGTGTGTGTGTGCGTTGAGCTGAATTGAAGTGGTAAAACAGTGTATGTGTCTGATATTGAACAATTTCCCATTGCCACAGCCTGTGAGTTTCCATTAAACCCTATAACAGCACTCCATCAATATATTTAATTACAACCAAAGCATTTTTTTTTTCCCTGTGGAAAATTAATGAGTTCATATTTAAAGACTTTTCAGATACCTAAAACGCTGATTTCCTCCCTCCTTCCCCTCTGCAGGACGAGAACGACAACCCACCCGAGTTCAGCCTCCCGTCTTATATCGTCAACATACCGGAGAATATCGTTGCAGGTGCATTAACAATTACATCATCAAAAAATGCAAGAATGGATCAACATGTAGTACATGTACAGTGCTCAAAACCTCATGACAACATAACTAGATCCCTGTCAGTGATGATTTACAGCGTTCAGCCAGCTGTGAACTAGTTCTGTTCAACGCTAATTTAATGTTTTGTGTGAAGAAGTGCTGTTTTCCATGACACACAGGCTTATGGTAGTTTTGTTTCAGCTCTGACCACCCTCAATCAGAACCAAAGAGTTCAAATATTACACAGAAAATCGAGTTAAACTTGTGAATTTTTTTTTTAAAATCTCCCACAATTATGTTATATTATGTTAATATCAGTGATTCTCATGCACACCAGACAGAAAACAGTCTGCATGACAAGCAATGGAAATGCAAATCTAGTCTATCTGTTCTGCATCATTTTGGACACATTACAAAACTCCTTGTCTCTAATAATTCATTTTTTTTTTCTTTTAAATGGTTGTTTTAATTCAGCAAGTAGGTTGTGTGCAGGGGGAAAAGAGACAGATGTTCACAATTCTCATGCATTTATTCACTAAATGCCTTTATTCCACACAATAGACTCGCCTCCAATCATCAAAGGGAAATTACATTGGCTCTGCGTTTGCGTGTGTGTCAAGGGTACTGAACACACTCCACAAAAATCTGATAAAACTGAAATCCATAACCCTGTCTCCACCCAGTGCACACATTAACCACTTTCTGTCTGAAGACCATCCCTTACACTTTGCCTGTCTGTCACTTCATGTTATGTGTTTTTCTCTTCGTTCAGCTGTCTGTCTCACGCAATCATTATCTGATGGTTTGTTTACTTCCTCTTTTCTCTTTTGACTCATGTTTTTTCTCTCTCTCTCTCTGTCTGTCAGGAGCTACGGTGTTGTTTGTGAATGCCACCGATCTGGACGCCTCTCGAGAGTTTGGTCAGGCCTCTCTCATCTATTCCCTGCAGGGCAGCTCACAGTTCAGACTCAACACGCGTTCAGGTGGGCAACGAAAAAAACCTGCCCTTTAACCTTTTTTGGTTCCCATGAGGAAAATGGCTTATGTAAAAATTGCAGAAAGTTTTCTGTGCTGGCTTGGGGGTAAAGGGTAAGGGGATAGAATATACAGTTTGTACTCAGAAAAGTCCCCTTAAATCAAAACCCAACGTGTGTGTGTGTGTGTGTGTGTGTGTGTGTGTGTGTGTGTAGGAGAGATCACCACTACTGCTCTTCTGGATCGAGAGGTGAAGTCTGAGTATATTCTGATCATAAGAGCCGTGGATGGTGGGGTGGGGCCACAGCAGAAAATCGGCATCGCTACGGTAACGGATGACTCTTTGATCTACCTCACACAGACAGCATCACCTGTGTATAAAACTACTTTATATTACTTGACAGAAGAATCGTTTACCATGTCTAGTCGTTCACTTTTAAAAAAACTTTTGCTGATAATTGACTCACCCCCATGTCATCCAAGATGTCCATGTCATTCTTACTTCAGTCGAAAAGAAATGAAGGTTTTTGATGAAAACATTCCAGGATTTTTCTCCATATAATGGACTTCAATGGGAACCAAACGGTTCAAGGTCCAAAAGACAGTTTCAGTGCAAACTGCAATCTGTTCAAAGGGCTTTAAATGATTCCAGACGATGAATAAGGGTCTTATCAAGCAAAACGATCGCTCATTTAAAAAAAAAAAAAAAAAAAATGTTTTGAGTGTTATAAGCTCAAATGGTCGCCTTGCTCTGTTCTGTGATGCGTGTTTGTGACAAATCAAAATGAACGAATCTTTTTTCGTGTCATTTGGTTCATTCAACGAACAAAATGAATGAGTTGACTCAGGAAAAGATTCATTCATTTTGATGAACATGTTCGAATGATAGAGTCAGAAACGCGCATCACACCCTAACCCTAACAGAGCAAGGCGAGCATTTGAGCTTATAAAACGTAAACTTTTTTTTTTTTTTTTTAAATGAGCGATCGTTTCACTTGAAAAGACCCTTATTCATCATCTGGAATCGTTTAAAGCCCTTTGAACAGTTTGCATTTTGCACTGAAACTGTCTTTTGGACCTTGAACCGTTTGGTTCCCATTGAAGTCCATTATATGGAGAAAAATCCTGGAATGTTTTCATCAAAAACCTTCATTTCTTTTCGACTGAAGAAAGAATGACATGGATAACTTGGATGACATGGGGGTGAGTAAATTATCAGCAAAAGTTTTTTTAAAAGTGAACTACTCCTTTAATAAGTACTGTAAATGGGTGTCTGTTTTCATATAGCTGTTTCCAACATATTTTAAATGTAAAGTCACTTGAAGGCATGCATTATAGCGATTTTAAAGTGTTTTAAAACGTATATATTTCTCTGCAGGTGAACATCACTATTCTGGACATAAATGATAACGCCCCCATGTGGCGAGATGAGCCGTATCAAGCAAACGTTGTGGAGATGAGTCCCATCGATACCGACGTCATTACTGTGAGTGCACTGATTTGACCTTTAACCTCTGAACTGACCTTTTAACCTTTTATTTTTAAAGCAATATTTCCACAAATAGTTTTGACTGCTTTGTCTGAATAATGGCTCAAATTTCAGTCTGTTTCTCACACAAAGTAATCATGTGGTTTCAAAAGACGACTTATTTTATATTTTTTAATGGTGCGTATAGTTCTCCTTTAGGAACTAGACAGACGTGGTCTGGTTAGACACCAAAAAGGCTACATTCTCATCATATCCCACCATCTGTATTGATTAGATGAAATGACAAGATATAGAAACTGTGCTTGTTTAGAGCAGAGGTTAGATCCTAATGTCAGCAGGTAAACATGGTTAGTGCTATTGATTTTATGACTAATAATATCTTATAGTTTCTCTCTGAGTCAAATCCCCCCCAGTACCCAGAGGAGCAAGTTTCCATCTCCTCTCCGTCTGGAGAAAACTCCTCCGTCCCAGCCTTTGATCGGCTGGGGTTTTGCAGCTGAATTCAAAGTGGGCTCTCACCTCGGTGTCCTTGGAACATTTTATGGAGCTCCTATATGCTCCTATTATTCTATTGCTTAAAGTATGTGAAAGTCCCATCTTGAGGGGGTTTTCCTCCTTTGGTGGATGAATAAATTAGTTCATATGTTAATGTCAGTCATGCCATCTCTACTTTCAGTCTCAGAAGGCACTCCCAGGGACCATTCACAAGTTAGTTAGAGGTTTCCAACATCTAAAACTCCAATATTATGAA
Organism: Pimephales promelas; assembly: GCF_988280905.1. Lineage (NCBI taxonomy): Eukaryota > Metazoa > Chordata > Actinopteri > Cypriniformes > Leuciscidae > Pimephales > Pimephales promelas. The sequence goes on along the minus strand of NC_142779.1, from coordinate 5,462,207 downwards.
CTATCTTTAATGTATTTGTATTGTATAAGTCATGGTTCATAAGGTAATCAGTCCACCAGGAAACAACATCTTGTTTACCAGGTTCCCAGACTGCCACAATGAGCTCACTTAAAGGTGAAGTGTGAGATTTATGTGCCACTCGTGGCACCAAACAGAACTGTTTTCATGACTGACTCATCCCGTTGGATTAGTGTTGTTATGTCTGGCTCTGGAAACTACACTCAGAAAGGGTTCTTTCAACGATCCTTGAATCAAACAGTACTTTATGACTTGAAATAACCAGTTAAACAGGAGAATATTATCCATTAATTTAAGACATTTCTCCTTATAAAGAACCTCTTTGTCATGAAGGTTTTGTATATAAAATCGTGTCAAGAAAGTCGACATAAAATGTATTTTATGTTGCTTAATGTTTCACATGCAACAGGTGAGCCAGTGCACAATTATTTTAATTTTCTGTGCATATCTCAACTGTTACAATAAAACATCAATTGAGCGATATAACATGCATTTTTATTCAGTATATAAGCAATATTTAGCTTTTTATGTTAAATTGATACCATATTCTCAGGAAAATAGGCACTTATCAGTTATTTGTTAATCGATCGATAAGGTTGATCAACTAATTTTTTAATGAATTAATCGATATTTGCATCCCTATGCCATACTCACAAAATTTCAGCCAGATCTTGTAAATTTTGCAAATAATTTTTGTAAATCTGAACTGCGGGCGATATGTGTGGACGTCGCTTCTTAGGAAAAAGCGAACTGATGGAACTGATACTGTTTTACAGTCTATTGGAAAAAAACGATTGAATTTGAGATGTGGGTGTTCAAGTGAAGTGTGGTCAGTCCTTTGTTTAGAGACCTTAAACTCTGCTTGTAAACGGTTTATATTTGGATAAATATGCCACTGATTGTCCTTTAATTAATAAGCCAGTACTGAACTTCATTGGGAGGTTCCAATGACTAATTAAAATGTAGCCTAGAGTCAAGTGCATACTTGATTACCCTGCTGGACACTGTGCAGGAGAGAGAGAGAGAGAGAGAGAGAGAGAGAGAGAGAGAGAGAGAGAGAGAGAGATGAAACAGAACAAAGGAAGAAATGGATGGATAATTTTAATCACAGAACAGTGGATGTAAAAACTAAATGTTTGGGCCAACATTTCTAAAGAATGCTTTCAGCAACTTGTTGAATCAATGCCATGTAGAATTAAGGCAGTTCTGAAGGTGAAAGGGAGTCAAACACAGTATTAGTATGGTGTTCCCAAAAATCCTTTAGGTGAGTGGTTGGTTAGGTGAGTACGATATCATTTTTTAAGCTTGACTGCCTCTCGTCCCTGTATTCTTTCATACACAAGGAGACTTTCTGCAAGGCATACAAATGACTGCAGGAGAACATATTTTAGCATCGCAAAATTACACACATCAACTTTAAATTGGTTTGTAAACATGCCCGAATAAATGTGTGTAAAATAAAATCCCTCAGAGTTCAATTCAATTAAATAAAGTTTACATTAGACCCTTGCCATTCTTCACCCGTTTAAACTCCCTCGAATCAATGAAGAACACACTCGTCTGGTCCTTCCTGTTTTAATAATTAAAGACTTACAGAACCTTTGTTCTCTAATGACCAATTAAGTGATTTTCAGTGCTTTCCACACCAGCGCGGTGAATAATTGATTGGCTCTTTTAGAAAAAAATAACAGCTAGGGTTTTATACAGTTATGCCCCATGCATAAATCTCCCATCATGCCATTCTGTGGGGAGAGGATTGGTGTGATTTAATTTCTGCACCTCGGAACTCTGTTTTGGGACTCATTTTTCTTTTTCTCTTCGCAGATATTAGCGGTGGACCCTGATTATGGTGATAATGGGACGGTGGTTTATTCCATAAATCCAGAGAACCCCTTCTACACCATCAACCGCAACACTGGGAAGATCCGCACCAGTGGAGCTGTGCTGGACAGAGAGAGTCAAAACGCCCGGTCCGCACAGCTTATGAGGACCATAGTTATCTCTGCTACTGACCGTAAGCAACTCTCAGACGTCCCATAATGCCCCTCTCTCTCTCTTTGTCTCTCGCTCAGGACACAATAAAGCTAGTTTTACAGTCACCAACCTTCGGTGTCTTTAAATCATGCTAACACACCAGTCCTCCCATATCTCCAGTGTAAAGTTTGTATGTTGAGCACAGTATGTAAACTTTGTACACACTACAGTTAATACTTTAAGAATTATTCATGCATTAAATTTGCATTTATAATGCTACAAATGATTTGTATTTCAATTAAATGCTGTTCTTTTGAACTTTCTATTCATCATATAGTCCTGAAAAATAAAATGTGATACATTAAGACTGAAGTAATGATGCTAAAAATTCAGCTCTGTCATCACAGGAATAAATTACATTTTAAAATATTTTTAAATTGAAACAGTTGTTTTAAATTGTAAAAATATTGTACTATATTCTGTATGTTTAATCAAATGTATAAGAGATTTAATTGAGTGTAAGAGACTCTTGACCTTTCTTTCACAAACTGAATTAAATCAGAAATTAAAAAAATCATTTAATTTTTTTTCCAAAAATCATTCAATCTAAGATATCCATGTGCTGTATTTTATAACCACAGTATTATATATCAAGGTATGTATTCATGTTGATCATTGCCTAATTCTATTTCACTTACTTACTAAAGCACTTACTTTTTTACTTACTCAAAAACTCAGATAAGTTATGCCATATGTGAGGATTCTCATTGTTGTGCTGCCCTCCTCAGGTGGGACACCTCCACTGCGCTCTTCAGCCAGCACTACGGTGTATGTGAACCTCCTGGACCTCAATGACAACGACCCTGCCTTTCTCAACCTCCCATTTGTTGCTGAAGTACCAGAGGGGCTTCCTATTGGATCTTCTGTGTTCAGGGTTAGCGTTTGATTGATCCACAGGGACTGAAAGTTCACTGATTAAATATTCAACAGTCATTTCATTTTAGTATGCTGGCCCGGCGGGTTCATATCCTCATTTGAAATATCTTTTTTAAATAAACCAAGCAATAATTGCAACTGAATTTGACAGACAGTAATCACCAGTATGAAAATGAGCAGATTTGACCATTTGATAACTGTGTTGGGAAATTGCCTGGAAAAATGCATGGCAAAAATATTAAGCAGCACAACTGTTTTTAACATGGGCAATAACTAGAAAGTAAAGTTTGTGGGGAAAAACTTTTATGTTGGCTTGAGAAAGCCTTAAGCTTCCTAGCATGATTTATCATGTTGTTAGCATGTCTTAGCATGTGTCTTATCATATTTTAATACATTGCTAGCATGAATCAACATGTTCCAAGCATGTTACGAGCATGAATTACCAAAACACTAAATGTTGCTGGCATGTTTTAGCACATTGCTAGATTGTTTGACCGTGTTACTGGTATGTTTTGACACATTGTTAACATTGCTAATATGTTTAAACACATTGCTAATCATTAGCATGAATTAGCATGCTGGTAGTATGTTGTCTCATTGTTAACATGAATTATCATGTTGCCAGCATGTGTTTGCACTTTGCTATCATAAATTACCATGTTGCTAGCATGTTTAGCACACTGTTAATATGAATTAGCATGTTTTTTGCACTAACAAAATTGAACATTTTGCTAACATGGTCGTCTTTGATTCAATGTTGTGGTCTAATGAAGTTCTCTTCTGCCCCCTGCTGGTTTCCTCCCTCAGGTGCAGGTGCAGGACCCTGATGAAGGTGACAATGGCGCGGTGACCATGGCTCTTCAGATGGGGATGCCGCGGCTGGACTTCAGGCTCAACATCACCACAGGAATCCTGTTTTCCACGGCAGTGCTGGACCGCGAGCAGATTGGCCAGTATTATCTGAGAATTATTGCGTATGACGCAGGCCAGTTTCCACGAACGTCCACGAGCACTCTCACCATCACAGGTACAGAGCAGGAGGACCACTCACGGTCTGGCTGTCAATACCTCTTGTTCAAAAGCAAATGCTGAATGATGTTATTGTGTGTGTGTGTGTCTCTTTCTGTGCAGTTTTGGACATGAATGATGAGACGCCAACCTTCTATCCCAGCGTTTATAACGTATCGTTGGATGAGAACGTGCCCCGTGATTATGTGCTGGTCAGACTGAACTGCACAGACAATGACGCGGGTCTTAACGCAGAGCTCAGCTATTTTATCACAGGTCAGAGGGCAGAAGGTCACAGATCAGAGAGTGTGAATGAGTTTGTGCTGATGGAGCAACACTGTGGGATTCGGGCTGGGTCTGCTGTGACCCACAGTGACTCGCTTTCAGATGTGAATCTAAGGCTAAGGCAGCATATTAAGGCATCATAGCCTTAACAAAACAGCATTCTAGTTTCTAAATATACGCTAGGCCAACTTATTGAGCTCAGCATGCTCAGTTATGCATGAAAAAGGTCTGCAAAGATACAAAGTTTCTAAACTCCCTGAAATACGTAGTCTTCGGTTTTATTGTATTTTGTATTTGTATTTATTTATTTCTTTGATCAGTCATTTAGAAATCATGTCATAAATCATGTAACACAAAAGAGAGAGAGAAAAAAAAAAAAAATAAAATAAAAAATAAAAAACAAACAAAAAATTCTGGGAACAAACACGCCGCAATATTCCTAATTTAAATAATTCCCGCCCAAGGCATACGCAAAATAAAGGGGCGGGGCCTAGATGAGTTGTGCTAGTAGTGTGTTAAAACTCGCAGTTATGGTAAGTGGTGTGAAATTTCCTAAACACACTCGAAGCGGTTGACCAATCACAACACACTGGTCCAGCCGTCCAATCAGAGCACATTGTGCTTTTCGGGAAGGAGGGGCTTAGAGACAGGAACTAAACAAAGTGTTACTGACAGAGAGGTGCTGCAACAATTTCAAATATGTACCAATATGTAACATGCTAATCTTAAACTCCATTGAAATCAATTGTGCGCTAGTGTGACAACACAGGTAGCACAGTCAAAATCAGTCGATGTCCCATCTTTGAAGGCAGCACACTGGGGTTTGGGACAGAGCCGTGATTTGTGATTTCTCAGCCTGTGTTTCTTTGTCCCAATAGGAGGGAACCAAGATGGAAAGTTTAGCGTGGGCTTCCGGACCGGTGTGGTACGGACCGTGGTGGGTCTGGATCGGGAGACTCAGGGCTCGTACAGGCTGGTGATTGAAGCGATTGGTGAGTTTCATATAGGTGTTAAAACAACTGGTTATACATGTGTGCATGCATATGTGGTATGATCTTTTGCAGTTTCCTGTGTAAATGACATTGAATTGAAAGAAGTGTTGTGGTTTCCTGTTTGAGCTGTGCAGCTTTCAGACATACACCAGCTGTTCTAATACCAGTTTGGTGAGCTTCTATGAAAATACGCTGGCCACTTTTTTTCAATACTGAGAAGCGCATCATTGCACTTATCTGATAAGTAAAAACACTCTTGCAAGTCATTTTACATAAAAAAATAAAAAAATAAAAAAATATAAAATAAGAATAAAATATATTCTTGTATATATATATATATATATATATATATATATACATACATACAAGAATTCTGACTTTATAACTTTATAATTTATTTATTTATTTATTTATTTTATATTATATTAATATTTCATATATATATATATATATATATAGTATATAATATTTTTTTAGCAACACATTTTACACCAATACAAGTAAATGTGGGTCTTTCATGGGTCTTTTTTTTTTAGCACAGTCATGTTGCTTTTGCTTTGCACAACTATTGGTTATTTAAAAATGACTAGTATTACCATGATGCAACACCAGTGAAGATATTAGTTATCAAGGCTTTATTGGTCCTTCATTAGTCAAGGGTTTTATTGTGCATTTTTATGTTGCTATCAGTGTTCCCATGGTCATGGAAAACTTGGAACTATTAGCTATATTGCAAATTAGAATGCATATGATATAAATTAGAATCTAAAAAATAATAATATTAATAAGTAAATTAAGTAAATAAAATAATAATATTTTAAGTATGCTTTGTTTCAAGTTCCAGGTCTTCTTTAGTTTAAAAATAAATTATAATTTATAAATTAATAAAAATAATTTAAAAATCCTTATCCAATAATCCTAAATGACTAGACATGTCAGAGAAATCGTTCAACCTTGATCTTGTGCTGTATTTTATTTATACTGAGAGTAGCATTTCCTAGCCGTATTGTCCAGACTGTTGATGGTTCTCCTGTAGATAATGGTCCAGCGGGAGGACGGAGAACAGGCACAGCTACAGTATATGTGGAGGTGCTGGACGTCAATGACAACAGGCCTATATTTATCCAGAACAGCTATGAGACCAGCGTCCTGGAGAACATATCAAGAGGAACTAGTATATTACAGGTACACATGCACATATGCACTGTTCTATATGAAAACTATGCCCATGAAAAGTTTTTTTTTCTTCAGTATTGGTGTTATGAAGTAGCTCATGGAGTTGTAAGTTACATTGTGTTTTTCTTTGTCTGTAACCATGGCAGCAGTGTCATGTCATACCAGTTGTTTTCTGTGATGTCATGTTCCAGTGTGCAGATAACCATCTCTAGACTGCCAACAATAGAAAGCTTAATGGAGTTGAGATCAAAATATTCGTTGTGTCTCGCCATTGACTACCATACAATATTTTTTCGAAATAATGTGATGACTGGAAGGGAAGGGACTTAGGCTCTCTATTGACCCTTCGCAGGGAGTTTGATTGACAGGCGATCTGACCAATCATAATCAGCCATTTTTGTCAGACAAAGCAGTCAGGAGAGTTAGCAGATTAACATTGGAGGATTTGAACATGCTGACGTGTCTTTCAACGGTTAAAACAACGTTCCTTGTGTTCATTCATGTTTGTTTGATGCTATAAATGAACTAGAAGGAAGAGAGGATCAGTTCACAAACAGCTTTAACTACAGCGATCTGTCAGACACATTAAAGAGCCACAAAACGCTATTCATTGATTAAATTTCTTATAAGTTGAGACTTAGTTTCATATCAAAAGTAACCTGGTCTGTCCTGTCTGTCAGTGTGTTGTCTCTGAGATGTGTGTGTGAGAGCGACGTGGCTTGTCGGACATAGCTACAGTAACTAAAGGGGGTGGGTTTTTGTGAACAGTCAATTGCCACAATAGGGTAACCATGACGGTTCTTCAAAAGTTGAATAAATAAATGTGTTTTTTTTGTTTTCAAAGAAAAAATATGATGAATTGAAATAATTTTTTATATGCAAAACTTTTTTTGAGTTTGCAAGAAACAAATCCTATAGTTTGGACACCGAAAGCACACTTAAACATGTATCAAAACCATAAACAAGTGACAATAAGATTTTACTTTTTTTTTTTTTTTTTAATTTAAAGTAAAATGTTTCACAAAAACATGTTTTAAATGAAAAAAAAAAAACGAGATATTATAGTATTATAAAAACGAGATATTATAGTCCGACTATTCAGTAGTTTAAAATTAGTACAAGCTCGATGCGATGACATTCAGGCATTTTTAAAGACACAAAGGTACAAATACCCTTGGGGCCACTGTACACATAAACATAAAGTAGATCAAATGAATGTGGATTTCCTCCAAATAAATACAGTAGTTCTGTAGTTAATGCCCTATCAAAATGGCCACCAATTACTCCAGGGTGCAGGATGTGATGTTGTCCAGCTGTTCGTAAAGTTGCGGCTACCGTATGGTGTGATCGTTGAGTCACATCTTGTTTCGATTGACGCTAATGGTGAATGAAATGAGTTGTCTTCCTGCACACAGTCCGATCTCTTTCAGTAGTGATGGCCTATTATTACAGGGCTTGCTCTCAAGTTTGCATTAAAACACTGAATGTCTATAGAGGTACGTCCTATTAGACAGGGATCATATGTATCACTTAAGACGCAAATAGTGTTCCCATAAAGTTTTAATACACATGGAGAGCATTATTACACATGGACCAGATGTAAACAACATGTAAACAACACTAACAAAAAACAAATCAATTGAACTAAAACTAATATATATATTCAGTTGTTTTTTTAGTTGAAAGTTGAAATTAGTACTTTCAACTAAAACAAATTTGTTTTCATTTTTCATCTAATATTTGTATTTAACTCCAGATTTATTTCAATGAACAAAAGTTTTAAATACTTTTAGTTTTAGTTTGTTAATATTAAACCGTGACAACATCATATGCATCCCTCTCAAAGGAAAAGATAATCCCAGAATGCATTGCATTGAGCTGACAATGGCAGACAAGTTGATAGAAATGTCAATTCTAAACACACGTTTATTTCAGTTCCTGAAAGTTTCGATAAAATCAGTTAAACCTAAAAAAAACTAATTGTATCTGATAGTGTATGTTATGTATTTTTTTGGAATCAATTTGAGTCTAGTTTCCTGTAGCTGGAGTTTCTCCCTATGAAGTGCACTTTGATTCAGTCACTTAAAAGGCAGGTGTAGGCAGGAGACCGCAAGGTGACTTCTTAGCAACAGAGCTCAAATCTCGGTGGCATACTGCAGCAGAGACGGTATAGTAATATATGTGTAGGAGTCGTGTGTCTTTGACTCTGCCGGCGGCATTGACCCTGATTGCTTCCGGCTCTGGGCTACGTATGGCTGAACGGGTCTTCTGAACGCCGGCGTGGAGGAGAACGACTGCCTCATAGAGCCCAAGCGCTTCCAGAGCTTCAGCTGGGGCTCGCTGGACGGAGTCTGACCCCCCGAGAGACCGCCGTCCCCGTCCACACCCCACGACCCTCCCGTCGAGCAGCACATCGCCAGAACAATCACACAGCCCCCGAACACAGCGAAGAGACACGCGATGATGATGATGGTCAGGAGGGGGTGTTGAAGATCCAGAGGTGGAGATGTTGGGGAGACGGGAAGTGAGAGATTGGAGAGGGACAGATTGAAGGGAACGTCCATTTCGTTCCTGGATCTGTAGAGAAGCAAAACCGGGAGTTCCTGTTAAATCTGGGTCAAGTGGAGGTTGTTTTTGTGACACTTTATGTTCAGGCTTGTGCAAATGTGTGAATGTGTGCTTGTACGAGACGCATGCAAGGTTCCAGGATGTGGTTAACAGGTGTGTGTGTGTACGCTTAAGAAAGAATCTTTAATTTCTTAATTATTTGTTTTAAGCAATGATACAGCAGGCAATTGGACACTTTATTTTTTAAACCTAAAACATCAACTGTGTAAACGCTTTGAGTTTGTATGGGTCACAGTGGTCTGAGATGTGACTCAAAGCTAATCATTGCACAATTCAAGTATGTTTCATTTTTTTAAAGACCCTACTTAATCTCACATGTGAGTTTTGGACTGCCTCACACTGCGCTCAGATAATCTGCAATTAAAGGTTTCTTATGAAGCTCATGATCTCATTTCATAAACTCTGTAATTACAATTTTTATTTTTATATAGTTTATCTCATTTGTGTCTAATTTATTTCTCTTAGTGTTGGAATTGTTAACTAAAACGTAGCTGTTTTAGTTAATAGAAGTAAAGCTGAAATCAAATAAAATGTAAATACTAGTTAAACAACTTAAACTTAAATTATAAATGTAATGCTTACTGGGAAAAAAATACGTTTGAAAAACTAAATACTAAAACTGAAATGAAAGTAAATTAAAGCTAAATAAAAATAATTTATAAAAACAAAAAAATAATAAAAATTACACAAAAAAATGTAAACTAAAATTAAAATTGAAAAAGCTAAATATTTATATATCCTATAAAATAGGCTAATGCTAAAAAATCTTCTCCTAATGATTCGAAACATCTGAGATGATTCTCAAATGAGCAATGAAAGCGCAACATCTGAGCACATTTTCCTGTAGGTAAACACAGTGCGGTTTGTGGTGGCGGGACTGAACATCTACAGTACACACATATTATCGTCATCACCATCTATCTCTACACACGCAGCTTACGGTGCTTCTCTGCAAGACTAGCAAAATGACTGAGCGTTTTCTGTAAAGAAAGGTCAAGTATAGTGGATTTATATTGCACTCTATCAAACTCTTAATCATAAAATCACACACACACACCCAGCAGGGGCAGATTAAGGTCTACACAGGCCCCTCTGCTCAGGGATTTCCCACACACACCCAATACAAACACATGCGCGTGACCCAAATGATGTATCACTAATAATGGCAATTCAGGTGAGCTTTGTTTTCAGACATAATTTTCTTTTAGGTTTTGCATTTGGAAATACAGTATTTATAGCCATTATTAAAGACTACTTTTTGTCAAAGTTGTGTTTTTTTTTTTTTTTACAAATCAAATATCAAAAAAATCCTTAAAACAAGATAAATTCCCTTGAAGAACAGCACTGCATAAGATACTGATTTGTTTTCAGGACACTGTATGATTATATGATCAGTAAATTATACAACATTCGGTATTTGTATAGTGTTTTTTTCAGTTTTTAACAGACGAAATACACCGATACCACATTATTTTTATATCATAGCATTGCTTCTAAAGTAAATGTATTTTATTTTTATTTTATTTTAATGAAAAGAAAAAGACCAATTAAATTAAGTTATTTTGTTTGCAGTGTATGCAAGTTAGTTGAATTTAAACACTTGTAATGTTGTAATTGGATCTCCATCACATAACCTCAATAACACATGTTCATTTACGTACAAGGCGAATGCATGTGCTAAGCATACTCACATGTTTATGTACTTTCTGGCCTACATCGCTCCAATAAACACATTTGAAATGGTATTTGACATTAAAAATGTTGGTGCCCCATTAAGTGAGCGTTCAGATGAGAAATGTGGCCAGTTGGTTTTCTTTTGGGGAATTTGCAAGCAATATCGGGTCTGTTAAAATAACTCTCAATCCATCTGAAATACACACAAACACAGAGTAGCACCCGACCCAAGTCACCAATTACTCTACCTATCTGCACCTAAATGTCAGCATGTTAAATTCTGAGCACAGAGTGTGACTTATCGCTTTGATGAAAACACATTGAGACATGAAATTATTCTTCATCTTAAATGCCACAAACAGGCTGAAAAGGCCACTCAGACCAGAACTATTGTTAGTGAAACGCTTCATTAGTAACCGCAGTACAAATCTGCTGAAATGCAGTTATGCACACATCCTCACATTTTTGCTTTGCTTAAAGCAGGCAGCTAGAATCTGTTTTATGCTTCTTCTTTTTTTTTTTTTTTTTTTTTTCATGGTGCACTAGTCTTTGGTGGGAAAAACACAATTTGCAAAAAAAAAAAAGAAAAAAATTGTAATACAAATCCCATTTATGTGGGATTTCGAATCTAATTTAAAGTGTATTTTAAGTACTTTTCAGTAAGAACAGTGAGATATGAAGTAGGTTTGGTCTCTTGTTTTGATTCAGACTATCGTTCATAAGTTTTACGTTTTTAAAAGTCTGTTATGTTTTTAAATGTCATTTATGTTTTTAAATCATTTATGGTATTTCTGTAAATTTACAGCATCATTAATCCAGTCTTCTGTGTCACAGGATCCTTCAGAAAACATTTGAATAAGCTTGTTTACTGCCCAAGACTCATTTCTTATTATTATCATTGTTCAAAACACTCAAAACTCAAATGTATTTCAGCATTATGCAATTCTATTATTCCAATTTAATATACTTACATTGGGTCAACTTAATGTATTAAGGTCAACTATACAATATAATATAGTGTCACACTAATACATTCCTAGACTATAACCAAGTAATAGCTAATAATCTTCTCCACAATGGTAACACACTGTAATTTAAATGGTATTAATAATTGCAATGTAATTGAACAATAAACACACTTACGCACTCAAGTCAAGCCTTCCCCTTTTCTAATTTTCTCAGAAACACTTACAATTTAAACATTTATTCTCTCTTAATTCAGCCTTATGCAAAGCATGCTGGGAACTGACAAGCGCCGCCCAGTTTCAGTTAATGCAACATCATTCATGTAATCCAACACAAACAGATTAAGTAAACTTAAATTTTACATATATTTAAACAGATTAAACACAATCAAATTAAGTTTGGACAAAATGTATAGCAATTGTGTTGCTTAAGCTCATTTGAACAAGCAGCAAAAATCATTTTTGGAAACCATAATACATTTTTAGTTTGATGAATAGAAAATTCAAACGAACAGCATTTATTTGAAACAATCAATCTTTAGTGACACATTTGATCAATTGAATGTTGCCTACTAATGTGTTCCCATTTATAGTAACCTTTGTGGTATTGTGAATATTTAAGTGATTTATAGTCAGTGATTTCAGGCAAAGCGTATAATGCAAACGTGGTTTATGTTGTCCCGTGTACTTTATGGCTGACATCATGGCAAAACATAAAATGGATTCGACCCTGCTGAATAAATGTCCATGCTGGTCTATGCTGGTTAGTGTGGGTTTGGGGCTGCTGGACCAGTGTAGCCATGTTGCTCAGCAGAACAAAAATGAAAAATCCCGATACGGAAACCAGCATCCAAAACAAAACATATCCTGGTGTTTTCAACAGGGGTCCAACGAATAGCATTTATTTCTCAGTTTATTCTTTGTGGTTCAACTTTACCTTTAGCATTCGACGCGATTAGTGACTCCTCCAAAGTTCCTCTTGTTTCAAATCACGTTGTCACCAAGAGCGTTGGAGATGAGACAGCTGGAAGATGGGGATCAGAACATGTGCAGAAAGAGCAACTAATATCCGTTCAGAGAGACTCTAAATCAACCTCTCCTTCTTTTTTGACCATAGCAGTGTGTTTCATGAGCTAAAAATCCATTCTGAGCCAAACTTTCAGCCTCAAGATATAACCCCCCCATGTGATGGTATGGTCCGGTCTGCCTGTTCTATTCATCTCTCTCCAAGAGACCCCCCTAGACCCCTTCTTTCTTTCTCTCCCCATCCTCCTCCTCATCCCCTACCTCTTTCTTCAACTCTCCACATCTTTTTATAAAGCTAATGAGTCTGAAGGAGGGGCCGTCCTCCTCGCTGTCAGTAGGATTTGACTAATATATGGATGTATTCAGTGTGTGCTAAATGGTTTTACTCTTTAATATGATGAATGTATGTGTGTAAATGTATTTAGGAACAATTGCTGATCTGTGTTTCCATGATTTAAATGATCATTGAATTTGTATTTGTGCGTACAAGTTACTACTATGACAGCTATTTAAAGGTGAACCGTCTCGCTTCTGTTCCACTTGTGGCACCAAACACGACGAGCCATATTTGAACTCATAAAAACATTCTATATTAATGCGACTTTGCTTAGCTAACTTAAACAGTCAGCGGTTTGGCTATAATGAACTATTTATATTGCGTACTTCCTGGAATTATTTATTCCAATCATTTTTGTAGCTATTTATTGAATTAGTGTTTTTTTTTATATATATATATATATATATATATATATATGCTGTTGCATTCAGCAATTTCAGGCTGTGTTTTACTGCAGTTAAGAAGTTTTAGGTTTAAACAGTCTTTAAATAGAGTGCAAGAGTCAGGTTCCGGGAGTAAAAACGTTGTGTTTTCTCCATAAGGAAATTGATTTTGAAAGATAACTTAAACCTTTAAGACCTACTGTGGTTGATAATCCAGATTATTTCAGTTTATTTTTAAAATAAGCATGGAACTTTTGGTAAAAACTTCATTGCCCATGCTACTGTACAAATTCTACCAATCAGAGCTGAAAAAAAGCAACACACTCCAAAATAGCTCTTTAGCCCCGCCCACTCACATGAAGCACTGACGTAATCATAGTGATCTAAATACGCTCTCAAAATACTGAAATACTTTTCGCGATAAACATATTATTTTAAACTTCTATATTTTAATACATATAATCAACATTTGTAAATGAGTATCGCTTTTAATGTGATTATGCTGTTCGCAACGCTTCGTGGGATTGTAGTTCTTTCCGTCACTAAAGCTAAGTACACAGTCTTGTACCTTTTGCGTTTTTGTCTGATTTTCTAAAACTTTTTTGCTTCAAATCAAAGTTAGTAGTGTTGTGATTCACCTCATAGCTGATTGGCTTGGTTCGTTACTTATAACTCTTTACGATGATTATTTTAAAATCCCTATGGGAAAAATTAATTAAAAAAAGTACTTCCAAAACTAGCGCCGCTAAAAAAAGGGGCGGGCACTGTTGCACTCTGTAGTCATCATTACATAGATAGCCCCGCCCCAAATTCACACTATTGGTTGAGCCAAAGATTGTATTTTATTTGGTGCTGCTCATAATGAAGAAATGCACACATTACTTGAGACGGTGGAAAGGAGGAGTCCACTTGTAGTCTGTTTGAGAGTTTGAATGTGTTTTGTTCAATACGTTATATAATATCGGTTAGGTGTTTGTGGGTGTGGAGTTTAAGTGTTACTTTCACTCTCATTTTTTAGCAGTACATGTGTTTGTATGTTTTGTGGTTACATGTGTTTGTGTGTGTCTGCAGGTTCAGGCCACAGATGCGGATCAGGGGGAGAATGGAAGAGTTCTGTACAGGATTCTCTCCGGTAACTATTCTTCCTGTTTCCTGATGTCGCACCTCAATGGCTTGATCAGATGCGCTCCCACTATGTACTATACTAACTAATTAATATTATTCCAATATATATATATATATATATATATATATATATATATGAAGAGTTCAGATGCAAAAGCCTCTAAATGCCATTTGAAATTTTCTTCTTTAATGATGATTTTTATCAAACTTGTATATTTAAGTTCAGTAATTTCACTTAAATGGCAATGATAATTACCTATTAATTGTTATTTAAGTGAAATTACTGAACTTAAATATACAAGTTTGATAAAAATCATCATTAAAGAAGAAAATTTCAAATGGCATTTAGAGGCTTTTGCATCTGAACTCTTCATATATATATATATATATATAATATATATATATATATATATATATATATAAATCTTTTTATAGGAATATTTTGAGTATTTTCAGAATGTCTTTGGACAACATCTCTGTAAACTGTAAACATTGCCACAAGCAGTGTTAATCGATTTACAAACAGATTTTATTTTATTTTAGAAAATGTATTTTATTATTTCTTTCTCCTAGTTTTTTCGTGGTTAAACATGACTATACTTCACATGTTTAGACAAATAGAGACAAACCCTGCCAGGAAATACAAAGTTCTGTCATGAATCTCTAGAAGGCGCATGCTTAAGTCCTTAACCCAATCTGCTTACAATCACATCACTCTCTATAGAATTTTAATTTGAATTAATATATTGGTCACAGCTGATTGGTTCCCGCTGTATTGGTAGCCAATGAGCTTGCTTCTCAATATTCAAATTCTTCCCTATTGTTTGCAGCACACTTTCAGAAACCTTCACCTTCCCCAGCTCCACCTGTATAGATCTGCTGGGGTAATTCATGTATGCTTTTACAGCAGAAACAACATCACTGTAACAGATCTATTCAGCCAAGACCAAACACATTAACATTCTCAGACTCATTACCATGCCAGACTCTCAGAGATTTGTCATGACAGAACATAAATTATCATTATTGTTTCCAACCTCGGACTTCATGTGAAGTACTTTGGCAGGAAGGCTCATGTGTGTGTGTGATGTCTGCTCTCTATAGGAAACAATGGTCAGTTTAGCATGGACAGTCTGTCTGGACTCATCAGCAGAGGAACTGTGGCTCTGGACCGAGAGACGCGCAGCTCTCATGTGCTGGAGGTGGAGGCCTACAACAGTGACCAGGGCAGCATGCGCAGCTCTGTTAGGGTGTGTTTGTGTGTGTGTGATTCTGGAAAAACATACTTTGTGATGTCCCCATGAGGAAAACAGCTTGTAAATCAAACTGAATTATGTTTTTGACAAAGTAAAAATGCAGAAAGTTTTCTGTGAGGATTGTGTTTAGGGGTAAGGTTAGGGATAGAATATACAATTTCCACAGTATAAAAAATCATCATGGAAAGTCCCCATAAAACATATAAAGTGGTTGTTTGTGTGTGTGACCTTGTGACCTTAAAAGTAAAATCATGTTCAGTGTTGTGTGGCCAGATTTGATGTAATCCTTAAGGTATTGATTAAATGGTGAAAAGTGTGCATTGCCTATCAGAAAGGTTTCTAAAACTACATACCTAATTATTTGAAGGGCTCATTTACACATGCCACCTGTATCTGGTTGTTGTCCACATACACATTGAAAACACAAGTGTAAACACGTTTTTGATCGGAATGTCATTTGACTGAACATGTTACTGTACATGCATTAACAACGACTGACGAGGAACAAGAGAAACACAAGCTAACAAGACACACCTAAAACAATCAAGACTATAAAAATGGCACTCGGGACAGGAAGTAACATAACAATCCAAACACAACACAGGGAACATGTAACATAAACATAACAGAGATCTTATAAAAAAAAAATGACATGGTTGTAGACCGAAACAAATTCCTGAAGTTATCGAAGCTTTCAAAGAGACAACACACATTTTTTTATTTTATTTAATCTGGCTAAAAATGTCATGTTTAATTCTAGAAAAAAAGGAAGTGCTGAATGTAATATGTGTGTTGTGAATCAGACTGATTGTGAGTTTGCGTTGTAGGTGATTGTGTACGTGGAGGACGTGAATGACGAGTCTCCAGTCTTCACTCAGTCGCAGTACAATCGTCTGGGGCTCAGAGAGACTGCTGGGATTGGTACATCTGTGGTAGTGGTCCGAGCTACAGACCCCGACACAGGTACACAACACATCATACAAGCATTTCCTCTCTTCTTGACTTTTGTTATTTTGTTTCTGACCACACCAGTTCACTGAGAAGATAAATTGACAGAGGGGAATATCTATGGTTGCTAATATTGTGTATTCATAACACTTCTCATTTATTATTTTTAAACTGTTTTGAATTCCGCAACTCTGTGAGTGTCATACATTTAACATGGCTCAAGCTGTGTTGTATTTTTCCATTGATTCTTGATGCTAAACTATATCACAACATTTCTGTTGCACTTCTGCTTGTGTCCATTACTGCTTCCCTGTTTCACTTCCTCATGGAGGATGTCCAGCATGGCATAAGCTGGACAAACGTCTTCCCATCTGCGTCTTCGACGGCCTCTGGCTCAGATTTCAGTGTGCTGGAGTCTTTAGACCTGTAGATAAATGTTGAAATGAAATCAAGCTGCTTTTAGAAAGCGTAGTCAGCTACACTACAAGCTTCTAACCACATATAACTACATAGGAGAACTAAGAGGAGGAACAGGAAAATATAAGCAATTATCAGTGTAGCACTTCAAAAATAAAAACATGTAAATAAATATCACTTTTCAAATTGATATTTCATAAAATGCTTGTTATAAAAACGTATAAACGTATACATTGATTAAAGCGATTTTTCTGTTTTTAATGGATTATATATTTGTCCTTTATTTTATTTTTTTAAGTGGATCACCATAGAAATTAACAATGGGTATTTTTGTGCAATATAATTCTCACACAATGGTTATTAAAAGCAAAGATTTAAAATAAGTGTTATTATTTAATAAAACTAAATTTATTTAAAAAACCATTCAAAAAGCAGAGGCTGGTAAGATTTTTTTTTAAGAAGTCTCTTATGCTCACACTGTAAAAATATATATTGTTGGTTTAACTTAAAAGAGTAATTAACCTGGTTGCCTTAAAATTTTAAATTCATTGAACTGGAAAAAGTGAGTTAATACAATTAGGGAGAATGATTTAATCATCAGAAACTCAAAATTATATGTTATCTGAACTAAATAAATTATTTAAGTTGATTTGACAAAAGAAAAAATGTTGTGATTACTAAACTGTAAAAAAATATTGTTGGTTTAACTTAAAAAAGTAAGTAACCTGGGTTGTCTTAAAATTTTAAGTTGATTAAACTGGAAAAAGTGAGTTAATACAATGAAGGAGATTAATTTAATCATCAGAAACTCAAAATAATAAGTTATCTCAACTAAATAAATTACTATAAAGTTGATTTGACAAAAGAAAAGTTGGTGTGATTACAAATCTTGAAAATATTTTTTACAGTGCACTAATGCTCAGTAAAAACTGTAACATTGTAAATATTATTAATTAAATGAAATATTATTAAAGTATCTGTTTTCAATTTCAATGTGTATTATTAAATGTAATTTATTCCTGTGATGCAAAGCTGAATTTTCAGCATTATTACTCCAGTCTTCAGTGTCACACAGAAATCATGCTGAAACATTTATTATTATCATCAATATTGAAAGAAGTCTTTGCTTAACCTTTTTTCAGGTTTCTTTGATGAATAGAAAGATCAAAAGAACAGCATTTATTTCAAATAGAAATATTTTGTTACAATATAATTGTTGTTTTTTTACAGTCATTTTTAATCAATTTAATCCATCCTTGCTAAAAAGTATTAATTTCTTTTAATAAAAAAAAAACTTTTTTTTGCTGTCTCTGTTTTTAGGGGATGGGGGAGCTGTGGCATACGCTCTGGTCTCCGGTTCTGACCGTAAGTTTGAGGTGGATATGAGTACGGGGCTGGTGACCACAGTGGATTACTTGGACTACGAGACCAAGACCAGCTATTTAATGAACGTCTCAGCCACGGATCAGTCAGCGCCGTTCCACCGCGGCTACTGCACCGTTTACGTCACTTTACTCAATGAACTGGACGAAGCCGTAGCCTTTCTATCAGCCGGATACGAGATATCACTGAGGGAGAACATCGCCACAGGAACGGAGGTGGTCCAGGTGAAGGCGCAGTCGGCTGATAACCTGAACCAGCTGACGTACCGCTTCGACCCCGACACCTCACCTGCTGCCCTGGCGCTCTTTAAGATCGACAGCATCACGGTGAGGAAACTCCATATTAGGGTTGCCAACTGATTTCGAAATAAGGAACGGGGGGTGGGGGGGGGGGGTATCACGAAGGCTATCATGATCATTTTGCCAACAATCAACCATGGATTTATTTAGTTTATAATTTATTTATTTTTTAGTTGAATTAATCAACCGATCAGCATGGCTATCTGTTTTCTCCTAAATAAAAGCTCAAGGGTTTATTTCTTGTAAGTGTAGAAATAGGACAAAAGTATTTTAATTTTCCTATATTATAGTGTAATGTTGATTAAAATATACTTTTGAAATATTCATTTTCATTTATATAGTAGCCTATATAGGCTATATGGATTTTACGTCATAGGAACAATTACATAAATCATTATTACATTATTATAATAATTGTTTGGCATCTGAAAATACCATTGATAATGTAATGTATGAGACTCTCACAACTAAAAAGATGTTTGAGCCCCCTTTATTGTCCTAGTACAAAATAAATCAATGCTTTATCTTTGTTTAACGAGCAGTTCATGGGTTGAAGCTCTTAATTTTGACCTGATCTGATGCATTTAACCTTAAAATGTAAAAAAAAAAAAATAAATCTTGCGGGGAAGCAGTCAGTAAAACATAAGATTATCTTTTAAAATCGGTTGAACGTGGAACAGTTTTTCCTGTGAGTGAGACTGGAAAACCCGTAGTGGACGAAATCGGAGTGATAACAGAACGCTAAGAGTGCAGAGAGGAATGTGCTCTGACTCCAGTCCTGGTTTTGCGACCGTGCTGTTAGAAGCTCAAGCTTGCAGGCAAGATCGCTCTAGATTAGAGGATATTTTAACTAATTTGCGGTAAAACTAGTCGATCACGACTGGAGTGGCTCAACTGGTGAGGTCTTCATTCACAGTCTGTCTGAGATATATTAGAAGATGTGTCTGTCATGGATTTGCACTGAACTGATTCTCAAAAATACGGAACAAAGTGCGTTCCGTATCAGTTCAATACGGAACAAGACTTTTATGTGACAAATACGGAACGATTCCGTATTATACGGAAAGGTTGGCAACCCTACTCCATATAACCGAGTAGAGTTTCACTACTGAGAGTGATGTTACTCAAAAAGAATAACACTTGATGTGATAAGGCTCAAACAACTGCTCGTTTTAACTAATTGACTAGTCAGCAGGTCAATGTTTGACTCATGCAAATGACTCACCATACATCATGCAGCTTCAGCTGTTTTCTTTTTAGCAAAGCTAGCAATAAAAATTTAGTACTTTCAGATCCTTTTAACACATTCGTTGTGCTTAAATCCTTCCAAATAATGTTTTCCTCAAAATCGGTGCAGAAAATGTGGAAAATCACTTTTTTTTTTTTTCACCTAGAATTGAGCAATGAAATTAAAACATTCAATGTCTTTATGGAATGCTGAATCTGGACACATGACCCTGAAGCTAAAATCTTATTGGTCGGTAAAATTTTCTTGCAAGATGAACAAAAAAAAAATCAAGCTAGACAGTAGGGAAAAACGTAAACTTCTACATGCATGGGAATTAACTTCTTTTTACAGCCTCTTTAGGTGTGAAATGTCCTTATTTTCTTCCCCTTGTGTGTTTAAAATACATTTTTTGGCTCATTTGATTATAACCTCAGCTAACAATACAAGTGTAATAGTCTCAAGTCTGATTATTAACACATGGATTTTCTTATATCCCTCCAATTCAGATTTGTCCCACCAAAATCAGTGCAGAAAATGTCGCTAAATTTTAAATCTTATTGGTCAGTAGGGCATTTTCTTGCAGGGTGAACAAAAAAAAAAAATATCAAGCTAGACCGTAGGGAAAAATGACATCACGAGTTAGAATGGGTTTCCTTTACCAGCTTGTCACAGCAAAAATGAATAGATCGAGTGGTCAAAACCTTTCTGACTGGACTGACTCACTTTGGTCAAAATTGTTCTTATATAATTCAGTCCTGAAAAGATTTAGTTCATTTCTTTACTTGCATTGTGTGTGCTCTACAGGGCCGTATTACTGTGACGGGACAGTTGGACAGAGAACAGGGGGATTCATACACTCTCACGGTTGTGGCCGATGATGGAGGACCCAAGAGAGACTCCACTGTGGTAAAAAGCTCACTAATGACCTCACTGTAGGTCAAGGTCACAATACGGCCATGTTTGTTAAAGTCCATTTTAAATGCATGTCTGTAAACAGGATTGTATCCAGAAGCTTGAGTTGATAGTGATGTTAAATGTTGATGTACTATCTAATTAAACCTGTTCTTTTCTCTTTCCTGATTCCGTTCTTGATGCACATTTGTAGAAGGTAAATGGGTGATTTTTGTCCTCGAATCAGTTTTAATGCAACAAATGTTAATATTCTGTCAGAAACAACATCTCAGGCTCCATTGCTTTGTACTTTTGAAAGGTTTCAATCACCATTCTCGACGAGAATGACAACAGCCCAGAGTTTGACATCACTTCGGATTTGTCGGTGGCTATTCCAGAGGACACTCCCATTGGCCAGAGAGTCGCGGTCGTGTTGGCACGGGACAAAGACGCTGGAAGAAATGGATTGGTGAGTAGGACATACTCAGAACACTGTGAAATTAGATGTCAATCATTCCTAACCCCGCCTCCATCACACTCCTTTAGGTCAATTTCACCTTGATCGCGGGGAACATGCAGGACGTGTTTAAGATCAACACAGCCAATAACACATATGGAGAGGTTTACTTGAATGCCCGTCTGGACCGTGAGGCCGTGGACCGCTACCTGCTAAAAGTGAGACAGACATTATGGACATATGCTTTGGCTCTCTAGCGAACTGTTGTGACTTCATAGATCTCGCTTTATATCTTACACATGCTCCCGGGTTTTAAAAAGCATGTGATATTAGAAATATAGACTACCATTCAAAAGTTTCAATAGGAGTCAGTAGGATTTTCTTTAAAGACATGAATACTTTTATTCTGCAAGGATGCATTGCCATTAAATTGATCAAAAATGACAGTAAAGACATTTATTTTGTGCTTCAGATGATTTCTATTTTAAATCAATGCTGTTGTTTTGATCTTTCCATTGTCCTGGACTTAACGCAAGCAGAAGGCTCTTTTATGAAGTTACTTCTTTGAAAGACATATTTAATGAGATTATGCCTGAAAAGGTTCTGGATTTTTTATCATATGTTAATTTAAAAAAAATATATTGTATAATATGACTTCTTGTTTATATTTGTTTTGTTTTTGTTGTATTTATATGATGTTTGTATTTTTGTAAATGAATTTTTGCCATGAAAATAGCTCTGACTGCTGACATGGCATGAAATAAAATAATCTGAATCTGATTTTTCTAGATTAATCCTGAAAAAGTAGCAGTTTGTACAAAAAAATAAATAAATGAATAAATAATAAATGTTTCTTGAGCAGCAAATCAGCATTAGAACTGACATAATAATGCTGAAATTTAATCTTTGCCTTCACAATGCAATAAAATTACATTTAAATAGGACACAATTATTTAACATTTTAATAACAGTTTCTTCTGTATTTTTATCAAATAAACAAAAAAGCCTTTCTGAGCATAAGAGACATCTTTCAATAAGTCACGTCTGCCGAATACCGAGTAATAACACCTTCAGACAAGCCGGACGGTGTCAGAGTGTTGCGTGACTTTTTACATGTTTCCTTGTACAGTTAAATATAGTATGTTTTGCATAATGCGTTCTGTGGGATATGTGTGTCTGTTTGCTGACGTTCACATGGATACCCGTGTGTGTTTGGATCAGGTGCGGGCGACGGATAATGGCTCCCCTCCGAGGTTCACAGATGTGTCGCTCACTGTGAATATTATGGATGTAAACGATAACCCTCCAGTGATGCAGAGCCCTCGTGGATACAACGTCAGCGTCAATGAGGTCAGTGATGTCACAGCACCTCAAACCTGTGATGCTCCTCAGAGGATTCTGGGTGTTAATTATCCAAATGTTTGCATGAAAGATGGTAAAAGAAAGAAATGTAATGACTCTGTCATTGTAATCTATTTTGTTTATATGTGAATATATATATATATATATAAACCAACATATATATGTGTGTTGTTTTAGAATGTAGGGGGTGGTACAGCGGTCCTGCGTGTCGTAGCGACGGATCGTGACATCGGACCCAACGCCATGCTGTCGTACTACATCACCGGTGGGAACCAGGACCTGACCTTCAGAATAGACCGTATGACGGGAGAGATAGTGACCCGACCGTCACCTCCTGACAGAGAAAAACAGCAGCAGTACACACTCACCGTGACTGTGGAAGATGATGGCACGCCACCTTTATCAGTAAGTGTGTGTGTGTGTGTGCGTTAGCTGCCTGTTTTTCTTTGTAATCTTTCATCAAAATAATCTCCATCTCTAAATGACTCTTCTTTTTTTCCTGACATTACCAAAGCCACATGGGTGGGGAAAAATAGTACGATAACCTACATTTTATGATCCAGTCAGATCCCAATGGATGAACCCCACCCTTACAACAGGACATCATTGCTTGTAAACAGATTTTTTCTTTTTTTCAACTTTCTAAACATAAGATACTACGCTTGCTTTTTTAAAAGCCAGTCTGAACAACCAAACAGCAAAAACAGGAAACCACAACCTGCCTTATTTTTGAAACAGGAAGTTGCACTCTTAAGAGCTCGTTGATTCCTGTTGTGAACCTCATAGCGGTCTGGGTTTCAGCAAGTGTGACTTTTGGTCCTCTGGTGTCTGGATCAACTTGGTCAAAAGCAGCAGATTGAAACTAGTTTTTAGGGATATGTTGTCTTTCAGATGATTCCAATTAAAGAGAGAAATGATGCTCTTGTTTGAACAGATTCTGCTATTTGTTTTAGTAGAAGTCGGGTAAGTTTCCCATAATGGTTTAGAGGTCTTGCCACCCGTCAGTAGACCGTGTGCCGTCTCGTGTGATTAAAGAGATTATTTCTAGCATAAACACAGCACAAGGACTCACAGCTCTCGCCAGGATTTTTTTATTTATTTGTATTTTTATAAAAAGAAATACAAGCAAATGGAATCAGCAGTTATGTCACAGCATTGTCAAAGCTACATATAAGGTGTGCAACTTCAAATATACAAACTGGCGCATATTTACAATGTGGATTTGCAATCATTCACCAACAAATCTTTCATTCGTACACAAAGCAAGGTTTTGGCACTCTCTTTGGCAGTGGATTTGAACTTGAACTTGAGCTTCCTGAAAACGCTTACTGAGAAGCTCTTTACTTTGCTCTTTTTTATTTAATGGAAATGAATATACACTCACTCTCTCTCTCTCTCTCTCTCTCTCTCTCTCTCTCTCTCTCTCTCTTACACACACACATCAGATAAAAATTCGATACAAAAGATAGAAAACCTTATTTTTTGAGCCCTTAGACCCTTAAAGCCACAGGTGACGTGGGAGATGTAAAAGATAGTGGCATTGTGTTTAACTGGCACAACATTTACCACAAAAAACTGCACTCATTCTGACAGAATGCATCTTACAAGCTACATATGTCATAAAAGCACCACACTCACCATAAAAGGGTTTAAAAAGCCCATTGTTTCTCAGCAGATCTGACGGTGAGTGTACTGAGAACATCCGTTTTCCACCGACACGATGCCAGTGCTGGTCCCAATCTGGGTCCGTTATATATAAAGTTTCTAAAGTAAAATGAGTTTTAAAACTTTGAAACAAACGGTCATGTGCATTGTCATTCGGCTCGTAAAGTAAGTGGCTAAAACCGGCCATTTCTAAGATCTGCAGATTCCCCGGCTGAGCACCAAATCTGGGACCAGCACCGGTGCCATTTCAGTGGTAAAGTGATAACTGAGTACTTTGGCACTGAGTATTGAGCAAGAATGGGTAAACAGGAGTGATTGAGGTTTAAACACATCCCGGACCTCTAGAAGAGAGCGGATGATCAGAATGATTAAGTGGAAATGTGAGACGAGAATAGGAACAGACAGATTAGAGAAAAGAGAATGAATGAAAAATAGTCATTTAAGTGCAAATGATGCCACGGTGTGACTGATACACGAGGCACGGGCGAACAAAAAAGTGTGCAAACAGCTCAAATGGCAGTCGAGGACATCTTTGGATCCTCGTCTTAAGAATTCCCTGTGACCGTGCTCTCCCTAGTGCCCAAACTTGTGTAATTTTCTTCTCTGGAAACCCGTTCAAGGACAGTCAGCAGACAGACACAGGCGTCATCAGATAAGGGGTCCCATCGTAATAGCGAAGAGCTGAGTCTCGCTATCATTTTTTGGGGGACCTTATCATCCTTGCAGAAGACCGGAAGAAAGAGGCATGATGATGTGGAAGAGAAGGAAGAAGCACTAGGTGTTTCTGTGAACATGACGCCTTTTAATCCAGTAAATTGGGAGACTCAGGAATGGGATCTGAAAAAGATAAGTAAAAGGATTAGAGGACGGGCCATAAACTCTGCTTATAATGCTAGGCAAGGTGTCTAGGTCCGCCAAAATGTATGTTTACGTTGTTTTTGCAAAACTTTCACTTTTAAAAAAACTTTTACTGATAATTGACTCACCCCCATGTCATCCAAGATGTCCATGTCATTCTTTCTTCAGTCGAAAAGAAATTAAGGTTTTTGATGAACACATTCCAACGTTTTTCTCCATATAATGGACTTCAATGGGAACCAAACGGTTCAAGATCCAAAAGACACTTTCAGTGCAAACTGCGAACTGTTTAAAGGGCTTTAAATGATTCCAGGCGATGAATAAGGGTTTTATCAAGCAAAACGATCGCTCATTTAAAAAAATAACAAAGTTTAAGTTTTATAAGCTCAAATGGTCGCCTTGCTCTGATCTGTGATGCACGTTCGTGACTCTCCTGTTCGAACTCGTTTATCAAAATGAACGAATCTTTTTACGTGTCATTTGGATGATTCAACGAATGAAATGAACCAAATGACTGGGAAAAAGATTTGTTCATTTTGATGAACGAGTTTGAACAGGAGAGTCGCGAACGTGCATCACAGAACAGAGCAAGGCGACCATTTGAGCTTAGAAAACGTAAACTTTGTTATTTATTGTTTAAATGAGCGATCGTTTCGCTTGATAAGACCCTTATTCATCGCCTGGAGTCGTTTAAAGCC
Organism: Pimephales promelas; assembly: GCF_988280905.1. Lineage (NCBI taxonomy): Eukaryota > Metazoa > Chordata > Actinopteri > Cypriniformes > Leuciscidae > Pimephales > Pimephales promelas. The sequence continues at coordinate 5,436,218 of NC_142779.1, read as the reverse complement.
CTTTGAACAGTTTACAATTTGCACTGAAACTGTCTTTTGGACCTTGAACCGTTTGGTTCCCATTGAAGTCCATTATATGGAGAACAATCCTGGAATGTTTTCATCAAAAACCTTCATTTCTTTTCGACTGAAGAAAGAAAGACATGGACATATTGGATGACATGGGGGTGAGTAAATTATCAGCAAAAGTTTTTTTTTTTTTTTTAAAGTGAATTACTCCTTTAAATACACTGTGAACATGCAAACTTTTGGGAACAGCTTTATAAATAAGTTGTATGCTCTGATTTCTTATTTCAGGCCAAACAAAGCGAATTTGCTTTCGTATCCAAACACACTGCGTCTCCACGACATGATGATAACAATACAATTCACTGACGCCTCATCTTTTTTCTCTGCATGTGCCTATGCTAATATTTCACATGGTGACGTAGACGTTTGAGGAAGTATTATCTGGATTTGGATCGAGGCGTTCTAGGCAGGTCTGGAGCAACGTTCTCTGTTAGAATAAATCCCTTTGTGGGAGACTATGAGCTTCGTATATACAACATGCTAAAATCTAAAATAGATCGTTTACACACTAAATTAAAAAGCATCACATGACCCCTTTAATATACATTTTTGGTCTTATCATGAATATTATGCTAAATATTGTGCTGCGTGTTTAAAAAAAATCTCAAACGTTTTAGAAATTTTTTCATCAAAATACAATATCTTGCTCGAATACGTCTTTCCTTTCCAGCTGGCATATGTTTCGCTTACTTTTCCAAACCCTAAGGATTAAATTAAGTCCCACAATTTATATATCATTATCACTGAATTGAGTCACATTAAGGAAGTAAAATGGGTTGTAAACTTGTTTAACATTCACATTAACTGTGTAGGAATACAGAACTGTCTGTTTGTGCCAGTAGGTCATGTATAATGAAAAAAAAAACACACACACATGAAAGTAGACACGTATGCACACACACACACACACACAGACACACACACGTTCTCAGTTTCTCAGAACCCGGCTTGCCATCAGAGAAGCAGAAATGATTGTTGTGAAATGAGGGAGAAAAGGGGAAATTGACATTCTGTAAATTCCGCTGAGTTAAAGGTTAAATGAGAGGAGGCGTGTGTCTGTGTGTGGAGAGTGAGCTGGACTTCATAACGTTTGCCTACACACACACACAAGACTCTAGTTGTGTTTTGTCTGGTAGTGTGCAGATTTGCACGCGTGTTCATTTTTCATTGAAACGTGTGGGTACAGTTGTGCCTACCAAGATGATGAAAATTCAAGTTTCTGTTTGTGTGGTGTGTGCAAATTTGTTTAAGATTGGGTATGTTTAAGCACCATGGTCATGTGTGTGTAGTGATGCTCCACTTGTTTCTTGTCTCCAGTGTGACGGTGACAAGCTTTTGGAATTGGATTACAGTTTCATGTTTGTGTCTTTGTGTCGTACCCTGTGATGGGAAGAACAACAGTTCCCCTTGGATGTTTGGGGAGAGTGGAGTTCCAGGATCCGACAGGAGGTGGCGTCCTGTTTCAGATGACTGCCTCATGATTTGGGATACAGTGCGGGGTTTAGGTTGTGGAGAATCGCCCAAAAACACTGGGTTCTCATGCGCTTGTGCTTCACTAGAGAGAGATAGACAGACAGAGGTTTAATGAAAATATTTGTATTCATTTAAATCTCAAGGGACCTGCCAAGAACATGTCTGAACACTGTGTTTCCTCACAATCACAAAAAAATCTTTACTAATAAGAAATCATATTTTGCATATTAATATATAAAAATTATACATATTTCATTTTTTTTTTTTGCATTGTGAAATTATTTTCCTGACAGTTAGGCTTATTTTCCCCCAAATTGTCATTACAAAAATAATCACTCATAATAGTAAATTACACTTGTAGCATTTGCTATACTGCCTTTATGCTTATTTATAGATACAGTAACGAGAATCACCATTGAGAATAATACGAATTGTACACATAAATATATTTTGACCCTAAAACCGTATTCTGGACAAATGTGGGCAAAATAGTTTCGATTTATTTTTTAAAAAATACTTCCCTTGACCTGAGCGGTACAAGACTTGGCTACTTTTCCTAAGTTTGCCTCCTGAACACACACTATTTTTTTTTTTGACTCAATTCTACAATGTTAAGTGGGTGAAAAAAAAAAACTCCTTAATGTTGTATTTAGGTCAGAAATGGGCACCCATAGAAATGAATGGATGGGAAAAACTGTAATTTAGAGCATTCTAAAATAAGCCAAAATAAGACACCAGGTGACAGCAAAGTCACTTCATCTTTAGGTTTTAGCTCTAAGAACTTATTGGAATGATATTTTAATGTAGTTAAAAAAATTAAACATAAAATATAGCTGCGAGCAGCGATGGCGGGCCCAAGCCGGTGGCACCGCAACCCCGGTTCCTTTAGTTACCTAAAGGCACCCGGGTAGCGGTGCCGAAGGCTTTGGCCCTTTTATGATTAAATGTTAAAACGGCTTGCCATACTCTGTCATTTCGACTAGTCACAATTATGTTACAGATGTCTTAAATGATAATACAAACTATCCAAAATGTAATTACGAATAGACAGAAAGACGTTGTTGATATCTACAATGTTAATTCCGGACAGGCAAACTTAGCTTTTAAATGTTAAAAGGGCTTGCCATACAGGGACGTAGGCTCAGAGAGAGGCTCACCATATTCAAACCAAAATATCTGACTTCCTCTTGGTCCGAGCTAATGACTATGTATTAGAAAGTTGTCCGGCTTGAGGAGTACAATGTATATACCGATTTTTGTAACTGTAGATAAAACTAACAACCCCACTTTTGTCAAAAGGTGGCGCTATTTAGTCCTTGCACATTGCCCGTTTCTGAAACTTTGCACGTCTACTGGCTAATAAATGTGATGTATCTGTTGAGTTTCAAGCAATTTCAATTTCAATTTGACTGTTGAAAAGAAGTGCGCCGATTAGATACTCAGGATCGGTATCGGCTCTGACACTGCCATCTTTGACGAGGCTGATTCAAATTCTATATTGTGCATATACTATTCTGTTAGGCACAAAGGCACAAAAACTTTCTAAAGTACCATAAAGTTTTTGTGTACTGTATTATTAGTGTTCTGAAGCTATTATGTGATATAGAAATTAATATTTAAGTCATTAAATTCAAGAACACAAACTTTTCCCTCTCTGCGCCTGTCAGTCATTCTCCATTCAGCATTCAAACAGCACGTCACATTCGGTTACAGTCAATGATGAAACGATCTTCAATGATTCAATGTTAATCCTATTATACTGGATCTTTAAGATAAAGGTCTAAAGGTCTATATTTTCGAATGAAGAAACTTTTTCTTGCTGGACTTTATTGCTGTAACTTAATCGTGTTACTTTCTACCGGGTGTCGGACGCTGTCGGTTAGATCACAACACTAGAGTCAGAGCACTATAATTGTTCTTCACGCACACAGTAACTGAAATTTAAAACCTTTAAAAGAAAAGGCTCAATAAACTATTGCATAGATAGATAATGTATAATACACTGTTCATAAATATGTATTTCCTTTGTGCTTTGAACTTTTCAATACGGACTCAATGCGCTGTAACTTCATGTGGCTTCAAGCACATCATTCTCCGCTCGGGATGCACATAAGTGCTTTGTGCTGCACCGTATTGGAGCCGTAATATCATAATGCAGTGACGTAATGACAGATTATTAATTGCCTTTCAATTATATGTTGCTTTATAGCAGCCATGGCTATATTTTTTTTAATGATTTTTGTTATCTTGTTTTTCATGAATGTATTTTTCAAAAATAAGAGCAATGTGTATTATCTATTATTAATATGGTTTATAATAGCATTTTTGTCATAGATTATGACAAAGTAATCATATGATCCACCAGCGAGGAACCAGCAGAACAGAGTGAACATTCTTTCTGTTTAGTTCAATCCTACTTAATAGGAATTTATTTAAAATGCTCGCTCTACTCCACACCATTAATGTCTTGTGCGGACATCCGTATTTTGACTTTCGGTTTTAAGTAAGCGATTTAAAAGCTCCCAAGTCCCAGCGGAGTCACACGTTGATTAACCGGTGGGAATATACACAATAGGCCTACCTGATATTGAACACAAGAGGGCAGTATAGCACTACGTATGACTCAGATTATTATTTTTTTATGAATTTTACAACAATTCTGGCTGTTTTTGAACGTAAACACAATTCTTAAATGAAAAAAAAGGAAAAATTGGGGAAGTTATAATATTTGTATAATTTAATTTAGAAACAAATGATGTATAATTACATTTTTAGAAGATATGAGGCTTTTAGTGTTTACTTTTTTGACATTACTTTAATCTTTTGCCATAGTTGCACATGTCTATTGGCTAATAAATGTGATGTATCTGTTGAGTTTCAAGCAATTTCAAGCAAGCTAAGAGTCCCAAAAGCATCAAAAAATAATGTTAAAGTTTGTTTCGTTGCCACGGCATTTTGAAAGTGACACACTTCCTGCTGCCAGTTGGTGGCGCTATAACTTTGACTCACAATAGTCACATCCATGTGATCGGTCTCTTACAGCGAAAACACTGCTGAAGTTTCGTCAAGATCAGTTAATGTATGCTGAAGTTATAACACACATCCTGTTCCATGTTTCTCGCCATAATTTCGTTTCCTCGCCACGGCCAAACCGTTCGAGATATCAAAAATCCCGTGGCACTTTTTCATCCTTAATGTCTTGACTTCACGCTGATCGAGTTTCGTCGAATTTGGTTCAGTGCTCTAGGAGCAATAATTTAAATTACATTGCATGTGTTTTAAACACAACCCTAAATAGCCAACTTCCTGTTGGGCTGGGGTAAAAAGTAAGAGTGTGAAGTATATATGAAACGATGAGATCTATATGTGTACCAAGTTTCATATTATTACATGCAAGTGTGTTTGATTTATGGACCAAATTTTCAGACCAAGTTTATTGACCAAGTTAATCTGATTAATAAACTAATTATATAAAACTATTGTCAATTCACTACAATTAAACTAGTTATATGCCTTTACTTATAAAAAATAAAAATAAAAACTTATTTAAAAAATACCAGGCTTGAGAAATGTATTTTCTTTATGCAGGTCATACACACAGCAGTGAAATGGTTAAGCCCCCTCCCCCTGCACACACACACACACACAGACAGCCAGCCAGCCAGCCAAAGGCTCAGAGTGGCCATATTCAAACAAAAATATCTGAGTTTCTGTGGGTCCTAGCTAATAAGTGTCAATTAGAAAGTTGTCCGGCTCGAGGAGTACAATATACATACCAATTTTTGTAACTCTAGTTAAAACTAACCACCCCACTTTTGTCAAAAGGTGGCGCTACTGAGCCCTCACCACGCCCGTTTCTGCAACTTTGCACATGTCTACTGGCTAATAAATGTGATGTGTCTGTCGAGTTTCATGCAATTTGAAGCATGCTAAGGGTCTCAAAAGCATCCTAAAAGCATCCTAAAAGAAGGGCAAAGTTTGATGCGTCGCCACGGCAACAGTTTCAAAGATATCAAGAATCCATTCACAGGTCTACATCTGCCGTATGTTTACATTATACAGATGAAGTTTGAAGCAAATCGGGTAAAAATAAAAGGGTGATTTCAAAGCATTTTGAAAGTGACACACTTCCTGCTGCCAGTTGGTGGCGCTATAACTTTTACTCACAATAGTCACATCCATGTGATCGTCCTCTTACAGCGAGCACACTGCTGAAGTTTCATCAAGATCAGTTAATGTATGCTGAAGTTATAACACACTTCCTGTTTCACGTTTCTCGCCATGATTTCGTTTCCTCGCCACGGACAAACCGTTCGAGATATCAAAAATCCCCTCGCAAACTTTCATCCTCAATGTCTTGACTTCACGCTGACCGAGTTTCGTCGAATGTGGATCAAAGCTCTAGGAGGAGTATTTCAAATACCATTGCGAGCGTTTTACAAACAAACCTCAATAGCCGACTTCCTGTTGGGCTGGGGTAAAAAGTAAGAGCGCGAGGTATAGATGAAACGATGAGATCAACATGTGTACCGAGTTTCATATTATTACATGCAAGCGTGTTTGAGTTATGGACCGAGTGTTCGGACCCCGTTCCAGGGGGCGCTGACGAGCCCCCCTGCCACGCCCAGGTACCAGCTTCAGCCCGGCTCTGATGGCCGCGGGTTCTGACCCGTGTGCAAAGTTTCAAGAGTTTTCGAGCACGTTAAGGGCCCCAAAAGTGCCCAAAAGGTAGTAAAATAATAATTATTATAATAATAATAGAGAAGAAAAATAATCGCAAGGAAAACAATAGGGCCTTCGCCCTTTCAGGGCTTGGGCCCTAAAAATAAGCATAATTTACATAGAAAATATGGTACTTTTTGAAGTAAATAAATTCAAAAATACCCCCCAAAATACATAAAAACACCATAAATGGATAGACAAAACTTTATCGAAGACAGTGATATAACATTTATAATAAATAAAAATTAGGATCACATCTGAGTCCTCTGTACCCACATTTGTCCACAATTACAGGATTAAGGGCTATAAAGTTAATACGGTTTGAGGGCTACGCATTTCTGTAATAGGTCCATTATTAAAATTATTATACCACTTTATTATCAAAAAAAATAATGTTGCTATAGAAAGATGATCTTATATTGAAATGCAATTTGGACATGGTTTTGCCAGATTCAGCAAAATATATCTTGAATTGTTTGGTCACTGTGGAAACTCACCTGTCCATTCGCACCAGCTCATGTGAACCTGGGAAAAACAGGAACAGGAAATGGTTCATAGCGAGAAAGGAAATGCAGTCTCTTTAAAACAATTAGTGCAGCTACTGTACTGCCATCCGCAGAATGTGCAGCGCTCTCTCACACTCAATATAGGTCAGAGTAAGTGTGTGAGCTAAACATGACTAAGTCTACGTGCGCGTGTGTGTGTGTACTCACGTCTGTGTCGCTCTACTGTTTGTCTCTGTCTGTAAACTAGCATCAGTATGAGCGGGAGGCACAGAATGAAAGCTACACAGGCTGCGATAGCCAGACCTTCAGCCACTGAGTCTGAAAAAGAGAGACAGAGAGACGTTATTGGTGGAAAAAGAGAAAAGAAATCTGTAGTGAATCAGCCCAAAAAGTACTCGAGACACTTGAAGCCACACTTAAAAATCTGCGAATGCCAGTTTGCATAATATGTGACCCACAAAACCAGTCACATGGGCTTTCCATTGATGCTTGGTTTGTTAGAATAGGACAATATTTGGCTATAACATCTGGAATCTGAGGGTGCCCAAAAATCGAAACATTGAGAGAATCGCCTTTAAAGTTGTCCAGTTACGTTCGCGATATTGCTGCATTCACTCACAAAAATAAATGTTCAGAGAATGAAACAATAGATTTAAGGGTGACTTTACTAAACAGCGACCCCATTTTGTACACCATGTTTCAGCACAAAACTTGCGTCTTATTCCCTAACCACTCACAGTCTAGTTTTACGAGGCACTGAAATAGAGTTTGGGTATTTGGGTACGCAGATATTTGTAAAATAGGCTAATTATACTTCTCAAAACTATACCTGTGACCTTCAGTGGAACTTTCATTTAGCAAAAATAGAAGCTAGTTCTGAGAAAATCTGTTGCGTCATTTGTTTGCTGATGCCATCTTGGGGTTTGATTTACATTTTAAGTGTGACTTGTGTGTCCTAATAGTTTTTAGAGCCTCTGTGTTGTTGAACGTACCATCTGGGGGAACGTGAGACCACTCCAAACACTTCAGACTGCTGTTGAGAGTATTTGCATTTGCTGTGGAAACATGCGACATTAAGATCACTCAAGAATGAAGTGGATACATGAATGTCCCACCTGACCTCTCTCCTGGCTCACTTACTTGGCACCACAGTCAGGTAGATGAACTCGTGGGCCTCCTGCTCGACCTTGTGCTTGCCGTGAAAGTCCAAAAGCAGGCAGCAGTATTTGCCCTGGTCCTCGTGCTTGACGGTCTGCAAGAAGACGGAGAAGGACTTCTCACCGCTGATGTAACTCACTCCCACAGAGCGGTTGGTGTGACCGGACCCACGCGGGTGAAATTTCTTGTGGCAGCGCTCCTTTGAGTGAGGCGTGAAGAGCCAGGTGTTCCACAGCTTGTCCTCCGAGGCAGCCTTGGATCCGGACTGAACGCACGTCAGGGTGACATTGGCCCCTTCGGGACACTCGTAGGTCCGATGGGGCACAGAAACACTTAGAGAGGGGTGCTCACCGCTCGCTGGAGAGACAAGGAGGAGAAGATGGGGATTTTTTTATATTTAAATCAAACAATTATATTTAATATCAAACATGTGCAAACTTTTGGATATATATATAGCCTATATTAGTAGACTGTAATTGTAAAGCTTTTTGTAAGTTAATTCCCCCGAAAAATGAAAATACATGCGTACACATACAAATCTGAATTTTACATTTTGAATGTGACAATTTTAAATGCCAACCTATTTATTTATTAGATGTCTGCAAAGGCAGAGATATCTGTATTTGACATCATGGATTTCTTGAGCTCAACTGGTTATTTCCTTTTAGAGTGTGTACCAGCTGACCACTTGTGCAGAGTTTGTTTACTACAGTTGTGACTTTGTGGCTTTAGTCTTTTACTCGGTGTCCAATTTTAAAGGAGCTGTGGCCAAAACTGGTACTGCAATCACTTTCAAATTAGGGTGTATCCCCCCCTTCCCCAATGACTTGAGGTTGCCAGATATGCTGCAGGTTCCAGCAGAAACGTAGGCTGCTACAAGAAGCTTCCAATGGCAGGTGACGAGTCCTACACAGTGAGTTTTTTCTGTTATTTTTTTATTTCAGACTTTGTAACAAAGTATTTCGGATTCATATCAAGTTTTTTGGGGGTTTCGCAATGTTAGATTTTTTTTCATCCGATTACGACACGTTTGTGTCTGCAGCTGTGGTAATTAGAGAAGAGCTGGCAACCCGAATGCCGGAACACTGAGTCTGTGATTGGTAGATCGGTGACGCATCAGAACAAAACACAACTTGACAACATCAACATCAGTCAAGGGCTGCGACTTCACTTTTTAAATGGCCGGACTTACTGTTGTCAGTGATATAAGTATTTGAAATGAACATGATTTCTTAATGTCTAGTGACATATTAGGGAAAATGTATGATTAATTGAAATAAATGTCTTGCATAGAGCTCCTTTAAGCCACAAAATGATTTCTATCATTTCAAATCAACCAATTTTTTATTATTTTATTCACAAATTTATAGTCCATTATTTTATTCATTTATTTTTATTTTTATTCGACAGCAAATGATTTTCTAGAAAACTGTGCCTTTCAAAAAGTCTAAATTTTGTTCCTCCAGACACATTAATACGTTTAAATGTTGCTTGCGTATAATAAACGACTACAACACTATTTTATGAAAAAAGAAAAACAAGCTTTGTGAAACCTAGAAGTGCTCTGTGGAAGAAATGCATTTCCACCACATTAGTGAACAAACAACAGGTGTCATTTTAGACTGCTATTGTTTCTTCTATCAATGCGATGTTCTCTACTCAAGTTTTACTGTGTGTGTGTGTGTGTTGTAGAATAAAAGGGTGACACACTGAGTGCATTGTTTCCTATCCTGTAATAGACCAAACAGACCTACATCCTAAATGCACACACAAACCCTATGAACCAGAGCTGAATGTGTATCGACAAGGCAAAGGAAACGGGGAAAAATACAGATTGCTCATGAATGGACAAATATTTCCTTTATTTATGTGACTGTCCCAGATATTGACTGCTTGAATGCATGGCTGTCAGTCATTATGTGCCACCCTCTGTGTAGTTGACCTTAATGTGCAGTCTGTGCAAATGCTTCTTTATGCCCTGAGTGTCTTAAATGTACATAGCTATGAGTGTGTGTGTGAATGAGAGTCAGGAAAAGCAATAGGAAACGGCGTCTGTGTGATAAAGTGTAGCTCAGGGCGGCGTGTCCGTTCCTGTCTCTCAAAGACACAATACAGTTCAACCCCCGTATTCCCTATAAACCTCATCCGTCCTCATATTCCCAATCAGCGCTCGTAATTATCCGGTTCAGGGCTTAATTTCCTACCCCGTGAGACCCTGTGCTGGGAATCCGCTATGGCAGCTGCCAGCGGTTCCACACGTCTTTGTTGTGACTGGATGAAATAGTACTCTGTAAACGTGCCGTCTCTGAGTCCTGGGTCGTGGTCGGATCAGAGGCATGTCAGAGAGTGTTTTGGAGGCCGAGCCAATCTAAACGGTTGCTTTAGAAGCACAAAAAGCCATTAATCATTTCAAGAAGGGTTCAACAAGGGCCCTAATCCTAACAACTTAAGCAATAATGATTGGAAATGGTCACTGACCATAACTTGAATTGAGCCCAGAACTCAGACACATCTGCCAGAGACAGAAAACTAATAATGAAATGTCGCCTGCCTGAGGACATCTGTCTGCAAATGTGTTTATCTGTGACGTCAACACAAAAGCATCTGTGCCACTGAATTTACATGGACATCAGCGTCCATCCTGCTCCTAGTTACTGATATATGAAGAATGTTCACATTTACATGCCGCTGACATGCACCACCACCCATCATTTTACAGTATGGAGAAGGAATATCTATGATTGTTACTTAAAGAAACCTCTTTAAAGAGAGATTTAGTTTGTTTTTATTACAAATAAATGCTATTTATACCAAGATCATAAATGACACCAAAAAGTTACAAAATTAAAATATAATAGATCATTCACTTATCATAACACCTCTTAAAACAGTCAGTCACGACTCACATAATAAGTGAGATGCATTTAACCAAGTTTGATGTTCTCAAGACACTTTTGGAATTGAACACGAATGCAAATGAAATTTGAGAGCGTTGATGAAGGGGAAGATTATCAGTATTGGACTAACTCACACAAAACTATCATATGACTTTGGAAATCCTAGAATATAGTGGACTTTATACTGCTTTTTGTCCTTTTTGAAGCTTGACATTATGTGTGTATTATATGGAAAAGCGCAGCTCAGGGATTCTGCCTTCATATCTAATTTTGTCTTTCATGGACAATTTTTGTGTTTTTGTGAATGTTCCGTAAATAACGGCAGAGCCCCTTTACAGCCCCCACCTACATTTCTCGCTATTGCTGTTTATGCAAGAGCCTCATTACAAGGTGTTAATGAAAGCCATGGGGGTCTAAGAACCCCCCTCCCATCTGCAGAGAGCATGACTGTGAGGGACTGCCCCATTTCACCTGAAACCTCCTGCAGATCAGAATCCGCCCAGCATTACAGAAACTCCTCAGCTTCATACATTAAAAACATTGTTTTGGAGTATTGGACTATTTCCAGAAGCAAAATCAATGATATTTGGTGGAATCAATCTTCTTGAAATCATGGGGGCAGGTTGGAAAAAGGCACCATATGGTCTACAAAGGTCTTAAGAGTTATGAACAATAAACAATAGGGGATGTTTCCTTCAGCAAGCACCACGAATGCTCATCAATGCATCATTCTTCCTCCCTTGCGTTATTTGTCTCTTAGTTCTCAGTTGATCATTTTGTCCCCTTCATATTCTTACAGAGAAGCAGTGTGGATGTAGCCTCTCATAGGGACTTACAAACCAGTGCAGTTTCCACAGTCTCCCTGTCTCATTCCTTTTGTGATCTTTTCAGATCTTTTTTTTTTTTTTCAGGCCTGGTTAAGATGAACCCATCAGGCTTTTTTGAGAAAGATCACCTCATCACTGTGATCAGGGTGTAGGGATGGTTGGGCATTGAATCAATACCCCCTGGTATGGAAATCTGACCTGACGGATACTTAATAATAGCTTCCCCCCTGCGAACAAGCCTCACAAACCCTGCCACTTCCTACATCTACACCTCACACTGTCTACCTTTAGACCAACAACTCTAAAATTGGCAAAAAAAATCAATATTATCTAAATGATGAACCAGCCATAGTCTATGGATTATTGAATTCATCTGCAAACTAAAGCTAAGGTAATCAGTTGATACAAATAGACTATTATACAAATCATACATAATATGTGATGTGGTTTCATCAAACTGATGACATAGGCTATTATAATGATTAGTACACCATAACTAAAACATTTTTTTAACACTTTCTAAACTAAAATCATTATAAAATGTTTGTTCTGTTTAGTATGATTATCATACAATAATAATGTCTAAATGCATTTAATAGACGATGAAAACGCTGGTTTCGCGTTACTAAATGATGACCAAACTAACGTAGCTCATGAATATTACGTAGCCTATAATTGACTGCCCTTTAAACTAAATTAATACAAGCCAAGTCTTCACCATTGTAGGATTTGCTACACGTCTAACGCCCACTAACAGCCTAGTTTTAGCCAATCAGCTAATTTTGTTAAATAAACTTCAAATGAAAGTAATTTCATGAAACAATTGAGTCACTGCAACAGTAACGTTAATTCGCTTGTTACTCGACGCACGAGAGAGCGTCAGCGACAAAAGTTTTCTTTTCGGTAAGATTTCATCTATTTACGTAAGGTATAACCAAAATGATACGGCTCCAAACCACAATAGAAAATTAAAGGGAGCAACTGAAGTAAATGACAGTAAGTTGCGTGTTGCAAAGCCTACGTAGGAAAGTACACAATCAATCACAAACTGTATGACAGATGACAGACTTTTTTGTAGACGGTAAGCTTCGAATTCGGGGCAAAAATGAGAGAAAGAACAGGTTTTTTTCCCGTTTTGAAACAAGTTGACACACGCCCGATCAGACGTTTACAAGTAAACAAATGTCAGACCCGTGGCAAATGCAGCACGCGATTAAAAGAGGTCTCGAGACGCGTTTTAAAACTTGAACCACGATGTTAAAACCCTAATAAAACAAAACAAAAAACTCCAAAACCCGACTGAACAGCGAAACCCTTCACTTTGACGCACATACAATCAGGAAAGCTATTTTAAATAAAAAGGCAGCTATTGACGCGTTCTCAAGTACAGAAATATAGTAGATTTACCTTGAACTGCAGTTAGAAAATGAACGCAGAGCAAGAGAGCCCAAAATACATCCATCAGTCCTGTCTTCAATTTATGTCCAAAGTCCTCTACAATTTTCCCCGCCGTGATGACAGAAAACTTGTATATTCTTTCTCTTATTCCTGTGTGTTGTGGACCTGTAGGCTCTTACAGTAAGTTATTTATCAGAAGTGAACCATAGAAACGAGAATATGTCCTTCACTCTGCTGTCTCCCCCTCCCTCCAAATCACTCCTCCCACTAGGCTACTACATACAAGTTATACTACACTTTTTAAATTCATTGAATTATAGTAGCTAATTAAACCAATTATAATTTAAAGTTTACGTTTGGTATTATGTGGTAAATATTAATTTAAATATAATTATAATTTAAATTAAATATTATATTAGTATATTTCTGGAAGTTTTTGTTTTCAGTGATAATAAATTGGTTTTATACAGAGTTTGGATGACTGGATTTTGAGATTATATTCTGACCAGATTTTGGCTTTCGTTCTTGAGAGAACTGCTTGAGTGATTTTTGTGGGGAGACAGTGGTATCAGTTTTGATGCCTATTGATGGCATACAGACACACATCAGTACCCTGCACACACCATCAGGTTATGCAAATGAAATTCATACTTGCTACACCAGTTCACTATGATACCATGAGATAAGGGTGACTCCATAGTCTGTTCCGAAGAAAACATGCAAATACTTTCATCAAAGTGCATAAACATTGCCCTGCTATCTAGACATAGATTCAGAATTTTTGAGGCACTGGTCATTGTTGTATACTGAGTTGTGTGTTTATTTAATACATTTTTAGACATTTAAAGCACTTTGTGTTGTTTTTTTTAATGGGCTACTCAAATAAATGTTGATTGATTGATAGCATACACCATGTTCAAATTTTAGATACAGAATTATTATTATTACTATTATTTTAGCTAAATAGTATATAATACACACGCTTTATTTTAAGGTGTCCTTGTTACAGTGTAATCATACATAACATAATTAGGGTTGGGGTTTGGTTTAGAGTTAGTTGCATGTAATTATGCGTAATTCCCTGTTATTACTAGAGTAAGTGCATGTAACATATGTAACAAGGACACTGTATGTTACATTTGTCCTGTTGGATTACTCTTTTTATTACTGTAAAAATGTTCCAAGTGTTTAATTATTCACGTGTCATCTGTCTCCACAGACGTCCACCACCGTGTGGGTGCAAATAATTGATGAAAATGACAACGCACCTGAGTTTCCGGAGGAAGAGTATGTGACGGAGCTCAGAGAGGGGCCAAACACTGTAGGAGCCATCATCGCCACAGTTACAGCCATCGACCCTGACGAAGATCTCAACGGAACCATCCGTTATGCCATCTCCAGGGGCAACCTGGCCCAGACCTTCCAGATCAATAGCGTAACGGTGAGTGACAGACAGGAAACTGGTTTAGAGATACTCTGATGTGTTTGGTGTTATTGGATTTGTTTTTTTGTTTGTTTGTTTTTTGCGCTGTTTGTGTTTTTTCGTTCCTAGAAATTCGTAGAAAACCTTGAAAATGTCAGGGAAGTTTAATAACTTTATTTTAAAAAAAGTTACTGTTTGAAATGCGAGAAATATTTTTTCCATCTGAATGGTCTGAATAGAAAGTTCAAAAGAACAGCATTTATTTTAAATAGAAATTTTTTATAACATGTCTGTCATTTTTGATTACATACATGCATTTTTGCTAAAAAAAAAAAAAAAAAAGTTGATATGTCACAAATGACACTTTTTTTCTGAGAATGGCCCTCCACTGCTGCTGTGTTAATTGTGTGATTGTGTGTGTTCACAGGGTCAGATTGTTGTCTTTAAGGAACTGGATTATGAGATCAGTAACGGTCACTATGTGCTGACGGTCACAGCCACAGACCAGTGTCCTATACCTCAGTTTAGACTGACCTCTAGCACCACAGTGAGTTACACGTCTGCTTCACTTATAATCCTCACGATTCCTTTATACGACACTCACACGCTGTCCTGCACCGCAGGTCCTGGTGAATGTGGTCGACGTGAACGATAACGCACCCATCTTCCCGAGTTCATTCGAAGGTCCGTTTGATATCCCAGAGGGTCAGCCGGGCCCACGTGTCTGGACCGTTAGAGCCACGGATGCCGACTCTGGATCCAATGGAAAAGTGGAGTACAGCATCACTGCAGGGGACCTGAAAAGTGTGTGTGATGGACAGCTGATTCAGATCCAATCAGAAAAAGTATTAGTGTTGATATTTCTTGTGTTTTTTGTCTGCGGTAAAGATGTTTTTATTCCTTTGTTTCTGTCTCTCTTTATCCCAGATGAGTTTGTAATCTCTTCAGTTGAGGGAGAGTTGAGAGTGAGGAGAGATGTAGAGCTGGACAGAGAAACTATCGCCTATTACAACATCACCATTACTGCCAAAGATCTGGGAACGCCAGCGCTCAGCGCTATGGTACGCACGCACACACTACTACGCACAAAAATATGAACTTATGGTAAAGGGCATAGTTTTGATTATTTGGAGAGACAATGTTCATTTTGGGACATTCACTAGTGAAATGTCACCATTGGGTGCCATTCAAATCCAATTGTTGATATCAAGAATTGATTTCTTACTAGTTGAAATTCCAATTTCACATATCAGAAATACAGTTATTACTAATAAAAACCTTTATTTTTGATATCAAGAATTCAAATTTACTAGTGGCAATGTTAATTTCTGATATCATGAATGTGATTGTTACTAGTAAGGAAGCCATTTTAGATATCTGGAATAATATTGATATCAGAAATACATTTTCAGATATCGAAAATGATCATTTTTACTAGTACCAATTGAATTGTTGCTATGAAGGATAGACATTTCAACTAGTGACAATTTAATGATTGATATCAGGGATTCTCATTTTTACTAGTAACAATGTAATTATTAATATCAAAAGCCTATGGTGAAATTTCACTTGTGAAAAAATATATACAGATATCAGCAATTAAATTGTTGATATCATAAAATGTAATTGTTGATATCAAAAATCGAATTGTTTATCAAGATCATCATCATATCCTGGAAATGAATAAAAGCTAAAACGGCTTGCCATAGGACGGGGCCTAAATTCATTATATTAAAATTCATTATTACTTTAGTTTGATCTTCATCATCTAAAAACGGCATGTTTGGCCATTAAGGCTGAATGATTGATTTAAATCAAACTAAAATCGCGATATGGCTTTAGATGCGTGTTTTAGAGTGAATCGCAGCTCTGAAGTTAGATTGTGATTTAAAAATGAATCAATTAAAACTGTTTGTGCTGTTAAATAAAATAATTGATTATATTATTTTTATAAATTATTTTATAGTAATATTAATAATTATATTTCTGCTTTTATATTTTTAAATAAATATTATTTTATAGTCATACTGACATATAATCACAAACCTTTTGGCCAAATAGTGCATCCCTAAAAACGATCACAGCAAACCTGGAGCTTTTATCACTATCACAGTTTTTATCAGAAAAATCACAATTCGATTTTTTCCCTGAAATTGTGCCTTCTCCTTTTTTGTTCTCCATTCTTCACCACCATTAAAAACATTGAATGGAAATCCTAATCTGTTGTCAATATTGCTCCCAAGTAGCCAATATTACATAATATTACATAATGCATGCACAGATCAACTGGAAAAATCTAATCTTGCATAATTTGTATTATGGTTTATGTTTGAATTAGAAAGCAGTGAATCACTTATATTTCCCATAATTCATGTGGTGGTTTTGTTTTTTTTCTGTATCAGGTGACAGTGGGCATTCAGGTGTTGGACATTAATGATAACGACCCCGTCCTGCTCAACTTACCATTTAACACCAGCGTGAGCGAGGGAGCAGCGATTTACACTTCCATCTATCAAGTGCGGGCGCAAGACTCTGACAGCGGCCGCAACGCTCTCCTTACATACAGCATCACTGCCGGTAACACTGATGGAGCGTTCTACATTAATGAGACGGTAAGAGACAGGGGGATGCGGGACACAAACAGCCTAGGGAAAGAATAAGGCAAGGAAATAGTAATGTAATAGTGAACACTGAAAAGACTGATGTGTTCTCTCCTCCAGTCAGGTGTGCTTCAGGTGAACAGGCCTCTGGATAGAGAGAGAGTGGCTGAATACAGACTCACCATCACCGTCAAAGACAACCCAGACAACCCTCGCATCGCACGCAGGGTAAATAACATGACACAACACAGCATATCCGGCTAAATATGTGTTTCACAGACTGTGTGAATATCACAATCAGGTTAACAACTGCAATGACATTTTTCACTCTGCTCAGGACTCAGATTTGTTGGTAGTTGCCGTGCTGGATGTGAATGACAACAGGCCCATCTTCACCCAGACCAGCTACAGGGGCGAAATCAGTGAAAACTCACTCAACGGTACCAAATGTTCTAACCACCTAACCACCATTATTAGGGTGTGTTCACATTGGCATTTTAACATCAAACCTAAAGATAGCGAAACTAGGTTATGGTTATTATGGTCACAACCTGATTGGCTTTTATTACGTATATTTCGATGGAACTTACCAACAGTGTTGTGCAAGTTACTTCCAAACTGTAATACATTAGGTATTACTTGTTACTGTTATTTAAAAGTAATTCATTACCTTACAATATTACTGTCTCAGAATTGTAATGCGTTACATTACTCATGTATTACTTTTGAGTTACTTTCACCAAAATAACTAAGTAGAACTTAACTTTGGGGCTGTAACGATATGCAATATGAAACCAAAATAGCGACACACCTCTTCCAACTCCAGCGTTATTCTCCTTACCGTCCATATCCAATGCTGCCTTATCTTTAAATTAGGCTATTAGTATTATTTGAATTTAACATTATAAAATACGTAGACCTACACCACAAAACTAGTTGAGGATAAATTATTTAAAATTGGGTCCAGCATTATGGACATGATGACATTTGCAGTCAAAACTTGAAATAAAAATTCTCAGAAAATACATGTATTGAAACGTATATAGGCTACTTCCTTAAAGGACTCCAGACATTAGACAAATATCAGTCTGTTTTATTTTTAATATTAAGGAAAAGACACACATTCATGCGTGACAAAAAAATAGGAGGCAAAATATATTTTTTGTAATTCTGTTAATTACACTGCGCAAATCGGATGAGGAAGGGTTGGCTCTCCAGTCTCCATAGAACTTAAAATATTCATTTTATTTTAGTTTTCGTGTTCGCATTTATGAGGAAAAAACAATGTTACAGACGCGACCGCTCTGAACTGGCACTAAAAGACTGCTTTAAACCTTTCACATAGTCTGTTGCCTTTAAAAGAAGTAAAAGCAGACAATACACTGTAATACAACTGTAATACAAGCCTCACTGAACATGTAACGAGTAAAATATTACTGAAAATTGATTAGTAATGCCTTACACTACTGCGTTACAGCAAAAAGTAATATGTTACTGTAATGTATTACTTTTGTAATGCGTTACTCCCAACACTGCTTACCAAACATCCAAAACAATGCTGTGTGCTGGGATATATGCGCTCGTTGTATGTGCGCACCTACTTATGATGGTGTTTTGAACTCGTGAAGAGATATAAAATGTCAAAAACAACGGCAGGAGACGTGGTTCTGAAGCCTGTAATTCGGCAAAATCGGTATGCTTGAGCATTCTGACCTTTTTAGGGTCTCATCTTGTGACATCTTGTCCCATTTTTGGTTCGTTTAAATGTCTTTGCTCCGTGTTGTGTTCATATTTCATTCAAACCGCACCAGAGTTCGTTTGGAAGTCTTTTCAGTGGTTTCGGTCCTCTTGTTTGGTGCACACCAGGGTTCAGATATCAGCGTTCATGCTTATTTAAATGAGCCATACTAACGGTTCGTTTTAATGCCATTTGTGAACACACTCTCAGGAATGAAATTGTCCCTTCAAAGAAAGTGAAGAAGCTTTTTTTTTTTCATTGATGAGAAATTGAGTTCAAAAGCAGCTCTACAGAGGATAATAATGTGATCACCCAGCTCATGTCAGTTCAAGTTTAGTTCTCATCAGAAAATGTCAGTGCAGTCAAATCATTTGACTAATTTGACTATTTGACTAATATAAACACATTACACCAGTGCTGGTCTCGCTTCACTGGCTACCGGTTAAATTCAGAATTGATTTTGAAGTTCTCTTATTTGTTTTTAAGTCATTGCAGAACCAGTCTCCAGTACTTATCTGAATTACTTCTCCTAATCACTTGGACTCTAACTTACTATCTGTCCCTGGAACCAGACTGAAAAACAGGGGGATCGAGCCTAGTTTGGCTATGGAATTGTTTACCGGCTTACATCAGATCTGGCCAAACTTTGTCAATTTTTAAATCTTCTTTGAAAATGCATGTCTTCTCAATAGCTTTTAATATATCTTGATGTGTTTGTCCATATATTGTACTTGTATGTCCTTGTTAAGCACTTTGGTCAACGACAGTTGTTTTTAAATGTGCTATACAAATAAAATTGCATTGTACAGTATATCACACACTAAATTCAAGATGCACAGGGGTCATGACTTATGAATCGTCATCACCTCCCTCTTTCTGTCTGCATGTCCATCAGGCACCACAGTGTTGATCCTGAACGGCCCTGTTCTAGCAGAGGACAGAGACATTGGGGTGAATGCAGTGGTGAGGTATCGTCTCCTGGGAGCCAGAGTGGACCTCTTCTCGATAGACTCCCTCACAGGTCAGAAGTTCAGCACAGATGTTATGGGTTATGTTCAGGGCTTGACATTAACACCCGCCAACCCACCAAATGCGGGTGGATTTCACCCGTGGTGGGTTAACACAGTCACTTGCCACTTTGGCACGTTGAAAAATTGTAGTCTTGTCAAAAAACATCTGACATAACTAACGAATTGCATTTTATCAATAGGACACTACAACTCCCGCACCAAAATATGACATCCAGGCTTTTATATCACATCCTATCACAACTATCTTTCCAGAGTTAATTCTATATTTTAATAAAAATTAATCATGCCATGAAAGATGCATTTGTGGGAATAATCTGGAAAATAAAGACCTGTAGGCCTTGTTTCAGGTGGACATATCTCCAGTAACTCAGAGCTGATGCAAAACAAACGATCCAAAGTCCCCAAAACTATATAGGCCTATATAAAGTTGTAATCCTGTTGCCTTAATTGTGGATTTTTTCTTAGAAAAAATAATTTGTTGTTTCTAATGAAGATAATTGTTCTACTCTGTTTTACAGTATTTACTGCTGTAAAAAAAAAAAAATTATGCTGCACTTTTATTATATGCAATAAGGCTATGTAGAGAAAATGCAAAAGTGGCGTTGCGTCATCAATTTTTATTCTGCGTTTAGACGAGCGTTTTGTGTGGGAAATCCGCGTGCAAATGGTGACGCAAAAGTGTGTGAAATTCAATGTAGTTTGCACTTCAGGCGGCTAGGAGTGCATACTACAACAACACCAAGTCCACGCGCCTGCGTACAACCTTCACTGTCAAGCAGACTTTTGCGTTTTTACCGTTTACATGGGAACGCGCCGGTGGAGCGTTTTTAAGATTTCCACTCTGGAGGGTGGTTTCACTTTTTTGCGTTTTTAAGCTTCAACGCTGTCGCCGTGTAAACGAAAGGCACATCCGATAAAATATTTTTACGTTTTCACCCGCGAGCGTTCTCGTGTAAACAGGGCCTCAGAAGCTATTTTTATGTGTTTATCTTAATAGACAACATGTTTTCAAAAAAGGAGCTTTTAAGCTCATGATAATATTAGTACATTTGCACGTTTTAAGCCCCATTGTCAACTTTAATCATATAAAACTTAAATTTCAACAAAAATGTGGCTAGTAAAAATGCTGCGTGGCTAGTAATTTTGGAAAACATTGGCTAGTGAGCAAAAAAGTTAATGTCAAGCCCTGGTTATGTTCATTTTTTGTTTTGTTTTGTTAATGTTGTCCACTGGTTTCATTGGTTTCACCTTTTTTTTTTTTTTTTTTTTACAAATATTCAAAGGTCTTACATTGAATTCAATTTAACATGCAGATACTTTTATTTCTGTGGTGTTGTCAGATATACATGATTACAACCCTCACACCCACAGAGTTTCTCGTAATCAAGCACCCCTCCCACTTGTGACACATTTTCTTTCCCACCCCGCTCTCTCTCCGTCTCTAGGGCTGGTATCAGTGCGTGGGGGTGCTGTTCTGGACCGGGAGGCTTTCTCTGTGCCTCGGGTGGAGCTGTTTCTACTCGGGGAGGATGTGGGAGGTTTAAACAGCAGCGTTCCACTCACAATCACTATCCTCGACATAAACGACAACCCACCTGTCTTCAATCCATCCAGTTTCACTGTACACCTGCCAGAGAACAGCCCCACGGGTGAGAGAAACTGTATAAACTGATGGAGCTGGATTAACTGGTGGAGGGACTAGTATAATCTGGTTTGTTGGTCCCATTTGCAGTATAGTGGGAGTGTGTGTGATTGTTGTTATAATAATAATAATAAATTAATTCATATTTATTTATTGTAAATAAATATAGGGATATTCAAATTAATTAACCAATCATTAATAGCCATGATCAGCTCTACCAAATGTGGATGTTTTTCCACTAAGAAACAAATATTGTTATTATGTTTTGATTGATACTGTGAAGCTGCTTTGATGCAGTCTATATTGTAAAAAAGCGCTATATAAATATACTTGACTTGACTGACTTGACTATAGTATTAAAAACATTAAAACTTAAATAAAATGAAAAACATGCCATTAAACAAATAATTTAAATATAGGCTAAAGTCTTTGTTGTTTGTACATTAATTTGAGATTTAATGTGAAAAAATTATTACAAAATTAAAATACATTAAAAACCTTGAATGTTAGGTGTAATTAATCGAGATTAATTACAGAATAAGTAGTTAATAAGTAGTTAATTTGTTTTAATAGATTGACAGCACTTAAGATGACTAAAACTTAAAATAAAAAAATAAAAATTAAATAAAATAGAATTAATAATAATTTAGTAATTATTATAAATTTTTGGCACAGGGCGTGATCTTCCCCTCAGTTAAAATTAATTAAATTTAAATAATTTAATTAAATAAAATTAAAGAGCCTCTGAAAATATAAAAACTAGTTCAAAATATTAATAAATAGTATAATTGTATATAAATAATACTAAAGTAACAATAAATAAATATCAGTTTCCTATTGAATTTATATTATATAAATTATATAAATATATATATATATATATATAGTAGTCAACATTTAAAGTAAATCAAAACTTTTCTTCAAAGTTATACATTCTGAACAAAACCCTTTCTTGTCTTAGGACATCTTTGATGAACTTTTTGTATCCACTTCAAATGTTGACTACTGTATATATATGCATACACACACAGAGACATACTATTGTGTTAAAGATGTGTAATGTGGTGTTGTGTGTATTTTCAGGTGTGGTAGTAACGCAGCTCTCGGCGAGTGACGCTGACGCCGGCTCTAACGGTTGGTTGCAGTATCGGTTAGACACCGGCGCTCAAGACCGTTTCATCGTTGACGCTCTCTCTGGTGCGGTTCTGGTCGGCAATGCTACACTGGACCGGGAGGAACGTAGCTCGTACCGCCTGGTAGTCATAGCAACTGACCGAGGCACGCCCTCTCTCTCCGGGACGGCGACATTGTCTGTTGTTCTAGATGACATCAACGACTCACGTCCTCGTTTCATACGGCCCGTGCAGACGATCAGCGTCAACGAGTCAACTCCACCTGGAGAGGTTGTAGCTACGCTCACCGCCGAGGACCCTGATCTACGACCCCGCCTGGAGTATTACATCATCTCTGTGGAAGCAAAGGATGATGGGAATAATCCAGTGGATGGGCTGCAGCAGTCGTTTGGGATTGACTTCCACACAGGTGAACTACATTAGAAGACATCTTTGTTGCACTTTTGGCCCTCTGAGATGTCACATACTGTTTAACTCTTCTTCTGGAATTTAGGAACTAAACACTCTACATTTTTATTAATAATCTATTTTTTACGGATAAAATTAACTCTGTTGTGCTGTTGTTTTAAAAATATTTGTGTCCATCTTCTCAGGGGCTGTGTTTGTACGAAACCCCTTGAACCGAGAGCTGGTTGCCACTTTTGAGATCATCGTTTCAGTGCATGACAACGCCAGTGATGTCATTGACATGTCAGTCAGTGTACCTAACGGTAAGAAAGATCTGTGTGTCTTTCTCTCTTTCCTCTTTTCTACTGTTGTTCGTCTATTGAAACCTCCTTTTAAAGGGATACTCCACTTTTTTTTTGGAAATAGACTAATTTTATCACTCTCCCAGAGTTAAACAGTTGGGTTTCACCGTTTTCGAATGTGTTCAGCCAATTTTCAGATATTTAGAAGAATATCAGTAACCAGACAGTTTCTGGTCTCATTGACTTCCATAGTATTCCTACTATGGAAGTCAATGAGACCAGAAACTGTCTGGTTACTGATATTCTTCTAAATATCAGAAAATCGGCTGAACTCATCGAAAACGGTAAAACCCAACTGGAATAGTTATATTGCAAACTTTTTTTTTCTTTCTTGCGCCTATTAAAAGACCAGCATGTGATCAGGACGACATGTCCCCACCAGTCTAAAGTTAACCAGTTTTGCCAGACTATCCATGCTGGTTTGTCAGGTTTTCCTTTCAATAGTTTCCATCGTCTAGACCAACACTAAACCAACCTGGGGATAATTATTTACTGTTTATCAAACTCATCTAAATTGTATTTCTCTCCACAGCCAAATTGACCATCAACGTGCTGGACGTGAATGACAACGCTCCTCGTTTTCGCCCTTTCGGCGTGGCGAACTTCTCCGAGAGGATTCTGGAGGGTGCTGTGGCTGGTACCACACTTCTGTCGGTGACTGCTGTTGATCCTGATAAAGGACCCAATGGACAGATCATCTACCAGCTCCTGCACCTGCCCCGTGGAGACTACATTAGACTTGAAGATCCATCTACAGGTTGCACATTTGCATTTCTGCAACATTTCTATTGACCAATCAGTGTTCCAACCCTAACACCTTGCTGATTTAATTCCACCTCTAAACTATATCACGGACAGTGTTGGGTGTAACTAATTACTAAGTAATTACTAAGTAATTAGTTACTGTAATTTAATTACTTTTCCCTTGAAAATGTAAAGTAAGGGACTACTCTTCACTTATCTGTAATTTAATTACAGTTACTTCTGATGTAATTGAGGTAAATACTGTGTATAGATCAATCCGATCTCACAGCGATTCAAGGTGTCTAAATATTACGACCGCACTTGTACAAATTCGTATGAATTATTGTAAAATATGAATGAAAAAAGTGTGAAATGTCATGAGATCAGACATAAAACAATAGTGGGTTTAACATCTAAATGTATTGTCTGATGTTAAAAAGTATGTTTTTATCATGTAACCTTCTTCACCTTGGTCTGTTTAAGGATAATTCATGCAATTTTATAGTGTTTATTTGAAAGAATTAAAACAGATTCATGTCTATCCTTGTATTATTCAGCTGGTTGAGATTGATATGGGATTTTTAAAGTAATTAAAAGTAATGAAATACTTTTTAGAGAGAGTAATTAGTACGGTAATCTAATTACACTGTTGAAGAGGTAATTAATTACTTTTTTAGAGTAACTTACCCAACACTGATCACGGATGTCTTTCGATATCACCATCCACAGGTAAAATTGTGGCCAATCGGACGGTAGATTATGAACAAGTGCAGTGGTTGAACTTCACGGTGCGTGCTCAGGACTATGGCTCGCCTCCTCGCTTCGCTGAACTTCCTGTCTATCTGTGCATCGTCGATGTCAACGACAACAACCCAGTCTTTCAACAACCTTTATATCAGGTACATCAGCACAGACCAGAGAATCAGGCTACTACTTCCCAGTTGCATTCAGGAAGCATTATATAATAACTCCTACAGTGGGGTCAAACAGTCTGAGACTTAAGTGAAAATGCTTCTGTGTTGCTTTTTGGGAACTTTTTGATTACTCATTATATTATGAATTGTTAGGATTGAGTATGACCAATGTCACTGATTTGCTAGAATTAGAAATAGTGCAGAAAATGCTTATTCTGCATTTTATGTCATGTCAAAGATTTTAAATCTTTTCAATATTGTTGTAGACTTTAGGAACCTCACTGTATTTGAAAACTATGTTAAAATATTTTTGTGTAAAAAAAAAAAGAAGTATGGTTTCCAAAAAAAAAAAAATTAAACAGCACAACTATTTTCATCATTTTCACATGTTTCTTGATCAGCAAATCAGTCATCCGAATGATTTCTGATCATGTATCACTTCTGCTGAAAATTCAGTATATAAAATAATATATGTTAAAATAGAAAACAGTTATTTTTAATATTAGTTGATCAAATAAATGCAAACTTGGTGAGCATACAATAAGACACTTTTAAACCAAAGTGTTTGTGTATGTGTGTACAGAAGTCCATTTTTGAGGATGTTGCACTCGGCACCATTATTGTGAGCGTGAGTGCGACAGATGCAGACTCTGGCCGGTTTTCTGTCATTGAATACGGGCTAGTGGATGGAGAGGGCAGGTTTGGCATCACACCCTCTACGGTAAGTGTGTTGGTATGAATACAAAGCAAAGACAAAAAGAAATGACATAATGTTTTATATTCAATATTGATTTCCTTTGTTAACAGGGTGACATCTACGTCCTGTCTGCTCTAGACAGAGAGACCAAAGACCGCTACACTCTCACAGCCTTTGCCAGAGACAACCCTGGCGGCAGCCCCAACAACCGCAGAGAAAACTCCGTCCAGGTGCGGATGAGCTCCAAAAAATAGGAAATTGAGCCCATTTGATTGCGTCACATCACAATTATGACTTCAAAACATGAAAATAGAGACTTGGTTCTGGCTAGAGCTAGATTTGACTCATTCAGACACAACCAGATGAACCTGTGACATCCTCTTAGTATGGAATCAACCCGTTCTGCAAACTGCAAAGACCAGTTGACCTCAGGCACATAAAATAAAAACCAAACATGGATTAAATGATTTGAGCAAGAGAGGCCGTGACGCAGACCAGGCAGAGTGCACTTCACTTCCACTTCCTGTTTAAGAAGGATATGAAGAGAGCATCAGCTCTGCAAATGAAGTTTCACAAGACGTGAAGACCGTGGGTTGGCCGAGCGTTCAGCCCACACTTCCTCTATTCACTCTGATGATACAAGGAAGTGGGAAGTATAGAAGCAAAACAAGCAGAAAATTAAAATACCATCAGCTGGTGCAAAGTACAATACAAACATTGCATAATACTTAGGAATTATTTAAAGCACCAAATGCACGTATTAATGCACCAAATCGGCCTTGGTCAGTCCAGTTGGCCAGTCACTTTTTGGGAATCATTATTTATCACATTATGTTGTTGGTTTGCTGTATCCTCAGTGTGTTCAGAGATCATTTTTGCATTTTTAGCACAGGAAGTTTCAGTTTCATGTGTGCAAAAAGTATCTGAGGTCAGCTCATGCATAACTACAGTACTTGAAAACATTTTTATTTTGGTACTCCATGTTTAACACCTCTGTATCAGATCTCTGAACTTATGTTTCTGTATCTCTCAGGTGCAGCTGACTGTGATGGATGTAAATGACTTCCGTCCACGTTTCTCAGAGAGAGTCTTCACCACTAGTGTGTTCGAGAACGAGCCGGTTGGGACGTCGGTGATCACACTGAAGGCCACTGACCTCGATGAGGGCGAGAATGCATTGCTTACCTACAGTCTACAGGGCCCTGGAGCGGGTACACACTGGCATACAGAGATATATACACACATGGGTTGCGCAATTGGCTCTCTTTTATTTAATGAGCTAGAGTTCACCCACCGGCTGTTGAAATGGAACCGGAAATGGAATGACAGAAAGAGGAATTTAACACATTAGTCCAAGACAACAACCTGAGCAAGAGTAGATCACTTCGTAGATGTTCCACCAAGACACATAAAATGATCAAATTACAGTGTTCCTTTTTGTTTTATACCTTGATAACAAAGCAATTCAAGTTCATGAAATGACTGTGAGTACAGCGTTTGATATTCCTGCTGATGTCTCTTCCTCTCTCTTTTACAGATGCGTTCTCTCTGGATCCTGACACTGGGCTGATTCGCTCCCTGAGGTTACTGCAGAGTTTTGAGAGGTTTAATCTGACTATGGTGGCGACCGATCATGGCAGACCTCCCCTCTGGGGCACCACCAGTCTTCAGATCACCGTCATAGATGTCAATGACAACAGGCCTGTCTTTGTGCGGCCTGCCAATGGCACTATCATGCATATACTAGAGGTGTGTAACAGTGAAAAAACAATCACTCATTTTTTTTTATTACTAAAGCATATTGTCATTTCATTATGTTTCCATCCACCTATTTTTATTCAAATTTTGGGATGTTGCATAAAAAAAAACGTTGCATGGAAACAGCGAGATGTGCAAAATTCAAAAAAAAAAATTCTGATAAGACGACATGCGCAGAAACTATAATGGAAACACATTTACTGAATAAATCCCTTGATGCGCAACAAAACGCTTTTTACCTCTGTTGATGTAAAACATGGCTTTACCTCAACAGAGGATGTGATTGGATAATTGGATAACTTAAAATCGTTCACCCTAATCATTTGGTATCATTTGGTATCACACAATCATGCTCCCAGACACCAGGCATTCGAACGCAAGATAAAATGCCGCCATTTATTGAGTTTCGTCTGTGCGCTCTGAGATGCAAGTCACTTCTGATGTAGGAAAAAAGAGAAAAAGATCCACCGATTGCAGCAGCTTTCATTTTTATTACAGACATTTTGCGCCAATTTCCCAGGAAGTGACAGATTTGTTCTCTTGAAAACATGCTTTGTTCACAATGTTTTATGTGATATTCCAATTTTGTGAATTTTTTGCAACTAAATTTGCGACTTTGAATGGAAACAGTATTGTAATTCAAGGCAGGATTCCTCACTCATCTTACAAAGTAACGTAGACTCACTGTATTCCGGACATCACGGTATTCCGGACACTTGACCTTTTTTCGCAAATTATATAAATAAACACTTTCAGGTCACGGCGTATATACATATCCGTGTCATCTTTCCCTCCTCCTCTTTCGATTCCGACCAACCTTATGCTTCCAGAGCCAGACGTTTCATAGAAATCTACGCGAGTTTCTAACACACACCATTGACTGTTCAGAAAATGACGAGGGGAAGGTTTTCCGGCAGGACAAATGGACGAGGGGATAATATACCTCAATAGAAAACGGCTCTTAAAACACGATCACCCACCAGAAAATGACGGGGAAAAAAAACATTCTTATGGTCTAAGAAAATAATTATGAGTTACAATTTGTAAATATTTGTACTTTAAGGGATTAAAAAAATAATAATATTTAAAATTCTTAAATATAACTTTAGAATATAATGCTCAAATGAGCAATTGTCAATTAAAAGAGTGTATAGACGCTTATACAACGAAGTTAAGAAGATTAATATGATTAATTTACCAACTTATAGTTGTTAAAATGTATGCGTTTTATATTAGAAATGACTGTCCGAAACACAGTGAGTAGAAATCATGGTAATCCGGACACTGCGTCTCCCGGCAGTTTTTTTCAAGATTTTTCTAATATGATTAGCTCAAAATGTGTCAAACAAACTTTGAAACGTGTGGAAGGCGTGTCCCCAGAGACAGACGAGCAATCAGGTTTACCTTTCAGCGGGTTGATATCTAAAAGGACGTTTTACTGTGCAAAGTGTCCGGAATACAGTGAGTCTACGTTACAACTCAAGCACTTTGATGTGTTCTCAGCTATTCCTTCTTTTGGCTTCGTCATTGTCTTTCTCGCATCCCAGGGTACATCATAGGAATGTACTTTACATCTGACAGCCAGACTGAAAAGATCATGTTGCTTAAAAGAGTGTGTCAAATTTAATAGTGAAGGCCTTTTTCCCCCCTGAGCCGAAGTGATGAAAACAACCCCAGTGTCTCAGAGGTGTTAGCCATAGTGTCATAGCAGATAGTATTTTGAGTGCAATCTTCAAAACAATCTTTAAAACTGTGGTGCCTCATAAAATAGCGTAATGTCTAAGTAGGTACTACATTTGAATTTGATTTTTGCACACTCCAGAATCTCAGAAACTACTGTTTTTTGAATGCTATGTATTTGGATGCTCTTTTGGTGCATTGTTTTTCGCTTACTACATAGTAGGTAAGTATTCAATTTCAGGTGCAGCGTTGGATTAGACTGATAGGTAGTAAACAGACCTTTTTTATGCATAAACAGAAATAAAAATTAAGACATTCCCTGCTTGTGATTTGACTAAAATCTATACAGGGATGAGTTTAATACACATGGAGTCACATGGAGGTTTGCCGTATTTGATGCCCCATATCTGGATTGTGATAGATTGGATGACCTTTATGTGGCATCATGAATGAGTGAGCATTCTCTTGTGTATGTGGATGCAGGAACAGCCTCCTGGACTGGTGGTTTATGAAGTGTTCGCCACAGACGAGGACGAGGGGGTGAATGGAGAGGTCCGCTACAGCTTCCTTCAGACTGGAGCCGGAAACAGAGACTGGGAGAACTTCCATATCGATGCAGTGACGGGAGTGATCACCACTGCGGTTAAACTGGACAGAGAGAAACAAGCACTGTACAGCGTGAGTCTTTCTTTTTAAACAAGGCAACTGAAAAAGATGACAAAATTCAGGACACAATTCAAAATAAAAGATAAATGAAAACTGGTCATAAATGGTACACTAACTATTTAAATCTCTGTATTTGTGTGTAGCTTGTAGTAGTGGCGTATGACCTTGGACAGCCAGTCCCATATGAGACCATGCAGCCGCTACAGGTGGCTCTGTCTGACATCGATGACAATGAACCCGTCTTCCTTAAACCTCCGGTAATGTTTTGATGACTGTTTTTTTTTTCTTCTAAAGATTACATATATTACTCTATTTTTTAAGTACAGACTATAGGCCAGTTTAGGTCAAGTAAGCAATTTCTAAGAAATTCTGTTGAAAGCGGATCAGGCCGAGCGTCACAACACACTTGTAGCCAATCAGCAGTATGGGGCGTGCCCACTCATGTTGGGGGAGGAGAGATAGTGAGCAAGAGGAAAGACTGTAGAAAGAGAGATGGCTGAGAGACATTACAAAAGAGAAAAGGTCAGAGGAATATCCCTGGAAAAAGAAAGGTTATGATCAGGCAAGAGCTTTAGGACCTGTGTTAATATTAGAAAAGCTTTCCAGCACTGTAGAGACTAAAGCTGGAAGACCTGAAAACGGATGCAGAGATTGCGTAGCTTCTGCTCGAGAACTAAGATATGCTGTTGTTGTAATGTTAGCTGACAGGACAGTTTTAGGGTTATTGTTTGTCTGGAGCTGCTGTGCTGCTGGCTACTAACAACTAACCCTTCCTCTTGTGTGCTGTATGTTCATTTTTTGTTCATTATATTTCTTCACTTCAGCTATGATAAAGACACATCCACTCTTGCATTGCATTTTGGGGTGGAGGGTTGTCTTTGGTTCGAATGGGCTCTATGCACGGCGGTATTTCCGGTGAAGGTCTAAGGATGCTGGATTACTTCCGCCGATCGTAGAGTCCAATGCGATACCAAGAATTTATATTGGATTTTATACTCTATGAAAATGTTAGTCACAAAAACATTGTGTTTATGCTTCTTTTTAAAATTATATTAAATAAACATAACTATATATAAAATTACATCTAAACGTATTAAAGTTTCGTTTCAAAGACGGGAAGACAGAAGACAGGAGACTCTGCCATAATCCCGTTTTCCTCCACTTTAATCTCCCCAACCGGAAACTGAAGAGCATCCTTGCGTCAAATGCGGAACTTATGCGTGCATATAGTCCAAATCAACAGTTTCTCAGTTATTGCTTACTGCGCCTTAAAGAACTTTTACATTATGAAACGTGGTGGTTGGAAATTTTCACACCACTTATTGCTTAAGTCTTGACTTCTGTGTGTTGCGTGTATTTCAGAGAGGAAGTTTGCCGTATCAGTCTCTGTCGGTACCCGAGCACTCGTCTCCTGGGACTGTTGTGGGTAACGTGACGGGTGCAGTCGATGCAGACGAGGGCTCTAATGCTATCGTCTACTATTTCATCGCAGGTGCGGACACAACGTCAAAACACAAAAATGAACCGTGCATCATTATACAATGCTTATCCAATGTTAGGCTCCATTCAGTCTGGATCATCTGCACTGCCTAAAGTACTGCACAGTAATCTCTCTGCCGAACAAATTAATGAAAGAATATACATGATGGTCAGTGAACTTAGTTCTCACACAAATACTTTAGATTAACTATTGGAGGTCAAGACTCTGTCTTCATAGAACATATCCGCCCTGCAGTTGCCAATGAATTCCTCAGTTTGCACAATGTCATTGCATCAGCAGAAGATGCTGAAATTCAGATTTCTGAGAAACTTCACTTGTAAACTAAGCAAAACGATGACTATGTTCAAAATAGAGCACTAACCTACTGCTTTTACTACGTCTGAAGTAATGCCATGTACAGTATGCAAAAGATCTGTATGCATTGGATCCTCAGATGACCTACTGTAGTACATTTGTTAAACTATGTGCAATACAATAAAGATTCTGCTGAAAGATTCCTTCAATCCAGTGCGCTTGACATGAACTTCCATTTAGGCATGATAAATGACTTGGACTAAATTATAACACTGATTTTTAATATCTTTATTAATTCATTATTTGATCAAACTGCCTTTAAGATATTTTTGCACATTTGATAGTATAGCAAAAGCCTCTTAGTAGGCCATGTGAATGTGAGTAGTATTCACTTTGTTCCATTAACTGCATTACTAATGTTTTTCTCTAGGAGGCGATACTGAAGGAAACTTTGTTATGAGTGTGGCCGGGGTTTTACGCGTCAAGAAAGATCTGGATCGGGAAGAAATTCCAATGTATTCCATAATCGTTAAAGCTTCCAGTAACCGAAGCTGGACACTTCTGAGAAGTCAAAGGTCACAGCGGGCCCGAATACTCGACCTGAGCCGTGATCCCACATTACAGGAAGTAAGAATCTTCCTTGAGGACATCAACGACCAGTCTCCAAGATTCACAAAGCTGGAGTACACCGCAGGTGACAGATTTGTTTTATTTTTTACGTTTCTTTATTTCATTATTTGGATGTTAATAATTAATCTGTATGTATTATTTTATTTCAGTTTTCTGAGCACTGTTTGTAGGTTGACTTAATTTTGGGCTTTCATTTATTTTTATCATTAAATAATTATTATTATGGTAGCACTTTTTTTTTTTACAGTCCTATGTACGGTTTTATTACCTAGTTATTGTAACTTAAAATCTCATTAAAAAGTAGCACAAAAAAGTTACCAAGACCTTCATATAACAAAAATAAAAATCTATATTATTTATGATATCAATAATATTTGCATTTATTTAATATTATTATTATATCAATTATATTTTAATATATACTTCAAAATAAATATTTTAATATAAACAACCCCTGGGACAATCCCTATTATATATCTAGTAAACGTGTGTATGTGAAAGCTTATTTGTCTCTCTCTCTCTACCAGGTGTGGCTGCAGATGCTAAAGTTGGCTCTGATCTGATCCGGGTTCAAGCGATCGATAATGACATCGCCAACAACAGTCTTGTTCTTTATCACATTCTGTCCATCCGCTACATCAAACTTCATTCCAATGACTCTGAAGACATGGGCAACGTCTTCATCATCGGTCGGTGTGCTCTACACGTTCTTCGCATGTCTGTTCGTTATTGGTGTTATTTTTACTGACTTTTCTTTCTTTTCAGGTGAGACTGATGGAATCATCCGTACGTTTGACCTGTTCATGGCATATGATCCGGGTTATTTTGTGGTGGAGGTGCTGGCGAGAGATCTGGCCGGACACAGTGACGTGGCTCTGGTGGGCATTTACATTCTGAGAGATGACCAGCGGGTGAAAATCGTCATTAATGAGATACCGGAGCGTGTCCGGCTGTTTCAGGAGGAGTTTATAAACCTGCTCTCAAACATCACAGGAGCCATAGTCAACACTGATGACGTACAGGTAAATGTGTGTTTGTTCTGTCATTATTCATATTGTGATAAATGAGATTACTCGCCAATCTGTACTAAGATCTCCTTTCATGGCCGTGCAAATGAGTTAATTCAGATGTTTCATTCCCATAGTTTCATGTGGATAAGAAGGGAAGAGTGAACTTTGCTCAAACTGATGTTCTGATTCATGTGGTCAACAAGCAGACAAACCGTATTCTGGATGTGGAAAAGTAAGCGTTATATACCAAACATGACTAATACATGTCAAGTAGTTTCTTGAACTTTGTCCCAGGGGCTGCTTCTTATTAAAATAACATGTTTTTAAAAGCAATTATGTTTTAAATATTATCATGAATACAAATTTCCAGGAACTTTTTTAACACTTTTTAAGAACTTATTTAGATTTTGAGGCTGTTTTTAGATTTTAGTTTTTTACTCTTCATCAAGATCCTGACTTTAATTTCTGCACTATGGCAATCCATCATAAAAAGTCATGTTTATTGAATGTTCAAAACTTAGATAAGCTAAACAAAAAGTAACAAATAAATGTTTTGTTGTGTACTTCCATAGTTGACTTCTTGCCTTAAAATATTCTCATCCACAGTTGCTTTGATCCATTGAGGGCGAATGATTCACTGAATTGATTTATTGGTTTTCAGGGTGATTCAAATGATCGATGAGAACATGGAGCAGTTGAGGAATCTGTTTCGAAACTACAACGTTTTGGACGTTCAGCCTGCCGTGACTGCACGCGCACCCGATGACCTCACTACTTTACAGGTGTGTGTGTATTTGTAACCTGTGTATTTGCTGTATCAAGCATACATAATATCCAGAACGGACACCTCTTTATCTCTTCCAGATGGCCATTATCATCTTGGCAGTTTTACTCTTCCTTGCCGCCATGTTGTTTATCCTGATGAACTGGTATTACCGCACAGTGTGAGTATTTTAAGAACAGATTATGTCATGTTTTACATTCTGAATGAACTGAGATTAGTCAGAGGACTTGACACTTTTTAGATTTTTTAGAGAAGAAAGAGGTACCACTTAAGATCCTGTTCTGTCACAGTGACAGAACAGGATTTACCACAGCATTTACGTTTTGTTGCTTGTGTTTTAAACAGGCACAAAAGGAAGCTGAAGGCAATTGTTGCCGGCTCCACAGGTAAAATGCTGGGAATGTCCCATCCCTCCGATTTTGGAGGAAGCAGAGACTAATCCTCACACATGTTGTAGTTGGACAAACATGGCTTTGTGTTAGTGTTGTTGTTACTGTAATCTCTCTCTATCTGCAGGAAATCAGGGCTTGATGGATATTCTGGATATGCCCAACACTAACAAGTACACGTTTGAAGGGTGAGACAGCGATAGAAAGATGTTAAAGGAACACTCCGACTTTTTGGGACTTTAGCCTATTCACCTTACCCCCCAGAGTTAGATAAGTCCATACATACCTTTTTCATCTCCGTGCGTGCTATAAGTCTGTTTGACGCACCCACCGCTAGCCTAGCTTAGCACAAAGACTGGATGTGAATGGTTGCAGCTTTTATACTAATCCAAATGAGTGACAAAATAACGCAAACGTTTTCCTATTTACATGTTGTGGTTTGTATAGTCACAGAGTGTGCAAATATCAAGGCCATATGAGACACAGACATCTTTTGACCGTATAAATACTATATTTTCTGAAGGGGAAGCACTGCTACTTGGGCAGAGTGATAACGATCACCTGAGACGCACCGTGACGAGGAGCAGGGAGTTCGCTTCGCTCAGCGTTGGAATAAAGAGTCAGCAATTACTAACGTTAGATAGAAAAGCAAAGTTTATCATGGGTGTTTGCTTTATTGTATGAGCTGTGACAATAAACAGGGGAGACCAGGTAATACAGTACCATGTTTCATTGATTTCCAACCAAAAACGCACCCAGATTTATAAATATCACATGAATAAATAATTATTATTACAGGAATCAATATGTTTTAAATGCAATTTATTAGCTGAACCAAATGTATTCAACAGTAAATACATTTGCCTATATAATATACAGTTTTGCATTACTATAGGATAGAATAAGGGGAAAGTAATAGCACAAATTGTTTTTGCACAATGAACTCACAGCCTATCGTACCCTTTTGCACGCTCAAGTTCGTCGCTCAAATGTACCGAGCAAACATAATGTCCCTTGATAATCTTAGGTGTGTTTGGATAAATATCCAGAGTAAGTTAGCAATTTCTTCATCCAGTCAGCGTTTTTAGTTGGAATTCTGTGAAACATGGTATTACCTCCCCTGTTTACTGTCGCAGCGATTTACAATAGAGCGAAAACCCATGACTCTAAACTACGCTTTTACTATTTATAAATTGCTGACTCTATTACCCAAACACCGAGCGAACTCTCCGCTCCTCACCACAGCGTGTCTCCGGTGATGCGGTTATTACGCCGTCAAAGTAGCAGTGCTTCGCCTTCAGAGAATAGTTCCCAGGTTTTATACGGTTAAAAGATGTCTGTGTCTCATTTGACTTTGTTATTTGTACATTATGTGACTATACAAACCACAACATGTAAATAGGAAAACGTTTGCGTTATTTTGCTTCTCATTTGGATCAGTATGAAAGCTGCAACCATTCACATCGAGTCTTTGTGCTAAGCTAGGCTAGCGGTGGGTGCGTCAAACAGACTTATAGCACGCACGGAGATGAAAAAGGTATGTATGGACTTATCTAACTCTGGGGGGTAAGGTGAATAGGCTAAAGTCCCAAAAAGTCGGAGTGTTCCTTTAATGATTTGAGCCTTTTTTGTATAGCCGCTTTTCCCACCATCAGGCCGAACCGTTCTCGTTGCTTAACCATTGCATTCCGCGTGATCCGGTACAGCCATTACGGATATGGTTTAATTTTCCGCCGGTTTGGCTGATAACGGAGATCTTTGCAATGTAGTACAAATCCTTACAGATGGCATGATAAGTAAATAGCGACTGGAGGATGATCAGGTTTTTTCAAATTGTATAATTCACTATTAATTTATTTAATTTGCTCAAATAGTATGCTTGGCCTGCTACAGAGAAATGACCGATGACCTGAGTGGCGACGTCACTACACTCATTCTACCAGTACAGTTCAGCATGGTTAGACAACTGTGCTGAGTATTCTTGGCCGAGAACGGTTTGTAATTGTGACATGCCATGCAATCGTGGAACTATAACTGGAACTGTTCCTTGCCGTTCTTAGACCCTACAGTAGAAAAGCGACTTTTGGGAAAACCCATCACAGTGAAATTTGACATATTACAGGTTTTGAGACCATATTACAGCTGGGTTCAAGCCCTTTCCAAATCTGTTTTTATTTCTTTTATCGTTTGCCTGTAACAAAAGTTCTGATCGCTATGATTTTCAGAAATAGAATTTGGAGAAAAACAGGTTTAATTAACGGTCACGTCCTGCTTGCGGGACGACTGGTGCTCTTTTTCTATTGCCTTTTTTTCATATCACATATTTTAGTAATCATCATAGATTTATTGAAAACCCAATTTTGACAAAAAAACTGACATTCGATCAGTTTTTAGACCTTACTGAAAATGTACGAGCGTGACATCCGACGGGTTTTCCTAGATCGCATCACATATGTTAACAGGGCTCCAGACTGCTAAAATGGTCACATGTGTGACAAAACATAAAATACTCTTGCTGTGTCATGCTTTAACATATTTGAATGTTGTCGTGTGACAACATTCAAATATGTTAAAGCATAATGTGTTGGTTATTATCTGTCTCACAATGCTTCTCTTTCTCTGTGTGTGTTTATAGAGCGAATCCTGTGTGGCTGGATCCTTTCTGCAGGAATCTGGAGTTAGCCGCACAGGCGGAGCATGAGGATGATCTTCCCGAAGACCTGAGTGACATCGCTGACCTCTGGAACAGCCCGGCTCGCACACACGTAACTAACTCACAGAAACACTGTCAGAATCATTCCACATCACAACAACATAAAGCTTCTCTTTGTAGAGTTCGGAAGTGGTATCTTGCCTTTGTAGAGTCGAAATTGACATCTTGACTTAATAGGGTACTGAATATATTGCCTTTCTTCCATAGGGCACATTTGGACGTGAGCCTCAGGCCTCTAAACCAGAGGATGACAGATATCTACGAGCTGCCATTCAGGAGTATGACAACATTGCCAAACTAGGGCAAATCATGAGAGAGGGACCCATCAAGGTTAGAACACACACTACAAATCTAACATCTAACTCGAGAGTTTCTGATAAAGCTGTTAAGGCTGGAGTACATAAACAAGGCCAACCCAATCAAACCTTTAATAGAAAACAACATGAACAAACAGAAGATGGGATCAGACTCAAACTCATACGATAACATTTCAAATGCATTCCGAGTTTCGAATCACCATTTGTGGTGTTATTTTGTCCAAAACAATGCTGCGTTTGGGACCCTTAAATGTAATATGAAGTGAGATCATGTTCTTAATGAGTTAGGATATAAGACACCACATGACCAATGCTGCCATCCAATCAGGGCTCGCTGCTCAATGTGGTTCTGGATGACTACCTGAGACTCAAAAAGCTGGTTGCTGCTCGTCTGGTCACCAAGTCAACAAGCCACGGTGACCAATCATCAGTCACAGAGGTGGGCGATGTGACAGGGTGCTGTATTTGCTCTTCCTCTACACCCCTCTTCCTCACTGCTGGCTGACTGTCTCCACCCTGTCTTATCAATAGAAACCCTGGGTTCTCCTGCTGTCTAGAGAGACATCTGTGTTCTCCACAATGAGTCATGTGACCCTGCCTTACTTGCTCTTCACTGCTTCACTGATGTGTTTGCTGCTCTCACTGGGTGTTTCCGCTAAAGCTGCTATAAAGTTTAGTTTTTCTGTTGGTAATATTTTTCTTCTTCTTCTTCTTCACCCTGTCTTGAATCCATTGTCCATCCATCAATGTATTATTCAATCCATATCATCATTTATCTACTTTATTATTTCATCCATTCTTCCTTCTATCCACCCATCATACATCTTCAAATTAACCATCCATGCATCTGCTAATCTATAATTCCACGCATTTATCTACGATTTATCTATCTTCCCATCATGCAACCATCCATAAATCCATCCATCCTTCCATCCATGTTTTTCTATTTAACCATCATCAATTTGCGCATCTACCAATCAATAATCCCATGCATCTCTCTTCCATTCATCATCGTATCCGTCATTCCTTTTATCCACCCATCATCCATCCATCCACCAATCTATAAATTCATTCAATCATCAATCAACCAATCAACCCATTAATCCATGCGTTCATGTTTGCATCTATAATTTCATCACGCCCTGCATGCATTCATCACTCTAATATTGCATCCATCCATTCCTCATTTTATCCATCATTCCTTCTGTCCACCTTACATCCATCCTTCAACCAACCAATTCATCTACCCATAATTCCATGCCACCATGCGTGCGTTCATCACTTTATCATTACATCATTTCATCCATTCATGTTCTCCTCTCTCAGCTGATCCAAAGTGACCTGGATGATGATGACGATGAGCGCATTGGTGTCGGGGGTCGAGGAACCCTTCGCTTCAAGCACAAGCTCCCGATCGAGCTCAGGGGTCCTGACGGGGTGCACGCGGTTCACGGCAGCACGGGCACGCTTTTGACCTCTGACCTCAACAGCCTGCCTGAGGACGACCAGCGGGCTCTGGCGCGCTCCCTCGAAGCCCTGCACGCTGACAGCGGACTGTATGCCGAACGCAACGCCCGAACAGAGTCCGCGAAATCAACTCCTTTACACAGAAACAAGGGCAGCGACACTCTGTCCGAGAGTCCGTTAGAGATCACAGAATTATGACTAGCCGAGGCCTCGCTGGTCTGAGAAAACCACAGGGTGCACGCCACTCCTGGCTCTTTGGTTTCCTGAGGAGAGTTGAGGTTTGTAAGGGCCAGGTGTGAGGAGGTGTAGATGTGTGTGACGACCTAAAGAAGGGCAGTTTATCTTGTCAGGGCTATTCAAAGAGCACTAAGACTTTAACCACACACTCAAACTACACTATGAGAAACCAATGCACTCTCAGACCAGTGGAAGGCCAAACAC
This sequence comes from Pimephales promelas, assembly GCF_988280905.1. Taxonomy (NCBI): domain Eukaryota; kingdom Metazoa; phylum Chordata; class Actinopteri; order Cypriniformes; family Leuciscidae; genus Pimephales; species Pimephales promelas. The sequence goes on along the minus strand of NC_142779.1, from coordinate 5,396,847 downwards.
GGACACTAGTTTTTATTTAGTTACTATTTCGTATTTGAATGGGGCACCAGTGAATAACGTGGTGATGTTTGTATAATCGACGATTTGAGCTGCTTATGAGAGTATGTCTCTAGGGCTTTTCACATCACAATTAACCCAGGGTTAAGTAACATTTCACACTTGTAATTTGGACTGAAGCCAGAACAGGATCAGTACAGTATATTGCAGTGCCAGGGGTATGTAGTGTGAAACAGTGCAGTGATAGGAAGTATTGAGGAGTTTAGCCACAGACAACCAATCATATTCATGCACTTCATATGGCCGCCGGAAGGATCTTTTTACACTGTTTAGTAGAAAAAGTTGATATTTAACAAGGCTGAAGAGTGATGGTAAACATGTTAACTGGAGAGATTAAGAAACAGTATTATTTTATTCATTTTTAATGTTTTTTTTTATCTATAATATTTTTCTGAAGACTTGTGGTGTGTTCACACTGAATGCGAATATAATTATTTGCGTGAGTAGATTACATACAGTCAATAGTCAATACAAAGACGCGAATAGACGCATTTTACGTCGCAAATTACGTGACTTTGCCGCGAATGTCTTGTGCGCAAGTTGAAAAACTTGAACTCGGGGTAGATTCAAGCGTCTAACATAAGCGCATTTGACGCTCTATTTGCGTTCGGTGTGAACACAGCGTTATAGGTGAGGTGTTCACGTTCACAAAGCAGATTGGCACAAATGTTCACTGTTTGATGCAGGCATCCCTAACAGGTCCCGTCTGCCATTGGTGAGATATGACAGCGCATGTTGCACTTAACAGATTTTTTCTTTTTTGAAGTGATTCCGATCATATTTCAAGCAAATCAAAACCATCATGGCGAACAGTGTGCATCTGAGGAGTCTCAGCGGAAGGAAATAATATAGTTTCTATCGGCTTTAATACATTGGCCAATTTTTTTTTATTGGGCCGGTTATGTGGTATTCTTGACGGATTAACAATGTGAAAACATGCATTGAAAATGACTGTTTTTTTTTTTAGACTGGGTTAACAGTTAGATGTGAAAAGCCCATCTCATATAGGCTACAAAGGAAATACTGTACTGCAAGCTGCTCTGTACTGATGTCCTTTACAGGCCGGATTTAAGACTTTACAGAAATCACCTGATGAACTTTTTAAAAAATTTTGAACTGTCTGAAAAAAGTGTATCTGCATTTAAAAAAAATGGACAAAAAGAAGTTTCATGGACCAATGAGGAAACCAGTCAGCAGACCAAACACTGTTTCCACTTGAACTTACTGAGGCCACTTGTGTCTGGTCAAGTGAACCACAAAGGAAAGAATTATTTTTTTTTTTTTTTGCTTGAACTGAGGGACTTGTCATGTGTTACGGTTTTAATAAACACGGCAGTGTTTCACTTGTAGTGCTTGTAAGGTTCATGAGATGCCATAACTCAATTTGAACTTAAAAAAGAAAAGTTAAAATATGACAGAACACTGCCACTTAAGAGGGGGGAAATACCATGTTTTTATTTTATTTTACTTTTTTGATGTATAAAAATAAAGAATATAAAAGATATTTTTGGAGAAGAAAATGCTGACCTACCAAACAGTTGAGTGTAAATGGTTGTATTTTAAGTGTATTTATTTTTCAATATTTTATATCAGATTATTTGAGCGGTGTGTGTTGTATGGCATTATTTTTTTATATTCCCCTTTTTTTAACTTTGTAACTTTTCTTTGTCATATTGTCTAAACGTTGAGGCTGTGGATGGAAAATCTTTGTGGATCATGTTTGAATAAAGGAAATATGCAACAGTTTTGCCTCAAGGTCCTGAAGATGATGATAACATATTGACCAAAGCAACAGTCGTCACGAGGACGGCATTCCTTTACGTATTGAAGCCCAGCAGGATATTAAAGTTTGAGTGGCCCTTACATGATGTACACACTGCGCGGACTAAATGAATTTCCTCAGACGTCCCGGTTCATATTGACTACTTGTGTATTACAATCGAACAGGAAAAGAATAAAAACATCCGGATTCCTATTTTAAAAAAATACTGTCGTCACAGTGCAGGATATATTTTGAGGTATAGGAATCGACTGTCAGCCCAAAGTTGTTCAAAATAAATGGAAAGAAATTTTCAGAGGTTATCGTTTTATGATCCTGCTTGATCATAGAAGTTAATACAGATTCTACTGCCATCTTCTGGCAGTAATAAGCGTGCACAGATGCTTGAAATCAAAATGCACTATTGTTATTTTTTTATAGAATTTTGCCGTTTATATTAAATCATTTTTTTATGAGTGTACCTCTTTATTTCATTAATGTGCACCCATTATCTTTAATCAAAATAACATCTAGTGCTTTCCAAACGACAATAAACCAACATATAGTGTAAAAAGAATTAAATAATTATAAAGGAAAATAAAATATCTAGTAATTTAAAATTAATAATACAAGTACAATAACACAGATTTAAAAAAAAAAAAGTCCTATTTGAAAAAGTTCCTATTTATGGACAATGGGGCAATGAGACTTAGAACTGAGTGCAAAAATGGAGGCTCTAGACCCTTCCAGAGCTGAGATATTGCGATCCTATGTAGCATTTTTCCCATTATAAACCACTATTTTTATAATGGGATAAATACTATGCGGGATGTCCATATCTCAGCTCTGGAAGGGTCTAGAGCCTCCATTTTTGCACTCAGGACGAAGTCTCAGGGCCCTCTATCAGAATCCAGAGTTTCAAGAAGATTGGGGATACTAAATTTTTCGCCCAAAAAAAAAAAAAACGTAAGGGGTAACACTGTCGTTTTTTTTCCTGGTCAAAATTTTGAGTTTTGATATCTCAGCTCTGGAAGGGTCTAAAGCCTCCATTTTTGCACTCAGGTCTAAGTATCATGGCCATCTGTCAGAATCCAGAGTTTTGAGAAGATTGGGGATACTTAATTTTTAGCCCAAAAAAAAAAAAAAGTAAGGGGTAACACTGTCGTTTTTTTTTTTCTGGTCGAATTTTTGAGTTTCGATATCTCAGCTCTGGAAGGGTCTAGAGCCTCCATTGTTGCACTCAGGTCTAAGTCTCATGGCCCTCTATCAGAATCCAGAGTTTCAAGAAGATAGGGGATACTTAATTTTTCGCCCCAAAAAAAAAATAAACGTAAGGGGTAACACTGTCGTTTTTTTTTCTGGTCGAAATTTTGAGTTTCGATATCTCAGCTCTGGAAGGGTCTAAAGCCTCCATTTTTGCACTCAGGTCTAAGTCTCATGGCCCTCTATCAGAATCCAGAGTTTTGAGAAGATTGGGGATACTTAATTTTTCGCCCCCCCCAAAAAAAAACGTAAGGGGTAACTGTCATTTTTTTTTCTGGTCGAAATTTTGAGTTTTGATATCTCAGCTCTGGCTGGTTCTAAAGCCTCCATTTTTGCACTCAGGTCTAAGTCTCATGGCCCTCTATCAGAATCCAGAGTTTCAAGAAGATTGGGGATACTTAATTTTTCGCCCAAAAAAAAAAACGTAAGGGGTAACACTGTCGATTTTTTTTCGGGTCGAAATTGTGAGTTTCGATATCTCAGCTCTGGAAGGGTCTAAAGCCTCCATTTTTGCACTCAGGTCTAAGTCTCAGGGCCCTTTATCAGAATCCAGAGTTTCAAGAAGATTGGGGATACTTAATTTTTCGCCCCAAAAAAAAAAAAACGTAAGGGGTAACACTGTCGTTTTTTTTTCGGGTCGAAATTTTGAGTTTCGATATCTCAGCTCTGGAAGGGTCTAAAGCCTCAATTTTTGCACTCAGGTCGAAGTCTCAGGGCCCTCTATCAGAATCCAGAGCTTTGAGAAGATTGGGGATACTTAATTTTTCGCCCCAAAAAAAAAAACGTAAGGGGTAACACTGTCGTTTTTTTTTCTGGTCAAAATTTTGAGTTTCGATATCTCAGCTCTGGAAGGGTCTAAAGCCTCCATTTTTGCACTCAGGTCTAAGTCTCATGGCCCTCTATCAGAATCCAGAGTTTCAAGAAGATTGGGGATACTTAATTTTTCGCCCAAAAAAAAAAAACGTAAGGGGTAACACTGTCGGTTTTTTTTCGGGTCGAAATTTTGAGTTTCGATATCTCAGCTCTGGAAGGATCTAAAGCCTCAATTTTTGCACTCAGGTCTAAGTCTCAGGGCCCTTTATCAGAATCCAGAGTTTCAAGAAGATTGGGGATACTTAATTTTTCGCCCCAAAAAAAAAAAACGTAAGGGGTAACACTGTCGTTTTTTTTTTCGGGTCGAAATTTTGAGTTTCGATATCTCAGCTCTGGAAGGGTCTAAAGCCTCAATTTTTGCACTCAGGTCTAAGTCTCATGGCCCTCTATCAGAATCCAGAGTTTCAAGAAGATTGGGGATACTTAATTTTTCGCCCAAAAAAAAAAAACGTAAGGGGTAACACTGTCGTTTTTTTTTCGGGTCGAAATTTTGAGTTTCGATATCTCAGCTCTGGAAGGGTCTAAAGCCTCAATTTTTGCACTCAGGTCTAAGTCTCATGGCCCTCTATCAGAATCCAGAGTTTCAAGAAGATTGGGGATACTTAATTTTTCGCCCCCCAAAAAAAAACGTAAGGGGTAACACTGTCGTTTTTTTTCGGGTCGAAATTTTGAGTTTCGATATCTCAGCTCTGGAAGGGTCTAAAGCCTCAATTTTTGCACTCAGGTCTAAGTCTCATGGCCCTCTATCAGAATCCAGAGTTTCAAGAAGATTTGGGATACTTAATTTTTTGCCCCAAAAAAAAAAAAATGTAAGGGGTAACACTGTCGTTTTTTTTTTCGGGTTACTTAATTTTTCGCCCCAAAAAAAAAAAAAAAAACGTAAGGGGTAACACTGTCGTTTTTTTTTTCTGGTCAAAATTTTGAGTTTCGATATCTCAGCTCTGGAAGGGTCTAAAGCCTCCATTTTTGCACTCAGGTGTAAGTCTCAGGGCCCTCTATCAGAATCCAGAGTTTTGAGAAGATTGGGGATACTTCATTTTTCACCCAAAAAAAAAAAAACGTAAGGGGTAACACTGTCGATTTTTTTTCGGGTCGAAATTTTGAGTTTCGAAATCTCAGCTCTGGAAGGGTCTAAAGCCTCAATTTTTGCACTCAGGTCTAAGTCTCATGGCCCTCTATCAGAATCCAGAGTTTCAAGAAGATTGGGGATACTTAATTTTTCGCCCAAAAAAAAAAAACGTAAGGGGTAACACTGTCGATTTTTTTTCTGGTCGAAATTTTGAGTTTCGATATCTCAGCTCTGGCTGGGTCTAAAGCCTCAATTTTTGCACTCAGATCTAAGTCTCAGGGCCCTCTATCAGAATCCAGAGTTTTGAGAAGATTGGGGATACTTAATTTTTCGCCCAAAAAAAAAAAACGTAAGGGGTAACACTGTCGTTTTTTTTTCTGGTCGAAAATTTGAGTTTCGATATCTCAGCTCTGGCTGGGTCTAAAGCCTCCATTTTTGCACTCAGGTCTAAGTCTCATGGCCCTCTACCAGAATCCAGAGTTTCAAGAAGATTGGGGATACTTAATTTTTCGCCCCAAAAAAAAAACGTAAGGGGTAACACTGTCGATTTTTTTTCGGGTCGAAATTTTGAGTTTCGATATCTCAGCTCTGGAAGGGTCTAAAGCCTCAATTTTTGCACTCAGGTCTAAGTCTCAGGGCCCTCTATCAGAAACCAGAGTTTTGAGAACATTGGGGATACTTAATTTTTTGCCCAAAAAAAAAAACGTAAGGGGTAACACTGTCGTTTTTTTTTTTCGGGTCGAAATTTTGAGTTTCGATATCTCAGCTCTCGAAGGGTCTAAAGCCTCCATTTTTGCACTCAGGTCTAAGTCTCATGGCCCTCTATCAGAATCCAGAGTTTCAAGAAGATTGGGGATACTTAATTTTTCACCCAAAAAAAAAAAAACGTAAGGGGTAACACTGTCATTTTTTTTTCTGGTCGAAATTTTGAGTTTCGATATCTCAGCTCTGGCTGGGTCTAAAGCCTCCATTTTTGCACTCAGGTCTAAGTCTTAGGGCCCTCTATCAGAATCCAGAGTTTTGAGAAGATTAGGGATACTTAATTTTTTCGCCACCCAAAAAAAAAACGTAAGGGGTAACACTGTCGTTTTTTTTTTCTGGTCAAAATTTTGAGTTTCGACATCTCAGCTCTGGCTGGGTCTAAAGCCTCCATTTTTGCACTCAGGTCTAAGTCTCATGGCCCTCTATCAGAATCCAGAGTTTCAAGAAGATTGGGGATACTTAATTTTTCGCCCAAAAAAAAAACGTAAGGGGTAACACTGTCGTTTTTTTTGGGGTCGAAATTTTGAGTTTCGATATCTCAATTCTTGCACTCAGGTCTAAGTCTCATGGCCCTCTATCAGAATCCAGAGTTTTGAGAAGATTGGGGATACTTAATTTTTCGCCCCAAAAAAAAAAACGTAAGGGGTAACACTGTCGTTTTTTTTCTGGTCAAAATTTTGAGTTTCGATATCTCAGCTCTGGAAGGGTCTAAAGCCTCCATTTTTGCACTCACGTCTAAGTCTCAGGGCCCTCTATCAGAATCCAGAGTTTTGAGAAGATTGGGGATACTTCATTTTTTGCCCCAAAAAAAAAACGTAAGGGGTAACACTGTCGTTTTTTTTTCTGGTCAAAATTTTGAGTTTCGACATCTCAGCTCTGGCTGGGTCTAAAGTCTCCATTTTTGCACTCAGGTCTAAGTCTCATGGCCCTCTATCAGAATCCAGAGTTTCAAGAAGATTGGGGATACTTAATTTTTCGCCCCCCCAAAAAAAACGTAAGGGGTAACACTGTCGTTTTTTTTCTGGTCAAAATTTTGAGTTTCGATATCTCAGCTCTGGAAGGGTCTAAAGCCTCCATTTTTGCACTCACGTCTAAGTCTCAGGGCCCTCTATCAGAATCCAGAGTTTTGAGAAGATTGGGGATACTTCATTTTTTGCCCCAAAAAAAAAACGTAAGGGGTAACACTGTCGTTTTTTTTTTCTGGTCAAAATTTTGAGTTTCGATATCTCAGCTCTGGAAGGGTCTAAAGCCTCCATTTTTGCACTCAGGTCTAAGTCTCTTGGCCCTCTATCAGAATCTAGAGTTTCAAGAAGATTGGGGATACTTCATTTTTCGCCCAAAAAAAACAAACGTAAGGGGTAACACTGTCGATTTTTTTTCGGGTCGAAATTTTGATTTTCGATATCTCAGCTCTGGAAGGGTCTAAAGCCTCAATTTTTGCACTCAGGTCTAAGTCTCATGGCCCTCTATCAGAATCCAGAGTTTCAAGAAGATTGGGGATACTTAATTTTTCGCCCAAAAAAAAAAAAACGTAAGGGGTAACACTGTCGGGTTTTTTTCGGGTCGAAATTTTGAGTTTCGATATCTCAGCTCTGGAAGGGTCTAAAGCCTCCATTTTTGCACTCAGGTCTAAGTCTCATGGCCCTCTATCAGAATCCAGAGTTTTGAGAAGATTGGGGATACTTAATTTTTCGCCCAAAAAAAAAAAACGTAAGGGGTAACACTGTCGTTTTTTTTTCTGGTCGAAATTTTGAGTTTCGATATCTCAGCTCTGGCTGGGTCTAAAGCCTCCATTTTTGCACTCAGGTCTAAGTCTCATGGCCCTCTATCAGAATCCAGAGTTTCAAGAAGATTGGGGATACTTAATTTTTCGCCCAAAAAAAAAAAAAACGTAAGGGGTAACTCTGTCGATTTTTTTTCGGGTCGAAATTTTGAGTTTCGATATCTCAGCTCTGGAAGGGTCTAAAGCCTCAATTTTTGCACTCAGGTCTAAGTCTCAGGGCCCTCTATCAGAATCCAGAGTTTTGAGAAGATTGGGGATACTTCATTTTTCGCCCAAAAAAAAAAAAGTAAGGGGTAAAACTGTCGTTTTTTTTTCTGGTCAAAATTTTGAGTTTCGATATCTCAGCTCTGGAAGGGTCTAAAGCCTCCGTTTTTGCACTCAGGTCTAAGTCTCAGGGCCCTCTATCAGAATCCAGAGTTTTGAGAAGATTGGGGATACTTCATTTTTCGCCCAAAAAAAAAAAAACGTAAGGGGTAACACTGTCGTTTTTTTTTCTGGTCAAAATTTTGAGTTTCGATATCTCAGCTCTGGAAGGGTCTAAAGTCTCCATTTTTGCACTCAGGTCTAAGTCTCATGGCCCTCTATCAGAATCCAGAGTTTCAAGAAGATTGGGGATACTTAATTTTTCGCCCCCAAAAAAAACCGTAAGGGGTAACACTGTTGTTTTTTTTCTGGTCAAAATTTTGAGTTTCGATATCTCAGCTCTGGAAGGGTCTAAAGCCTCCATTTTTGCACTCAGGTCTAAGTCTCATGGCCCTCTATCAGAATCCAGAGTTTCAAGAAGATTGGGGATACTTAATTTTTCGCCCAAAAAAAAACCGTAAGGGGTAACACTGTCGATTTTTTTTTCGGGTCGAAATTTTGAGTTTCGATATCTCAGCTCTGGAAGGGTCTAAAGCCTCAATTTTTGCACTCAGGTCTAAGTCTCAGGGCCCTCTATCAGAATCCAGAGTTTTGAGAAGATTGGGGATACTTAATTTTTCGCCCCAAAAAAAAAAACGTAAGGGGTAACACTGTCGTTTTTTTTTCTGGTCAAAATTTTGAGTTTTGATATCTCAGCTCTGGAAGGGTCTAGAGCCTCCATTGTTGCACTCAGGTCTAAGTCTCATGGCCCTCTATCAGAATCCAGAGTTTCAAGAAAATTGGGGATACTTAATTTTTTGCCCCAAAAAAAAAACGTAAGGGGTAACACTGTCGTTTTTTTTTTCTGGTCAAAATTTTGAGTTTCGATATCTCAGCTCTGGAAGGGTCTAAAGCCTCCATTTTTGCACTCAGGTCTAAGTCTCATGGCCCTCTATCAGAATCCAGAGTTTCAAGAAAATTGGGGATACTTAATTTTTTGCCCCAAAAAAAAAAAACGTAAGGGGTAACACTGTCGTTTTTTTTTCTGGTCAAAATTTTGAGTTTCGATATCTCAGCTCTGGAAGGGTCTAAAGCCTCCATTTTTGCACTCAGGTCTAAGTCTCAGGGCCCTCTATCAGAATCCAGAGTTTTGAGAAGATTGGGGATACTTCATTTTTCGCCCAAAAAAAAAAAACGTAAGGGGTAACCCTGTCGTTTTTTTTTTCTGGTCGAAATTTTGAGTTTCGATATCTCAGCTCTGGCTGGGTCTAAAGCCTCAATTTTTGCACTCAGGTCTAAGTCTCATTGCCCTCTATCAGAATCCAGAGTTTTGAGAAGATTGGGGATACTTAATTTTTCGCCCAAAAAAAAAAACGTAAGGGGTAACACTGTCGTTTTTTTTTCTGGTCAAAATTTTGAGTTTTGATATCTCAGCTCTGGAAGGGTCTAGAGCCTCCATTGTTGCACTCAGGTCTAAGTCTCATGGCCCTCTATCAGAATCCAGAGTTTCAAGAAAATTGGGGATACTTAATTTTTTGCCCCAAAAAAAAAACGTAAGGGGTAACACTGTCGTTTTTTTTCTGGTCAAAATTTTGAGTTTCGATATCTCAGCTCTGGAAGGGTCTAAAGCCTCCATTTTTGCACTCAGGTCTAAGTCTCAGGGCCCTCTATCAGAATCCAGAGTTTTGAGAAGATTGGGGATACTTCATTTTTCGCCCAAAAAAAAAAACGTAAGGGGTAACACTGTCGTTTTTTTTTCTGGTCAAAATTTTGAGTTTCGATATCTCAGCTCTGGAAGGGTCTAGAGCCTCCATTGTTGCACTCAGGTCTAAGTCTCATGGCCCTCTATCAGAATCCAGAGTTTCAAGAAAATTGGGGATACTTAATTTTTTGCCCCAAAAAAAAAATGTAAGGGGTAACACTGTCGTTTTTTTTTTTCTGGTCAAAATTTTGAGTTTCGATATCTCAGCTCTGGAAGGGTCTAAAGCCTCCATTTTTGCACTCAGGTCTAAGTCTCAGGGCCCTCTATCAGAATCCAGAGTTTTGAGAAGATTGGGGATACTTCATTTTTCGGCCAAAAAAAAAAAAACGTAAGGGGTAACACTGTCGTTTTTTTTTTCTGGTCAAAATTTTGAGTTTCGATATCTCAGCTCTGGAAGGGTCTAAAGCCTCAATTTTTGCACTCAGGTCTAAGTCTCAGGGCCCTCTATCAGAATCCAGAGTTTTGAGAAGATTGGGGATACTTAATTTTTCGCCCAAAAAAAAAAAACGTAAGGGGTAACACTGTCGTTTTTTTTTCTGGTCAAAATTTTGAGTTTCGATATCTCAGCTCTGGAAGGGTCTAAAGCCTCCATTTTTGCACTCAGGTCTAAGTCTCAGGGCCCTCTATCAGAATCCAGAGTTTTGAGAAGATTGGGGATACTTCATTTTTCGCCCAAAAAAAAAAAACGTAAGGGGTAAACACTGTCGTTTTTTTTTTCTGGTCAAAATTTTGAGTTTCGATATCTCAGCTCTGGAAGGGTCTAGAGCCTCCATTGTTGCACTCAGGTCTAAGTCTCATGGCCCTCTATCAGAATCCAGAGTTTCAAGAAAATTGGGGATACTTAATTTTTTGCCCCCCCAAAAAAAACGTAAGGGGTAACACTGTCGTTTTTTTTTCTGGTCAAAATTTTGAGTTTCGATATCTCAGCTCTGGAAGGGTCTAAAGCCTCCATTTTTGCACTCAGGTCTAAGTCTCAGGGCCCTCTATCAGAATCCAGAGTTTTGAGAAGATTGGGGATACTTCATTTTTCGCCCAAAAAAAAAAAACGTAAGGGGTAACACTGTCGTTTTTTTTTCTGGTCAAAATTTTGAGTTTCGATATCTCAGCTCTGGAAGGGTCTAGAGCCTCCATTGTTGCACTCAGGTCTAAGTCTCATGGCCCTCTATCAGAATCCAGAGTTTCAAGAAAATTGGGGATACTTAATTTTTTGCCCCCAAAAAAAACGTAAGGGGTAACACTGTCGATTTTTTTTTTCTGGTCAAATATTTGAGTTTCGATATCTCAGCTCTGGAAGGGTCTAAAGCCTCCATTTTTGCACTCAGGTCTAAGTCTCAGGGCCCTCTATCAGAATCCAGAGTTTTGAGAAGATTGGGGATACTTCATTTTTCGCCCCAAAAAAAAAAAACGTAAGGGGTAACACTGTCGTTTTTTTTTCTGGTCAAAATTTTGAGTTTCGATATCTCAGCTCTGGAAGGGTCTAGAGCCTCCATTGTTGCACTCAGGTCTAAGTCTCATGGCCCTCTATCAGAATCCAGAGTTTCAAGACAATTGGGGATACTTAATTTTTTGCCCCCCAAAAAAAAACGTAAGGGGTAACACTGTCGTTTTTTTTTCTGGTCAAAATTTAGAGTTTCGATATCTCAGCTCTGGAAGGGTCTAAAGCCTCCATTTTTGCACTCAGGTCTAAGTCTCAGGGCCCTCTATCAGAATCCAGAGTTTTGAGAAGATTGGGGATACTTCATTTTTCGCCCAAAAAAAAAAAAACGTAAGGGGTAACACTGTCGTTTTTTTTCTGGTCAAAATTTTGAGTTTCGACATCTCAGCTCTGGAAGGGTCTAGAGCCTCCATTGTTGCACTCAGGTCTAAGTCTCATGGCCCTCTATCAGAATCCAGAGTTTCAAGAAAATTGGGGATACTTAATTTTTTGCCCCCCCAAAAAAAACGTAAGGGGTAACACTGTCGTTTTTTTTTCTGGTCAAAATTTTGAGTTTCGATATCTCAGCTCTGGAAGGGTCTAAAGCCTCCATTTTTGCACTCAGGTCTAAGTCTCAGGGCCCTCTATCAGAATCCAGAGTTTTGAGAAGATTGGGGATACTTCATTTTTCGCTCAAAAAAAAAAAACGTAAGGGGTAACACTGTCGTTTTTTTTTCTGGTCAAAATTTTGAGTTTCGATATCTCAGCTCTGGAAGGGTCTAGAGCCTCCATTGTTGCACTCAGGTCTAAGTCTCATGGCCCTCTATCAGAATCCAGAGTTTCAAGAAAATTGGGGATACTTAATTTTTTGCCCCAAAAAAAAAACGTAAGGGGTAACACTGTCGTTTTTTTTTCTGGTCAAAATTTTGAGTTTCGATATCTCAGCTCTGGAAGGGTCTAAAGCCTCCATTTTTGCACTCAGGTCTAAGTCTCAGGGCCCTCTATCAGAATCCAGAGTTTTGAGAAGATTGGGGATACTTCATTTTTCGCTCAAAAAAAAAACCGTAAGGGGTAACACTGTCGTTTTTTTTTCTGGTCAAAATTTTGAGTTTCGATATCTCAGCTCTGGAAGGGTCTAGAGCCTCCATTGTTGCACTCAGGTCTAAGTCTCATGGCCCTCTATCAGAATCCAGAGTTTCAAGAAAATTGAGGATACTTAATTTTTTGCCCCCAAAAAAAAAACGTAAGGGGTAACACTGTCGTTTTTTTTTTCTGGTCAAAATTTTGAGTTTCGATATCTCAGCTCTGGAAGGGTCTAAAGCCTCCATTTTTGCACTCAGGTCTAAGTCTCAGGGCCCTCTATCAGAATCCAGAGTTTTGAGAAGATTGGGGATACTTCATTTTTCGGCCAAAAAAAAAAAAACGTAAGGGGTAACACTGTCGTTTTTTTTTCTGGTCAAAATTTTGAGTTTCGATATCTCAGCTCTGGAAGGGTCTAAAGCCTCAATTTTTGCACTCAGGTCTAAGTCTCAGGGCCCTCTATCAGAATCCAGAGTTTTGAGAAGATTGGGGATACTTAATTTTTCGCCCCCCAAAAAAAAACGTAAGGGGTAACACTTTTGTTTTTTTTTTCTGGTCAAAATTTTGAGTTTCGATATCTCAGCTCTGGAAGGGTCTAGAGCCTCCATTGTTGCACTCAGGTCTAAGTCTCATGGCCCTCTATCAGAATCCAGAGTTTCAAGAAAATTGGGGATACTTAATTTTTTGCCCCCCCAAAAAAAACGTAAGGGGTAACACTGTCGTTTTTTTTTCTGGTCAAAATTTTGAGTTTCGATATCTCAGCTCTGGAAGGGTCTAAAGCCTCCATTTTTGCACTCAGGTCTAAGTCTCAGTGCCCTCTATCAGAATCCAGAGTTTTGAGAAGATTGGGGATACTTCATTTTTCGCCCAAAAAAAAAAAACGTAAGGGGTAACACTGTCGTTTTTTTTTCTGGTCAAAATTTTGAGTTTCGATATCTCAGCTCTGGAAGGGTCTAGAGCCTCCATTGTTGCACTCAGGTCTAAGTCTCATGGCCCTCTATCAGAATCCAGAGTTTCAAGAAAATTGGGGATACTTAATTTTTTGCCCCCCCCAAAAAAAACGTAAGGGGTAACACTGTCGTTTTTTTTTCTGGTCAAAATTTTGAGTTTCGATATCTCAGCTCTGGAAGGGTCTAAAGCCTCCATTTTTGCACTCAGGTCTAAGTCTCAGGGCCCTCTATCAGAATCCAGAGTTTTGAGAAGATTGGGGATACTTCATTTTTCGCCCAAAAAAAAAAACGTAAGGGGTAACACTGTCGTTTTTTTTTTTCTGGTCAAAATTTTGAGTTTCGATATCTCAGCTCTGGAAGGGTCTAGAGCCTCCATTGTTGCACTCAGGTCTAAGTCTCATGGCCCTCTATCAGAATCCAGAGTTTCAAGAAAATTGGGGATACTTAATTTTTTGCCCCCCAAAAAAAACGTAAGGGGTAACACTGTCGTTTTTTTTTTCTGGTCAAAATTTTGAGTTTCGATATCTCAGCTCTGGAAGGGTCTAAAGCCTCCATTTTTGCACTCAGGTCTAAGTCTCAGGGCCCTCTATCAGAATCCAGAGTTTTGAGAAGATTGGGGATACTTCATTTTTCGCCCAAAAAAAAAAAAAACGTAAGGGGTAACACTGTCGTTTTTTTTTCTGGTCAAAATTTTGAGTTTCGATATCTCAGCTCTGGAAGGGTCTAGAGCCTCCATTGTTGCACTCAGGTCTAAGTCTCATGGCCCTCTATCAGAATCCAGAGTTTCAAGACAATTGGGGATACTTAATTTTTTGCCCCCCAAAAAAAAACGTAAGGGGTAACACTGTCGTTTTTTTTTCTGGTCAAAATTTAGAGTTTCGATATCTCAGCTCTGGAAGGGTCTAAAGCCTCCATTTTTGCACTCAGGTCTAAGTCTCAGGGCCCTCTATCAGAATCCAGAGTTTTGAGAAGATTGGGGATACTTCATTTTTCGCCCAAAAAAAAAAAAACGTAAGGGGTAACACTGTCGTTTTTTTTCTGGTCAAAATTTTGAGTTTCGACATCTCAGCTCTGGAAGGGTCTAGAGCCTCCATTGTTGCACTCAGGTCTAAGTCTCATGGCCCTCTATCAGAATCCAGAGTTTCAAGAAAATTGGGGATACTTAATTTTTTGCCCCCCAAAAAAAAAACGTAAGGGGTAACACTGTCGTTTTTTTTTCTGGTCAAAATTTTGAGTTTCGATATCTCAGCTCTGGAAGGGTCTAAAGCCTCCATTTTTGCACTCAGGTCTAAGTCTCAGGGCCCTCTATCAGAATCCAGAGTTTTGAGAAGATTGGGGATACTTCATTTTTCGCTCAAAAAAAAAAAACGTAAGGGGTAACACTGTCGTTTTTTTTTCTGGTCAAAATTTTGAGTTTCGATATCTCAGCTCTGGAAGGGTCTAGAGCCTCCATTGTTGCACTCAGGTCTAAGTCTCATGGCCCTCTATCAGAATCCAGAGTTTCAAGAAAATTGGGGATACTTAATTTTTTGCCCCAAAAAAAAAACGTAAGGGGTAACACTGTCGTTTTTTTTTCTGGTCAAAATTTTGAGTTTCGATATCTCAGCTCTGGAAGGGTCTAAAGCCTCCATTTTTGCACTCAGGTCTAAGTCTCAGGGCCCTCTATCAGAATCCAGAGTTTTGAGAAGATTGGGGATACTTCATTTTTCGCTCAAAAAAAAACCGTAAGGGGTAACACTGTCGTTTTTTTTTCTGGTCAAAATTTTGAGTTTCGATATCTCAGCTCTGGAAGGGTCTAGAGCCTCCATTGTTGCACTCAGGTCTAAGTCTCATGGCCCTCTATCAGAATCCAGAGTTTCAAGAAAATTGAGGATACTTAATTTTTTGCCCCAAAAAAAAACGTAAGGGGTAATACTGTCGTTTTTTTTTCTGGTCAAAATTTTGAGTTTCGATATCTCAGCTCTGGAAGGGTCTAAAGCCTCCATTTTTGCACTCAGGTCTAAGTCTCAGGGCCCTCTATCAGAATCCAGAGTTTTGAGAAGATTGGGGATACTTCATTTTTCGGCCAAAAAAAAAAAAACGTAAGGGGTAACACTGTCGTTTCTTTTTCTGGTCAAAATTTTGAGTTTCGATATCTCAGCTCTGGAAGGGTCTAAAGCCTCAATTTTTGCACTCAGGTCTAAGTCTCAGGGCCCTCTATCATAATCCAGAGTTTTGAGAAGATTGGGGATACTTAATTTTTCGCCCCAAAAAAAAAAACGTAAGGGGTAACACTGTCGTTTTTTTTTTCTGGTCAAAATTTTGAGTTTCGATATCTCAGCTCTGGAAGGGTCTAGAGCCTCCATTGTTGCACTCAGGTCTAAGTCTCATGGCCCTCTATCAGAATCCAGAGTTTCAAGAAAATTGGGGATACTTAATTTTTTGCCCCCCAAAAAAAACGTAAGGGGTAACACTGTCGTTTTTTTTTCTGGTCAAAATTTTGAGTTTCGATATCTCAGCTCTGGAAGGGTCTAAAGCCTCCATTTTTGCACTCAGGTCTAAGTCTCAGGGCCCTCTATCAGAATCCAGAGTTTTGAGAAGATTGGGGATACTTCATTTTTGGCCCAAAAAAAAAAAACGTAAGGGGTAAACACTGTCGTTTTTTTTTTCTGGTCAAAATTTTGAGTTTCGATATCTCAGCTCTGGAAGGGTCTAAAGCCTCAATTTTTGCACTCAGGTCTAAGTCTCAGGGCCCTCTATCAGAATCCAGAGTTTTGAGAAGATTGGGGATACTTAATTTTTCGCCCAAAAAAAAAAACGTAAGGGGTAACACTGTCGTTTTTTTTTCTGGTCAAAATTTTGAGTTTCGATATCTCAGCTCTGGAAGGGTCTAAAGCCTCCATTGTTGCACTCAGGTCTAAGTCTCATGGCCCTCTATCAGAATCCAGAGTTTCAAGAAAATTGGGGATACTTAATTTTTTGCCCCCCAAAAAAAAACGTAAGGGGTAACACTGTCGTTTTTTTTTCTGGTCAAAATTTTGAGTTTCGATATCTCAGCTCTGGAAGGGTCTAAAGCCTCCATTTTTGCACTCAGGTCTAAGTCTCAGGGCCCTCTATCAGAATCCAGAGTTTTGAGAAGATTGGGGATACTTCATTTTTCGCCCAAAAAAAAAAAACGTAAGGGGTAACACTGTCGTTTTTTTTTTCTGGTCAAAATTTTGAGTTTCGATATCTCAGCTCTGGAAGGGTCTAGAGCCTCCATTGTTGCACTCAGGTCTAAGTCTCATGGCCCTCTATCAGAATCCAGAGTTTCAAGAAAATTGGGGATACTTAATTTTTTGCCCCCCAAAAAAAAACGTAAGGGGTAACACTGTCGTTTTTTTTTTCTGGTCAAAATTTTGAGTTTCGATATCTCAGCTCTGGAAGGGTCTAAAGCCTCCATTTTTGCACTCAGGTCTAAGTCTCAGGGCCCTCTATCAGAATCCAGAGTTTTGAGAAGATTGGGGATACTTCATTTTTCGCCCAAAAAAAAAAAACGTAAGGGGTAACACTGTCGTTTTTTTTTCTGGTCAAAATTTTGAGTTTCGATATCTCAGTTCTGGAAGGGTCTAGAGCCTCCATTGTTGCACTCAGGTCTAAGTCTCATGGCCCTCTATCAGAATCCAGAGTTTCAAGAAAATTGGGGATACTTAATTTTTTGCCCCCCCCCCCAAAAAAAACGTAAGGGGTAACACTGTCGTTTTTTTTTCTGGTCAAAATTTTGAGTTTCGATATCTCAGCTCTGGAAGGGTCTAAAGCCTCCATTTTTGCACTCAGGTCTAAGTCTCAGGGCCCTCTATCAGAATCCAGAGTTTTGAGAAGATTGGGGATACTTCATTTTTCGCCCAAAAAAAAAAAACGTAAGGGGTAACACTGTCGTTTTTTTTTTCTGGTCAAAATTTTGAGTTTCGATATCTCAGCTCTGGAAGGGTCTAGAGCCTCCATTGTTGCACTCAGGTCTAAGTCTCATGGCCCTCTATCAGAATCCAGAGTTTCAAGAAAATTGGGGATACTTAATTTTTTGCCCCCCAAAAAAAACGTAAGGGGTAACACTGTCGTTTTTTTTTTCTGGTCAAAATTTTGAGTTTCGATATCTCAGCTCTGGAAGGGTCTAAAGCCTCCATTTTTGCACTCAGGTCTAAGTCTCAGGGCCCTCTATCAGAATCCAGAGTTTTGAGAAGATTGGGGATACTTCATTTTTCGCCCAAAAAAAAAAAAAGGTAAGGGGTAACACTGTCGTTTTTTTTCTGGTCAAAATTTTGAGTTTCGATATCTCAGCTCTGGAAGGGTCTAGAGCCTCCATTGTTGCACTCAGGTCTAAGTCTCATGGCCCTCTATCAGAATCCAGAGTTTTGAGAAGATTGGGGAGACTTCATTTTTCGCCCAAAAAAAAAAAACGTAAGGGGTAACACTGTCGTTTTTTTTTCTGGTCAAAATTTTGAGTTTCGATATCTCAGCTCTGGAAGGGTCTAGAGCCTCCATTGTTGCACTCAGGTCTAAGTCTCATGGCCCTCTATCAGAATCCAGAGTTTCAAGAAAATTGGGGATACTTAATTTTTTGCCCCCAAAAAAAAAAACGTAAGGGGTAACACTGTCGTTTTTTTTTCTGGTCAAAATTTTGAGTTTCGATATCTCAGCTCTGGAAGGGTCTAAAGCCTCAATTTTTGCACTCAGGTCTAAGTCTCAGGGCCCTCTATCAGAATCCAGAGTTTTGAGAAGATTGGGGATACTTCATTTTTCGCTCAAAAAAAAAAAAACGTAAGGGGTAACACTGTCGTTTTTTTTTCTGGTCAAAATTTTGAGTTTCGATATCTCAGCTCTGGAAGGGTCTAGAGCCTCCATTGTTGCACTCAGGTCTAAGTCTCATGGCCCTCTATCAGAATCCAGAGTTTCAAGAAAATTGGGGATACTTAATTTTTTGCCCCCCAAAAAAAACGTAAGGGGTAACACTGTCGTTTTTTTTTCTGGTCAAAATTTTGAGTTTCGATATCTCAGCTCTGGAAGGGTCTAAAGCCTCCATTTTTGCACTCAGGTCTAAGTCTCAGGGCCCTCTATCAGAATCCAGAGTTTTGAGAAGATTGGGGATACTTCATTTTTCGCTCAAAAAAAAAAACGTAAGGAGTAACACTGTCGTTTTTTTTTCTGGTCAAAATTTTGAGTTTCGATATCTCAGCTCTGGAAGGGTCTAGAGCCTCCATTGTTGCACTCAGGTCTAAGTCTCATGGCCCTCTATCAGAATCCAGAGTTTCAAGAAAATTGGGGATACTTAATTTTTTGCCCCAAAAAAAAACGTAAGGGGTAACACTGTCGTTTTTTTTTCTGGTCAAAATTTTGAGTTTCGATATCTCAGCTCTGGAAGGGTCTAAAGCCTCCATTTTTGCACTCAGGTCTAAGTCTCAGGGCCCTCTATCAGAATCCAGAGTTTTGAGAAGATTGGGGATACTTCATTTTTCGCCCAAAAAAAAAAAACGTAAGGGGTAACACTGTCGTTTTTTTTTCTGGTCAAAATTTTGAGTTTCGATATCTCAGCTCTGGAAGGGTCTAGAGCCTCCATTGTTGCACTCAGGTCTAAGTCTCATGGCCCTCTATCAGAATCCAGAGTTTCAAGAAAATTGGGGATACTTAATTTTTTGCCCCCCAAAAAAAAAACGTAAGGGGTAACACTGTCGTTTTTTTTTTCTGGTCAAAATTTTGAGTTTCGATATCTCAGCTCTGGAAGGGTCTAAAGCCTCCATTTTTGCACTCAGGTCTAAGTCTCAGGGCCCTCTATCAGAATCCAGAGTTTTGAGAAGATTGGGGATACTTCATTTTTCGCTCAAAAAAAAAACGTAAGGGGTAACACTGTCGTTTTTTTTTCTGGTCAAAATTTTGAGTTTCGATATCTCAGCTCTGGAAGGGTCTAGAGCCTCCATTGTTGCACTCAGGTCTAAGTCTCATGGCCCTCTATCAGAATCCAGAGTTTCAAGAAAATTGGGGATACTTAATTTTTTGCCCCCCCAAAAAAAACGTAAGGGGTAACACTGTCGTTTTTTTTTCTGGTCAAAATTTTGAGTTTCGATATCTCAGCTCTGGAAGGGTCTAGAGCCTCCATTGTTGCACTCAGGTCTAAGTCTCATGGCCCTCTATCAGAATCCAGAGTTTCAAGAAAATTGGGGATACTTAATTTTTTGCCCCCCCAAAAAAAACGTAAGGGGTAACACTGTCGTTTTTTTTTCTGGTCAAAATTTTGAGTTTCGATATCTCAGCTCTGGAAGGGTCTAAAGCCTCCATTTTTGCACTCAGGTCTAAGTCTCAGGGCCCTCTATCAGAATCCAGAGTTTTGAGAAGATTGGGGATACTTCATTTTTCGCCCAAAAAAAAAAAACGTAAGGGGTAACACTGTCGTTTTTTTTTCTGGTCAAAATTTTGAGTTTCGATATCTCAGCTCTGGAAGGGTCTAGAGCCTCCATTTTTGCACTCAGGTCTAAGTCTCAGGGCCCTCTATCAGAATCC
This sequence comes from Pimephales promelas, assembly GCF_988280905.1. Taxonomy (NCBI): domain Eukaryota; kingdom Metazoa; phylum Chordata; class Actinopteri; order Cypriniformes; family Leuciscidae; genus Pimephales; species Pimephales promelas. The sequence continues at coordinate 5,377,223 of NC_142779.1, read as the reverse complement.
AGAGTTTTGAGAAGATTGGGGATACTTCATTTTTCGGCCAAAAAAAAAAAAACGTAAGGGGTAACACTGTCGTTTTTTTTTTCTGGTCAAAATTTTGAGTTTCGATATCTCAGCTCTGGAAGGGTCTAAAGCCTCAATTTTTGCACTCAGGTCTAAGTCTCAGGGCCCTCTATCAGAATCCAGAGTTTTGAGAAGATTGGGGATACTTAATTTTTCGCCCCCAAAAAAAAAACGTAAGGGGTAACACTTTTGTTTTTTTTTTCTGGTCAAAATTTTGAGTTTCGATATCTCAGCTCTGGAAGGGTCTAGAGCCTCCATTGTTGCACTCAGGTCTAAGTCTCATGGCCCTCTATCAGAATCCAGAGTTTCAAGAAAATTGGGGATACTTAATTTTTTGCCCCCCCAAAAAAAACGTAAGGGGTAACACTGTCGTTTTTTTTTCTGGTCAAAATTTTGAGTTTCGATATCTCAGCTCTGGAAGGGTCTAAAGCCTCCATTTTTGCACTCAGGTCTAAGTCTCAGGGCCCTCTATCAGAATCCAGAGTTTTCAGAAGATTGGGGATACTTCATTTTTCGCCCAAAAAAAAAAAACGTAAGGGGTAACACTGTCGTTTTTTTTTCTGGTCAAAATTTTGAGTTTCGATATCTCAGCTCTGGAAGGGTCTAGAGCCTCCATTGTTGCACTCAGGTCTAAGTCTCATGGCCCTCTATCAGAATCCAGAGTTTCAAGAAAATTGGGGATACTTAATTTTTTGCCCCCCCCCAAAAAAACGTAAGGGGTAACACTGTCGTTTTTTTTTCTGGTCAAAATTTTGAGTTTCGATATCTCAGCTCTGGAAGGGTCTAAAGCCTCCATTTTTGCACTCAGGTCTAAGTCTCAGGGCCCTCTATCAGAATCCAGAGTTTTGAGAAGATTGGGGATACTTCATTTTTCGCCCAAAAAAAAAACGTAAGGGGTAACACTGTCGTTTTTTTTTTCTGGTCAAAATTTTGAGTTTCGATATCTCAGCTCTGGAAGGGTCTAGAGCCTCCATTGTTGCACTCAGGTCTAAGTCTCATGGCCCTCTATCAGAATCCAGAGTTTCAAGAAAATTGGGGATACTTAATTTTTTGCCCCCCAAAAAAAACGTAAGGGGTAACACTGTCGTTTTTTTTTTCTGGTCAAAATTTTGAGTTTCGATATCTCAGCTCTGGAAGGGTCTAAAGCATCCATTTTTGCACTCAGGTCTAAGTCTCAGGGCCCTCTATCAGAATCCAGAGTTTTGAGAAGATTGGGGATACTTCATTTTTCGCCCAAAAAAAAAAAAACGTAAGGGGTAACACTGTCGTTTTTTTTTCTGGTCAAAATTTTGAGTTTCGATATCTCAGCTCTGGAAGGGTCTAGAGCCTCCATTGTTGCACTCAGGTCTAAGTCTCATGGCCCTCTATCAGAATCCAGAGTTTCAAGACAATTGGGGATACTTAATTTTTTGCCCCCCAAAAAAAAACGTAAGGGGTAACACTGTCGTTTTTTTTTCTGGTCAAAATTTAGAGTTTCGATATCTCAGCTCTGGAAGGGTCTAAAGCCTCCATTTTTGCACTCAGGTCTAAGTCTCAGGGCCCTCTATCAGAATCCAGAGTTTTGAGAAGATTGGGGATACTTCATTTTTCGCCCAAAAAAAAAAAAACCGTAAGGGGTAACACTGTCGTTTTTTTTCTGGTCAAAATTTTGAGTTTCGACATCTCAGCTCTGGAAGGGTCTAGAGCCTCCATTGTTGCACTCAGGTCTAAGTCTCATGGCCCTCTATCAGAATCCAGAGTTTCAAGAAAATTGGGGATACTTAATTTTTTGCCCCCCAAAAAAAAAACGTAAGGGGTAACACTGTCGTTTTTTTTTCTGGTCAAAATTTTGAGTTTCGATATCTCAGCTCTGGAAGGGTCTAAAGCCTCCATTTTTGCACTCAGGTCTAAGTCTCAGGGCCCTCTATCAGAATCCAGAGTTTTGAGAAGATTGGGGATACTTCATTTTTCGCTCAAAAAAAAAAAACGTAAGGGGTAACACTGTCGTTTTTTTTTCTGGTCAAAATTTTGAGTTTCGATATCTCAGCTCTGGAAGGGTCTAGAGCCTCCATTGTTGCACTCAGGTCTAAGTCTCATGGCCCTCTATCAGAATCCAGAGTTTCAAGAAAATTGGGGATACTTAATTTTTTGCCCCAAAAAAAAAACGTAAGGGGTAACACTGTCGTTTTTTTTTCTGGTCAAAATTTTGAGTTTCGATATCTCAGCTCTGGAAGGGTCTAAAGCCTCCATTTTTGCACTCAGGTCTAAGTCTCGGGGCCCTCTATCAGAATCCAGAGTTTTGAGAAGATTGGGGATACTTCATTTTTCGCTCAAAAAAAAACCGTAAGGGGTAACACTGTCGTTTTTTTTTCTGGTCAAAATTTTGAGTTTCGATATCTCAGCTCTGGAAGGGTCTAGAGCCTCCATTGTTGCACTCAGGTCTAAGTCTCATGGCCCTCTATCAGAATCCAGAGTTTCAAGAAAATTGGGGATACTTAATTTTTTGCCCCAAAAAAAAAACGTAAGGGGTAACACTGTCGTTTTTTTTTCTGGTCAAAATTTTGAGTTTCGATATCTCAGCTCTGGAAGGGTCTAAAGCCTCCATTTTTGCACTCAGGTCTAAGTCTCGGGGCCCTCTATCAGAATCCAGAGTTTTGAGAAGATTGGGGATACTTCATTTTTCGCTCAAAAAAAAACCGTAAGGGTAACACTGTCGTTTTTTTTTCTGGTCAAAATTTTGAGTTTCGATATCTCAGCTCTGGAAGGGTCTAGAGCCTCCATTGTTGCACTCAGGTCTAAGTCTCATGGCCCTCTATCAGAATCCAGAGTTTCAAGAAAATTGAGGATACTTAATTTTTTGCCCCAAAAAAAAAAACGTAAGGGGTAATACTGTCGTTTTTTTTTCTGGTCAAAATTTTGAGTTTCGATATCTCAGCTCTGGAAGGGTCTAAAGCCTCCATTTTTGCACTCAGGTCTAAGTCTCAGGGCCCTCTATCAGAATCCAGAGTTTTGAGAAGATTGGGGATACTTCATTTTTCGGCCAAAAAAAAAAAAACGTAAGGGGTAACACTGTCGTTTTTTTTTTCTGGTCAAAATTTTGAGTTTCGATATCTCAGCTCTGGAAGGGTCTAGAGCCTCCATTGTTGCACTCAGGTCTAAGTCTCATGGCCCTCTATCAGAATCCAGAGTTTCAAGAAAATTGGGGATACTTAATTTTTTGCCCCCCAAAAAAAACGTAAGGGGTAACACTGTCGTTTTTTTTTCTGGTCAAAATTTTGAGTTTCGATATCTCAGCTCTGGAAGGGTCTAAAGCCTCCATTTTTGCACTCAGGTCTAAGTCTCAGGGCCCTCTATCAGAATCCAGAGTTTTGAGAAGATTGGGGATACTTCATTTTTGGCCCAAAAAAAAAAAACGTAAGGGGTAAACACTGTCGTTTTTTTTTTCTGGTCAAAATTTTGAGTTTCGATATCTCAGCTCTGGAAGGGTCTAAAGCCTCAATTTTTGCACTCAGGTCTAAGTCTCAGGGCCCTCTATCAGAATCCAGAGTTTTGAGAAGATTGGGGATACTTAATTTTTCGCCCAAAAAAAAAAACGTAAGGGGTAACACTGTCGTTTTTTTTTCTGGTCAAAATTTTGAGTTTCGATATCTCAGCTCTGGAAGGGTCTAGAGCCTCCATTGTTGCACTCAGGTCTAAGTCTCATGGCCCTCTATCAGAATCCAGAGTTTCAAGAAAATTGGGGATACTTAATTTTTTGCCCCCCCAAAAAAAACGTAAGGGGTACCACTGTCGTTTTTTTTTCTGGTCAAAATTTTGAGTTTCGATATCTCAGCTCTGGAAGGGTCTAAAGCCTCCATTTTTGCACTCAGGTCTAAGTCTCAGGGCCCTCTATCAGAATCCAGAGTTTTGAGAAGATTGGGGATACTTCATTTTTCGCCCAAAAAAAAAAAACGTAAGGGGTAACACTGTCGTTTTTTTTTTCTGGTCAAAATTTTGAGTTTCGATATCTCAGCTCTGGAAGGGTCTAGAGCCTCCATTGTTGCACTCAGGTCTAAGTCTCATGGCCCTCTATCAGAATCCAGAGTTTCAAGAAAATTGGGGATACTTAATTTTTTGCCCCCCAAAAAAAAACGTAAGGGGTAACACTGTCGTTTTTTTTTTCTGGTCAAAATTTTGAGTTTCGATATCTCAGCTCTGGAAGGGTCTAAAGCCTCCATTTTTGCACTCAGGTCTAAGTCTCAGGGCCCTCTATCAGAATCCAGAGTTTTGAGAAGATTGGGGATACTTCATTTTTCGCCCAAAAAAAAAAAACGTAAGGGGTAACACTGTCGTTTTTTTTTCTGGTCAAAATTTTGAGTTTCGATATCTCAGCTCTGGAAGGGTCTAGAGCCTCCATTGTTGCACTCAGGTCTAAGTCTCATGGCCCTCTATCAGAATCCAGAGTTTCAAGAAAATTGGGGATACTTAATTTTTTGCCCCCCCCCCAAAAAAAACGTAAGGGGTAACACTGTCGTTTTTTTTTCTGGTCAAAATTTTGAGTTTCGATATCTCAGCTCTGGAAGGGTCTAAAGCCTCCATTTTTGCACTCAGGTCTAAGTCTCAGGGCCCTCTCTCAGAATCCAGAGTTTTGAGAAGATTGGGGATACTTCATTTTTCGCCCAAAAAAAAAAAACGTAAGGGGTAACACTGTCGTTTTTTTTTTCTGGTCAAAATTTTGAGTTTCGATATCTCAGCTCTGGAAGGGTCTAGAGCCTCCATTGTTGCACTCAGGTCTAAGTCTCATGGCCCTCTATCAGAATCCAGAGTTTCAAGAAAATTGGGGATACTTAATTTTTTGCCCCCAAAAAAAAACGTAAGGGGTAACACTGTCGTTTTTTTTTTCTGGTCAAAATTTTGAGTTTCGATATCTCAGCTCTGGAAGGGTCTAAAGCCTCCATTTTTGCACTCAGGTCTAAGTCTCAGGGCCCTCTATCAGAATCCAGAGTTTTGAGAAGATTGGGGATACTTCATTTTTCGCCCAAAAAAAAAAAAAGGTAAGGGGTAACACTGTCGTTTTTTTTCTGGTCAAAATTTTGAGTTTCGATATCTCAGCTCTGGAAGGGTCTAGAGCCTCCATTGTTGCACTCAGGTCTAAGTCTCATGGCCCTCTATCAGAATCCAGAGTTTTGAGAAGATTGGGGAGACTTCATTTTTCGCCCAAAAAAAAAAAAACGTAAGGGGTAACACTGTCGTTTTTTTTTCTGGTCAAAATTTTGAGTTTCGATATCTCAGCTCTGGAAGGGTCTAGAGCCTCCATTGTTGCACTCAGGTCTAAGTCTCATGGCCCTCTATCAGAATCCAGAGTTTCAAGAAAATTGGGGATACTTAATTTTTTGCCCCCCAAAAAAAAAACGTAAGGGGTAACACTGTCGTTTTTTTTTTCTGGTCAAAATTTTGAGTTTCGATATCTCAGCTCTGGAAGGGTCTAAAGCCTCAATTTTTGCACTCAGGTCTAAGTCTCAGGGCCCTCTATCAGAATCCAGAGTTTTGAGAAGATTGGGGATACTTCATTTTTCGCTCAAAAAAAAAAAAACGTAAGGGGTAACACTGTCGTTTTTTTTTCTGGTCAAAATTTTGAGTTTCGATATCTCAGCTCTGGAAGGGTCTAGAGCCTCCATTGTTGCACTCAGGTCTAAGTCTCATGGCCCTCTATCAGAATCCAGAGTTTTGAGAAGATTGGGGATACTTCATTTTTCGCTCAAAAAAAAAAACGTAAGGAGTAACACTGTCGTTTTTTTTTCTGGTCAAAATTTTGAGTTTCGATATCTCAGCTCTGGAAGGGTCTAGAGCCTCCATTGTTGCACTCAGGTCTAAGTCTCATGGCCCTCTATCAGAATCCAGAGTTTCAAGAAAATTGGGGATACTTAATTTTTTGCCCCCCAAAAAAACGTAAGGGGTAACACTGTCGTTTTTTTTTCTGGTCAAAATTTTGAGTTTCGATATCTCAGCTCTGGAAGGGTCTAAAGCCTCCATTTTTGCACTCAGGTCTAAGTCTCAGGGCCCTCTATCAGAATCCAGAGTTTTGAGAAGATTGGGGATACTTCATTTTTCGCCCAAAAAAAAAAAACGTAAGGGGTAACACTGTCGTTTTTTTTTCTGGTCAAAATTTTGAGTTTCGATATCTCAGCTCTGGAAGGGTCTAGAGCCTCCATTGTTGCACTCAGGTCTAAGTCTCATGGCCCTCTATCAGAATCCAGAGTTTCAAGAAAATTGGGGATACTTAATTTTTTGCCCCAAAAAAAAAAAACGTAAGGGGTAACACTGTCGTTTTTTTTTTCTGGTCAAAATTTTGAGTTTCGATATCTCAGCTCTGGAAGGGTCTAAAGCCTCCATTTTTGCACTCAGGTCTAAGTCTCAGGGCCCTCTATCAGAATCCAGAGTTTTGAGAAGATTGGGGATACTTCATTTTTCGCTCAAAAAAAAAAACGTAAGGGGTAACACTGTCGTTTTTTTTTCTGGTCAAAATTTTGAGTTTCGATATCTCAGCTCTGGAAGGGTCTAGAGCCTCCATTGTTGCACTCAGGTCTAAGTCTCATGGCCCTCTATCAGAATCCAGAGTTTCAAGAAAATTGGGGATACTTAATTTTTTGCCCCCCCAAAAAAAACGTAAGGGGTAACACTGTCGTTTTTTTTTCTGGTCAAAATTTTGAGTTTCGATATCTCAGCTCTGGAAGGGTCTAGAGCCTCCATTGTTGCACTCAGGTCTAAGTCTCATGGCCCTCTATCAGAATCCAGAGTTTCAAGAAAATTGGGGATACTTAATTTTTTGCCCCCCAAAAAAAAACGTAAGGGGTAACACTGTCGTTTTTTTTTTGGTCAAAATTTTGAGTTTCGATATCTCAGCTCTGGAAGGGTCTAAAGCCTCCATTTTTGCACTCAGGTCTAAGTCTCAGGGCCCTCTTTCAGAATCCAGAGTTTTGAGAAGATTGGGGATACTTCATTTTTCGCCCAAAAAAAAAAAAACGTAAGGGGTAACACTGTCGTTTTTTTTTCTGGTCAAAATTTTGAGTTTCGATATCTCAGCTCTGGAAGGGTCTAGAGCCTCCATTGTTGCACTCAGGTCTAAGTCTCATGGCCCTCTATCAGAATCCAGAGTTTCAAGAAAATTGGGGATACTTAATTTTTTGCCCCCCAAAAAAAAACGTAAGGGGTAACACTGTCGTTTTTTTTTCTGGTCAAAATTTTGAGTTTCGATATCTCAGCTCTGGAAGGGTCTAAAGCCTCAATTTTTGCACTCAGGTCTAAGTCTCAGGGCCCTCTATCAGAATCCAGAGTTTTGAGAAGATTGGGGATACTTCATTTTTCGCTCAAAAAAAAAAAAACGTAAGGGGTAACACTGTCGTTTTTTTTTCTGGTCAAAATTTTGAGTTTCGATATCTCAGCTCTGGAAGGGTCTAGAGCCTCCATTGTTGCACTCAGGTCTAAGTCTCATGGCCCTCTATCAGAATCCAGAGTTTCAAGAAAATTGGGGATACTTAATTTTTTGCCCCCAAAAAAAAACGTAAGGGGTAACACTGTCGTTTTTTTTTCTGGTCAAAATTTTGAGTTTCGATATCTCAGCTCTGGAAGGGTCTAAAGCCTCCATTTTTGCACTCAGGTCTAAGTCTCAGGGCCCTCTATCAGAATCCAGAGTTTTGAGAAGATTGGGGATACTTCATTTTTCGCTCAAAAAAAAAAATGTAAGGGGTAACACTGTCGTTTTTTTTCTGGTCAAAATTTTGAGTTTCGATATCTCAGCTCTGGAAGGGTCTAGAGCCTCCATTGTTGCACTCAGGTCTAAGTCTCATGGCCCTCTATCAGAATCCAGAGTTTCAAGAAAATTGGGGATACTTAATTTTTTGCCCCAAAAAAAAAACGTAAGGGGTAACACTGTCGTTTTTTTTTCTGGTCAAAATTTTGAGTTTCGATATCTCAGCTCTGGAAGGGTCTAAAGCCTCCATTTTTGCACTCAGGTCTAAGTCTCAGGGCCCTCTATCAGAATCCAGAGTTTTGAGAAGATTGGGGATACTTCATTTTTCGCCCCAAAAAAAAAAACGTAAGGGGTAACACTGTCGTTTTTTTTTCTGGTCAAAATTTTGAGTTTCGATATCTCAGCTCTGGAAGGGTCTAGAGCCTCCATTGTTGCACTCAGGTCTAAGTCTCATGTCCCTCTATCAGAATCCAGAGTTTCAAGAAAATTGGGGATACTTAATTTTTTGCCCCAAAAAAAAAAAACGTAAGGGGTAACACTGTCGTTTTTTTTTTCTGGTCAAAATTTTGAGTTTCGATATCTCAGCTCTGGAAGGGTCTAAAGCCTCCATTTTTGCACTCAGGTCTAAGTCTCAGGGCCCTCTATCAGAATCCAGAGTTTTGAGAAGATTGGGGATACTTCATTTTTCGCTCAAAAAAAAAAACGTAAGGGGTAACACTGTCGTTTTTTTTTTCTGGTCAAAATTTTGAGTTTCGATATCTCAGCTCTGGAAGGGTCTAGAGCCTCCATTGTTGCACTCAGGTCTAAGTCTCATGGCCCTCTATCAGAATCCAGAGTTTCAAGAAAATTGGGGATACTTAATTTTTTGCCCCCCAAAAAAAAACGTAAGGGGTAACACTGTCGTTTTTTTTTTCTGGTCAAAATTTTGAGTTTTGATATCTCAGCTCTGGAAGGGTCTAGAGCCTCCATTGTTGCACTCAGGTCTAAGTCTCATGGCCCTCTATCAGAATCCAGAGTTTCAAGAAAATTGGGGATACTTAATTTTTTGCCCCAAAAAAAAAAACGTAAGGGGTAACACTGTCGTTTTTTTTTTTGGTCAAAATTTTGAGTTTCGATATCTCAGCTCTGGAAGGGTCTAAAGCCTCAATTTTTGCACTCAGGTCTAAGTCTCAGGGCCCTCTATCAGAATCCAGAGTTTTGAGAAGATTGGGGATACTTCATTTTTCGCTCAAAAAAAAAAACGTAAGGGGTAACACTGTCGTTTTTTTTTCTGGTCAAAATTTTGAGTTTCGATATCTCAGCTCTGGAAGGGTCTAGAGCCTCCATTGTTGCACTCAGGTCTAAGTCTCATGGCCCTCTATCAGAATCCAGAGTTTCAAGAAAATTGGGGATACTTAATTTTTTGCCCCCCAAAAAAAACGTAAGGGGTAACACTGTCGTTTTTTTTTCTGGTCAAAATTTTGAGTTTCGATATCTCAGCTCTGGAAGGGTCTAAAGCCTCCATTTTTGCACTCAGGTCTAAGTCTCAGGGCCCTCTATCAGAATTCAGAGTTTTGAGAAGATTGGGGATACTTCATTTTTCGCTCAAAAAAAAAAACGTAAGGGGTAACACTGTCGTTTTTTTTTCTGGTCAAAATTTTGAGTTTCGATATCTCAGCTCTGGAAGGGTCTAGAGCCTCCATTGTTGCACTCAGGTCTAAGTCTCATGGCCCTCTATCAGAATCCAGAGTTTCAAGAAAATTGGGGATACTTAATTTTTTGCCCCAAAAAAAAAACGTAAGGGGTAACACTGTCGTTTTTTTTTCTGGTCAAAATTTTGAGTTTCGATATCTCAGCTCTAGAAGGGTCTAAAGCCTCCATTTTTGCACTCAGGTCTAAGTCTCAGGGCCCTCTATCAGAATCCAGAGTTTTGAGAAGATTGGGGATACTTCATTTTTTGCCCAAAAAAAAAAAACGTAAGGGGTAACACTGTCGGTTTTTTTTCTGGTCAAAATTTTGAGTTTCGATATCTCAGCTCTGGAAGGGTCTAGAGCCTCCATTGTTGCACTCAGGTCTAAGTCTCATGTCCCTCTATCAGAATCCAGAGTTTCAAGAAAATTGGGGATACTTAATTTTTTGCCCCAAAAAAAAAAAACGTAAGGGGTAACACTGTCGTTTTTTTTTCTGGTCAAAATTTTGAGTTTCGATATCTCAGCTCTGGAAGGGTCTAAAGCCTCCATTTTTGCACTCAGGTCTAAGTCTCAGGGCCCTCTATCAGAATCCAGAGTTTTGAGAAGATTGGGGATACTTCATTTTTCGCTCAAAAAAAAAAACGTAAGGGGTAACACTGTCGTTTTTTTTTCTGGTCAAAATTTTGAGTTTCGATATCTCAGCTCTGGAAGGGTCTAGAGCCTCCATTGTTGCACTCAGGTCTAAGTCTCATGGCCCTCTATCAGAATCCAGAGTTTCAAGAAAATTGGGGATACTTAATTTTTTGCCCCCCAAAAAAAAACGTAAGGGGTAACACTGTCGTTTTTTTTTCCGGTCAAAATTTTGAGTTTCGATATCTCAGCTCTGGAAGGGTCTAGAGCCTCCATTGTTGCACTCAGGTCTAAGTCTCATGGCCCTCTATCAGAATCCAGAGTTTCAAGAAAATTGGGGATACTTAATTTTTTGCCCCCCAAAAAAAAACGTAAGGGGTAACACTGTCGTTTTTTTTTTTGGTCAAAATTTTGAGTTTCGATATCTCAGCTCTGGAAGGGTCTAAAGCCTCCATTTTTGCACTCAGGTCTAAGTCTCAGGGCCCTCTATCAGAATCCAGAGTTTTGAGAAGATTGGGGATACTTCATTTTTCGCCCAAAAAAAAAAACGTAAGGGGTAACACTGTCGTTTTTTTTCTGGTCAAAATTTTGAGTTTCGATATCTCAGCTCTGGAAGGGTCTAGAGCCTCCATTGTTGCACTCAGGTCTAAGTCTCATGGCCCTCTATCAGAATCCAGAGTTTCAAGAAAATTGGGGATACTTAATTTTTTGCCCCCCCAAAAAAAACGTAAGGGGTAACACTGTCGTTTTTTTTTCTGGTCAAAATTTTGAGTTTCGATATCTCAGCTCTGGAAGGGTCTAGAGCCTCCATTGTTGCACTCAGGTCTAAGTCTCATGGCCCTCTATCAGAATCCAGAGTTTCAAGAAAATTGGGGATACTTAATTTTTTGCCCCCCAAAAAAAAAACGTAAGGGGTAACACTGTCGTTTTTTTTTCTGGTCAAAATTTTGAGTTTCGATATCTCAGCTCTGGAAGGGTCTAGAGCCTCCATTGTTGCACTCAGGTCTAAGTCTCATGGCCCTCTATCAGAATCCAGAGTTTCAAGAAAATTGGGGATACTTAATTTTTTGCCCCCCAAAAAAAAAACGTAAGGGGTAACACTGTCGTTTTTTTTTCTGGTCAAAATTTTGAGTTTCGATATCTCAGCTCTGGAAGGGTCTAAAGCCTCCATTTTTGCACTCAGGTCTAAGTCTCAGGGCCCTCTATCAGAATCCAGAGTTTTGAGAAGATTGGGGATACTTCATTTTTCACCCAAAAAAAAAAAACATAAGGGGTAACACTGTCGTTTTTTTTTCTGGTCAAAATTTTGAGTTTCGATATCTCAGCTCTGGAAGGGTCTAGAGCCTCCATTGTTGCACTCAGGTCTAAGTCTCATGGCCCTCTATCAGAATCCAGAGTTTCAAGAAAATTGGGGATACTTAATTTTTTGCCCCCAAAAAAAAAACGTAAGGGGTAACACTGTCGTTTTTTTTTTCTGGTCAAAATTTTGAGTTTCGATATCTCAGCTCTGGAAGGGTCTAAAGCCTCCATTTTTGCACTCAGGTCTAAGTCTCAGGGCCCTCTATCAGAATCCAGAGTTTTGAGAAGATTGGGGATACTTCATTTTTCGCTCAAAAAAAAAAACGTAAGGGGTAACACTGTCGTTTTTTTTTCTGGTCAAAATTTTGAGTTTCGATATCTCAGCTCTGGAAGGGTCTAAAGCCTCCATTTTTGCACTCAGGTCTAAGTCTCAGGGCCCTCTATCAGAATCCAGAGTTTTGAGAAGATTGGGGATACTTCATTTTTCGCCCAAAAAAAAAAACGTAAGGGGTAACACTGTCGTTTTTTTTTCTGGTCAAAATTTTGAGTTTCGATATCTCAGCTCTGGAAGGGTCTAGAGCCTCCATTGTTGCACTCAGGTCTAAGTCTCATGGCCCTCTATCAGAATCCAGAGTTTCAAGAAAATTGGGGATACTTAATTTTTTGCCCCAAAAAAAAAAAACGTAAGGGGTAACACTGTCGTTTTTTTTTTCTGGTCAAAATTTTGAGTTTCGATATCTCAGCTCTGGAAGGGTCTAAAGCCTCCATTTTTGCACTCAGGTCTAAGTCTCAGGGCCCTCTATCAGAATCCAGAGTTTTGAGAAGATTGGGGATACTTCATTTTTCGCTCAAAAAAAAAAACGTAAGGGGTAACACTGTCGTTTTTTTTTCTGGTCAAAATTTTGAGTTTCGATATCTCAGCTCTGGAAGGGTCTAGAGCCTCCATTGTTGCACTCAGGTCTAAGTCTCATGGCCCTCTATCAGAATCCAGAGTTTCAAGAAAATTGGGGATACTTAATTTTTTGCCCCCCAAAAAAAAACGTAAGGGGTAACACTGTCGTTTTTTTTTTGGTCAAAATTTTGAGTTTCGATATCTCAGCTCTGGAAGGGTCTAAAGCCTCCATTTTTGCACTCAGGTCTAAGTCTCAGGGCCCTCTTTCAGAATCCAGAGTTTTGAGAAGATTGGGGATACTTCATTTTTCGCCCAAAAAAAAAAAACGTAAGGGGTAACACTGTCGTTTTTTTTTCTGGTCAAAATTTTGAGTTTCGATATCTCAGCTCTGGAAGGGTCTAGAGCCTCCATTGTTGCACTCAGGTCTAAGTCTCATGGCCCTCTATCAGAATCCAGAGTTTCAAGAAAATTGGGGATACTTAATTTTTTGCCCCCCAAAAAAAAACGTAAGGGGTAACACTGTCGTTTTTTTTTCTGGTCAAAATTTTGAGTTTCGATATCTCAGCTCTGGAAGGGTCTAAAGCCTCAATTTTTGCACTCAGGTCTAAGTCTCAGGGCCCTCTATCAGAATCCAGAGTTTTGAGAAGATTGGGGATACTTCATTTTTCGCTCAAAAAAAAAAAAACGTAAGGGGTAACACTGTCGTTTTTTTTTTCTGGTCAAAATTTTGAGTTTCGATATCTCAGCTCTGGAAGGGTCTAGAGCCTCCATTGTTGCACTCAGGTCTAAGTCTCATGGCCCTCTATCAGAATCCAGAGTTTCAAGAAAATTGGGGATACTTAATTTTTTGCCCCCAAAAAAAAACGTAAGGGGTAACACTGTCGTTTTTTTTTCTGGTCAAAATTTTGAGTTTCGATATCTCAGCTCTGGAAGGGTCTAAAGCCTCCATTTTTGCACTCAGGTCTAAGTCTCAGGGCCCTCTATCAGAATCCAGAGTTTTGAGAAGATTGGGGATACTTCATTTTTCGCTCAAAAAAAAAAACGTAAGGGGTAACACTGTCGTTTTTTTTTCTGGTCAAAATTTTGAGTTTCGATATCTCAGCTCTGGAAGGGTCTAGAGCCTCCATTGTTGCACTCAGGTCTAAGTCTCATGGCCCTCTATCAGAATCCAGAGTTTCAAGAAAATTGGGGATACTTAATTTTTTGCCCCAAAAAAAAAACGTAAGGGGTAACACTGTCGTTTTTTTTTCTGGTCAAAATTTTGAGTTTCGATATCTCAGCTCTGGAAGGGTCTAAAGCCTCCATTTTTGCACTCAGGTCTAAGTCTCAGGGCCCTCTATCAGAATCCAGAGTTTTGAGAAGATTGGGGATACTTCATTTTTCGCCCCAAAAAAAAAAACGTAAGGGGTAACACTGTCGTTTTTTTTTCTGGTCAAAATTTTGAGTTTCGATATCTCAGCTCTGGAAGGGTCTAGAGCCTCCATTGTTGCACTCAGGTCTAAGTCTCATGTCCCTCTATCAGAATCCAGAGTTTCAAGAAAATTGGGGATACTTAATTTTTTGCCCCAAAAAAAAAAAACGTAAGGGGTAACACTGTCGTTTTTTTTTCTGGTCAAAATTTTGAGTTTCGATATCTCAGCTCTGGAAGGGTCTAAAGCCTCCATTTTTGCACTCAGGTCTAAGTCTCAGGGCCCTCTATCAGAATCCAGAGTTTTGAGAAGATTGGGGATACTTCATTTTTCGCTCAAAAAAAAAAACGTAAGGGGTAACACTGTCGTTTTTTTTTTCTGGTCAAAATTTTGAGTTTCGATATCTCAGCTCTGGAAGGGTCTAGAGCCTCCATTGTTGCACTCAGGTCTAAGTCTCATGGCCCTCTATCAGAATCCAGAGTTTCAAGAAAATTGGGGATACTTAATTTTTTGCCCCCCAAAAAAAAACGTAAGGGGTAACACTGTCGTTTTTTTTTCTGGTCAAAATTTTGAGTTTTGATATCTCAGCTCTGGAAGGGTCTAGAGCCTCCATTGTTGCACTCAGGTCTAAGTCTCATGGCCCTCTATCAGAATCCAGAGTTTCAAGAAAATTGGGGATACTTAATTTTTTGCCCCAAAAAAAAAAACGTAAGGGGTAACACTGTCATTTTTTTTTTTGGTCAAAATTTTGAGTTTCGATATCTCAGCTCTGGAAGGGTCTAAAGCCTCAATTTTGCACTCAGGTCTAAGTCTCAGGGCCCTCTATCAGAATCCAGAGTTTTGAGAAGATTGGGGATACTTCATTTTTCGCTCAAAAAAAAAAAACGTAAGGGGTAACACTGTCGTTTTTTTTTCTGGTCAAAATTTTGAGTTTCGATATCTCAGCTCTGGAAGGGTCTAGAGCCTCCATTGTTGCACTCAGGTCTAAGTCTCATGGCCCTCTATCAGAATCCAGAGTTTCAAGAAAATTGGGGATACTTAATTTTTTGCCCCCCAAAAAAAACGTAAGGGGTAACACTGTCGTTTTTTTTTCTGGTCAAAATTTTGAGTTTCGATATCTCAGCTCTGGAAGGGTCTAAAGCCTCCATTTTTGCACTCAGGTCTAAGTCTCAGGGCCCTCTATCAGAATCCAGAGTTTTGAGAAGATTGGGGATACTTCATTTTTCGCTCAAAAAAAAAAACGTAAGGGGTAACACTGTCGTTTTTTTTTCTGGTCAAAATTTTGAGTTTCGATATCTCAGCTCTGGAAGGGTCTAGAGCCTCCATTGTTGCACTCAGGTCTAAGTCTCATGGCCCTCTATCAGAATCCAGAGTTTCAAGAAAATTGGGGATACTTAATTTTTTGCCCCAAAAAAAAAACGTAAGGGGTAACACTGTCGTTTTTTTTTCTGGTCAAAATTTTGAGTTTCGATATCTCAGCTCTGGAAGGGTCTAAAGCCTCCATTTTTGCACTCAGGTCTAAGTCTCAGGGCCCTCTATCAGAATCCAGAGTTTTGAGAAGATTGGGGATACTTCATTTTTCGCCCAAAAAAAAAAAACGTAAGGGGTAACACTGTCGGTTTTTTTTCTGGTCAAAATTTTGAGTTTCGATATCTCAGCTCTGGAAGGGTCTAGAGCCTCCATTGTTGCACTCAGGTCTAAGTCTCATGTCCCTCTATCAGAATCCAGAGTTTCAAGAAAATTGGGGATACTTAATTTTTTGCCCCAAAAAAAAAAAACGTAAGGGGTAACACTGTCGTTTTTTTTTCTGGTCAAAATTTTGAGTTTCGATATCTCAGCTCTGGAAGGGTCTAAAGCCTCCATTTTTGCACTCAGGTCTAAGTCTCAGGGCCCTCTATCAGAATCCAGAGTTTTGAGAAGATTGGGGATACTTCATTTTTCGCTCAAAAAAAAAAACGTAAGGGGTAACACTGTCGTTTTTTTTTCTGGTCAAAATTTTGAGTTTCGATATCTCAGCTCTGGAAGGGTCTAGAGCCTCCATTGTTGCACTCAGGTCTAAGTCTCATGGCCCTCTATCAGAATCCAGAGTTTCAAGAAAATTGGGGATACTTAATTTTTTGCCCCCCAAAAAAAAACGTAAGGGGTAACACTGTCGTTTTTTTTTCCGGTCAAAATTTTGAGTTTCGATATCTCAGCTCTGGAAGGGTCTAGAGCCTCCATTGTTGCACTCAGGTCTAAGTCTCATGGCCCTCTATCAGAATCCAGAGTTTCAAGAAAATTGGGGATACTTAATTTTTTGCCCCAAAAAAAAAAACGTAAGGGGTAACACTGTCATTTTTTTTTTTGGTCAAAATTTTGAGTTTCGATATCTCAGCTCTGGAAGGGTCTAAAGCCTCAATTTTTGCACTCAGGTCTAAGTCTCAGGGCCCTCTATCAGAATCCAGAGTTTTGAGAAGATTGGGGATACTTCATTTTTCGCTCAAAAAAAAAAAACGTAAGGGGTAACACTGTCGTTTTTTTTTCTGGTCAAAATTTTGAGTTTCGATATCTCAGCTCTGGAAGGGTCTAGAGCCTCCATTGTTGCACTCAGGTCTAAGTCTCATGGCCCTCTATCAGAATCCAGAGTTTCAAGAAAATTGGGGATACTTAATTTTTTGCCCCCCAAAAAAAACGTAAGGGGTAACACTGTCGTTTTTTTTTCTGGTCAAAATTTTGAGTTTCGATATCTCAGCTCTGGAAGGGTCTAAAGCCTCCATTTTTGCACTCAGGTCTAAGTCTCAGGGCCCTCTATCAGAATCCAGAGTTTTGAGAAGATTGGGGATACTTCATTTTTCGCTCAAAAAAAAAAACGTAAGGGGTAACACTGTCGTTTTTTTTTCTGGTCAAAATTTTGAGTTTCGATATCTCAGCTCTGGAAGGGTCTAGAGCCTCCATTGTTGCACTCAGGTCTAAGTCTCATGGCCCTCTATCAGAATCCAGAGTTTCAAGAAAATTGGGGATACTTAATTTTTTGCCCCAAAAAAAAAACGTAAGGGGTAACACTGTCGTTTTTTTTTCTGGTCAAAATTTTGAGTTTCGATATCTCAGCTCTGGAAGGGTCTAAAGCCTCCATTTTTGCACTCAGGTCTAAGTCTCAGGGCCCTCTATCAGAATCCAGAGTTTTGAGAAGATTGGGGATACTTCATTTTTCGCCCAAAAAAAAAAAACGTAAGGGGTAACACTGTCGGTTTTTTTTCTGGTCAAAATTTTGAGTTTCGATATCTCAGCTCTGGAAGGGTCTAGAGCCTCCATTGTTGCACTCAGGTCTAAGTCTCATGTCCCTCTATCAGAATCCAGAGTTTCAAGAAAATTGGGGATACTTAATTTTTTGCCCCAAAAAAAAAAAACGTAAGGGGTAACACTGTCGTTTTTTTTTCTGGTCAAAATTTTGAGTTTCGATATCTCAGCTCTGGAAGGGTCTAAAGCCTCCATTTTTGCACTCAGGTCTAAGTCTCAGGGCCCTCTATCAGAATCCAGAGTTTTGAGAAGATTGGGGATACTTCATTTTTCGCTCAAAAAAAAAAACGTAAGGGGTAACACTGTCGTTTTTTTTTCTGGTCAAAATTTTGAGTTTCGATATCTCAGCTCTGGAAGGGTCTAGAGCCTCCATTGTTGCACTCAGGTCTAAGTCTCATGGCCCTCTATCAGAATCCAGAGTTTCAAGAAAATTGGGGATACTTAATTTTTTGCCCCCCAAAAAAAAACGTAAGGGGTAACACTGTCGTTTTTTTTTCCGGTCAAAATTTTGAGTTTCGATATCTCAGCTCTGGAAGGGTCTAGAGCCTCCATTGTTGCACTCAGGTCTAAGTCTCATGGCCCTCTATCAGAATCCAGAGTTTCAAGAAAATTGGGGATACTTAATTTTTTGCCCCCCAAAAAAAAACGTAAGGGGTAACACTGTCGTTTTTTTTTTTGGTCAAAATTTTGAGTTTCGATATCTCAGCTCTGGAAGGGTCTAAAGCCTCCATTTTTGCACTCAGGTCTAAGTCTCAGGGCCCTCTATCAGAATCCAGAGTTTTGAGAAGATTGGGGATACTTCATTTTTCGCCCAAAAAAAAAAACGTAAGGGGTAACACTGTCGTTTTTTTTCTGGTCAAAATTTTGAGTTTCGATATCTCAGCTCTGGAAGGGTCTAGAGCCTCCATTGTTGCACTCAGGTCTAAGTCTCATGGCCCTCTATCAGAATCCAGAGTTTCAAGAAAATTGGGGATACTTAATTTTTTGCCCCCCAAAAAAAAACGTAAGGGGTAACACTGTCGTTTTTTTTTCTGGTCAAAATTTTGAGTTTCGATATCTCAGCTCTGGAAGGGTCTAGAGCCTCCATTGTTGCACTCAGGTCTAAGTCTCATGGCCCTCTATCAGAATCCAGAGTTTCAAGAAAATTGGGGATACTTAATTTTTTGCCCCCCCCAAAAAAAACGTAAGGGGTAACACTGTCGTTTTTTTTTTCTGGTCAAAATTTTGAGTTTCGATATCTCAGCTCTGGAAGGGTCTAGAGCCTCCATTGTTGCACTCAGGTCTAAGTCTCATGGCCCTCTATCAGAATCCAGAGTTTCAAGAAAATTGGGGATACTTAATTTTTTGCCCCCCAAAAAAAAACGTAAGGGGTAACACTGTCGTTTTTTTTTCTGGTCAAAATTTTGAGTTTCGATATCTCAGCTCTGGAAGGGTCTAAAGCCTCCATTTTTGCACTCAGGTCTAAGTCTCAGGGCCCTCTATCAGAATCCAGAGTTTTGAGAAGATTGGGGATACTTCATTTTTCGCCCAAAAAAAAAAAACATAAGGGGTAACACTGTCGTTTTTTTTTCTGGTCAAAATTTTGAGTTTCGATATCTCAGCTCTGGAAGGGTCTAGAGCCTCCATTGTTGCACTCAGGTCTAAGTCTCATGGCCCTCTATCAGAATCCAGAGTTTCAAGAAAATTGGGGATACTTAATTTTTTGCCCCCCCAAAAAAAACGTAAGGGGTAACACTGTCGTTTTTTTTTCTGGTCAAAATTTTGAGTTTCGATATCTCAGCTCTGGAAGGGTCTAAAGCCTCCATTTTTGCACTCAGGTCTAAGTCTCAGGGCCCTCTATCAGAATCCAGAGTTTTGAGAAGATTGGGGATACTTCATTTTTCGCCCAAAAAAAAAAAAACGTAAGGGGTAACACTGTCGATTTTTTTTCTGGTCGAAATTTTGAGTTTCGATATCTCAGCTCTGGAAGGGTCTAGAGCCTCCATTGTTGCACTCAGGTCTAAGTCTCATGGCCCTCTATCAGAATCCAGAGTTTCAAGAAGATTGGGGATACTTCATTTTTCGCCCAAAAAAAAAAACGTAAGGGGTAACACTGTCGTTTTTTTTTCTGGTAAAAATTTTGAGTTTCGATATCTCAGCTCTGGAAGGGTCTAAAGCCTCCATTTTTGCACTCAGGTCTAAGTCTCAGGGCCCTCTATCAGAATCCAGAGTTTTGAGAAGATTGGGGATACTTCATTTTTCGCCCAAAAAAAAAAAAAACGTAAGGGGTAACACTGTCGTTTTTTTTTCTGCTCAAAATTTTGAGTTTCGATATCTCAGCTCTGGAAGGGTCTAAAGCCTCAATTTTTGCACTCAGGTCTAAGTCTCAGGGCCCTCTATCAGAATCCAGAGTTTTGAGAAGATTGGGGATACTTCATTTTTCGCCCAAAAAAAAAAAACGTAAGGGGTAACACTGTCGTTTTTTTTTTCTGGTCAAAATTTTGAGTTTCGATATCTCAGCTCTGGAAGGGTCTAAAGCCTCCATTTTGCACTCAGGTCTAAGTCTCTTGGCCCTCTATCAGAATCCAGAGTTTCAAGAAGATTGGGGATACTTAATTTTTCGCCCAAAAAAAAAAAAACGTAAGGGGTAACACTGTCGTTTTTTTTTCTGGTCAAAATTTTGAGTTTCGATATCTCAGCTCTGGAAGGGTCTAGAGCCTCCATTGTTGCACTCAGGTCTAAGTCTCATGGCCCTCTATCAGAATCCAGAGTTTCAAGAAGATTGGGGATACTTAATTTTTCGCCCCCCCCCCCAAAAAAAACGTAAGGGGTAACACTGTCGTTTTTTTGGGGGTGTCGAAATTTTGAGTTTCTCTGATCTTCTTGAAACTCTGGATTCTGATAGAGGGCCATGAGACTTAGACCTGAGTGCAAAAATGGAGGCTCTAGACCCTTACTGAGCTGAGATATTGAAATCCCACGTAGCATTTATCCCATTATAAACCACTATTTTTACAATGGGATAAATGCTACACAGGATGTCCATATCTCAGCTCTGGAAGGGTCTAGAGCCTCCATTTTTGCACTCAGGTCTAAGTCTCATGGCCTTCTATCAGAATCCAGAGTTTGTAGTAATGAAAACACGGTGGAGGTCAACTCTCTTCCGGACACTGGAATTCAAACCTACCTTTCCACCTGAGGTTATGCTTCATGTGCATTCTTACACAATGTGTGCTTGGACAATGAGGACACACTGGATCCTGACGAGGATATTGCCAGGGACGATCTTGACCCCCATCCTCCCCATGAACCAATGGCATCCAACGAAGCCTCATGGAATGCTGCACGAGACGCACTGCCTGCCCAAGTTTCCGGGGATATGCAGGCCACATGAAGAGACATGTTGCACTGTTGATTTTCATGAGAATTGTATATATGTAATATATTTAAGAATTTCATAGTATTTTAATATTGTTCTTCTACTGTCTTGCCCCAATTTATAAACCGTTTGCATCATATGTTTGTATTTTTGTTAATGCACTTGTAATGCACTAATGCATGTTTGTATTATTGCACTTTTTTAAAAAACAATAGCCTGAGAACTAAGAAAGGACGTTTTTAGGCATGTTCTTACCATGGTAAAATTTTTTGTTCCAGGAGTGGAGTGGAGTGGGGTGTAGTAGGATGTCTACAATTGTTTGCAAAAAATCTTTTAAAACACACTACATATGGTGACTATGCTTTGTATTACTGTAAAATAAATACACATCTAGAAAAGAACCACATTTATTGCTCAACAGCAGTAAATATTACAACATGTAAATATGGCAATAATACATATTCAAAAATAAATTATATAAACTCTTAAAACATTAATATATGAAATTAATCGGGCCTATGTAAACAGTTGTGCAATTCAACAGGTCATTTTTAGAGCAATAATACATACTCAAATGTAAACTCTAAAATCAAATATATTTAATATGTAAACAGTTGTGCAATTGAACAGGTCATTTTTAGAACAATAATACATATTCAAATGTAAACCATATAAACTCTAAAAACAAATATATTTAATTAATATGTAAAGTTGTGCAATTTACAGTTTTTTTCAATTGCCTACACACTAAAATTAAAACTTTCCCATTATTAGCAAACCTTACACTCAAGGAGCAAAACACTGGCCTAGATTTGCACAATTGTAAGCACGTTGTCAGCTTCACCCTTTTTGCAAAACATTACACAGAGATTTGTAAAACTCAACACACATTTTCACACCTTAGACACAGATAAGGATTGTGAGGTTACTTCCTTGTCATTACAAAGCCCCAGTTTGCCATTGACCACACTAATAAACGAATTGGATATTCACATGCACCAGGTGTGGAAGCACAGATGTGCTAATTTGAAAACGCAGCACTCAGGTGTGCTATAAAAGGCAGCAGGTGAGTCTTAAAAAAATAAATAAGAATCTAGAAGAAGAAGAAGAGTGAGAAAAAGACTGTATGTACTTCATGCAGTAATTGTAATTTGTCTACAGATTTTATTTGTTTCATTGATTTCATTGTTAATGTGTTTTTTATTTATCACAGCATTGTGAAACTGGCTGCAATAGTGTCTGATCATTGAGGACTGTGTTGGTTAAATGAAAACTAATAGCATTTTCACAAATATATCTTTTGACTAAAGTGTGTATGTTTTGACAGAAGTGTGTCATTTTGCAAACAATCTAGGAATTAAGCAAATTGAGTGTGGTGTTTGGATAATTGTCATTATAGTTTGAAAAAAAGAACCCGGTTTTCAACATTGCGTGTAAACAATTGAAAAAAACTGTAACAGGTAATTATTTTCACATCTTATCAATCATTCTTTCAAAGAGGTCTAAAAACCGCTATGTCTTCGCCTCACTCTCTTCATGGCGCCTTTGCTCCTGAAGGGCCTCCTCAATCAGGAACTCCATAATAGGATTGGACCTCCTCCTAGATGTGATGGCACTCGCAGCTGTTGGGGTACTGGTTAGCATTCTACTAGTTCCTGTGTCAGGTGTCCAGGATGCCTCTGAGGTGGAGGGCTCCACAATATCCTAAAAATAAAAACAAGACAAATGTTACTTTTTAGAAACTTTCAGAAAACATCTCCTCAAGAAATTTAAAAAGAATGTTCACGAATCTGATGTTCATGAATCATGAATTCATGAAAGTGCTGAATTACGTAAATGATTAGTCTCACCATGAGGATTGTCATGGGATCCTCTGCTTCTTGGAATGATGCCACCACCACAGGGGGGTCCATCGCAGGCCAGGCACCCAAAACCTTGTGCATGTCTCCATAGTACTGCCATGTAGCAACACTGACCTCACCCTGGTCTGTCCCTGAGCCAGTTTTTGGAGTCCTCAATTCCTGACACACACAAACACACACAGAAAAACAACCGGCTAGATGATACATTCATTAGGTAATTGGAAATTAGTTTAAAATTAACATCATTTACCTTGTATTTTTAAATGTTCCCATTTTTTGGAAGCCTGCTGTCCTGTCACTTTTCCCTCTGCCAATCTCTTTCATAAATGTCCTGCATCCCCAATGACAGCTCAAACACTCAGCATTTTAAACACAACATAAAAATTAAAATTTGTTACAGTGTTACCCCTTTCGTTTTTATTGAGGGGTCGAAATTTTGAGTTTCTCTGATCTTCTTGAAACTCTGGATTCTGATAGAGGGCCATGAGACATAGACCTGAGTGCAAAAATGGAGGCTCTAGACCCTTCATGAGCTGATATATTGCGATCCCACGTAGCATTTATCCCATTATAAACCACTATTTTTATAATGGGATAAATGCTACGCGGGATGTCCATATCTCAGCTCTGGAAGGGTCTAGAGCCTCCATTTTTGCACTCAGGTCTAAGTCTCATGGCCCTCTATCAGAATCCAGAGTTTTGAGAAGATTGGGGATACTTAATTTTTCGCCCCAAAAAAAAAAAAAAAAACGTAAGGGGTAACACTGTCGTTTTTTTTTTCGGGTCGAAATTTTGAGTTTCGATATCTCAGCTCTGGAAGGGTCTAGAGCCTCCATTGTTGCACTCAGGTCTAAGTCTCATGGGCCTCTATCAGAATCCAGAGTTTCAAGAAGATTGGGGATACTTAATTTTTCGCCCAAAAAAAAAAAAAAAAACGTAAGGGGTAACACTGTCGTTTTTTTTTCGGGTCGAAATTTTGAGTTTCGATATCTCAGCTCTGGAAGGGTCTAGAGCCTCCATTGTTGCACTCAGGTCTAAGTCTCATGGCCCTCTATCAGAATCCAGAGTTTCAAGAAATTTGGGGATACTTAATTTTTTGCCCCAAAAAAAAAACGTAAGGGGTAACACTGTCGTTTTTTTTTCTGGTCAAAATTTTGAGTTTCGATATCTCAGCTCTGGAAGGGTCTAAAGCCTCCATTTTTGCACTCAGGTCTAAGTCTCATGGCCCTCTATCAGAATCCAGAGATTCAAGAAAATTGGGGATACTTAATTTTTTGCCCCAAAAAAAAAACGTAAGGGGTAACACTGTCGTTTTTTTTTCTGGTCAAAATTTTGAGTTTCGATATCTCAGCTCTGGAAGGGTCTAAAGCCTCCATTTTTGCACTCAGGTCTAAGTCTCAGGGCCCTCTATCAGAATCCAGAGTTTTGAGAAGATTGGGGATACTTCATTTTTCGGCCAAAAAAAAAAAACCGTAAGGGGTAACACTGTCGTTTTTTTTTCTGGTCAAAATTTTGAGTTTCGATATCTCAGCTCTGGAAGGGTCTAAAGCCTCAATTTTTGCACTCAGGTCTAAGTCTCAGGGCCCTCTATCAGAATCCAGAGTTTTGAGAAGATTGGGGATACTTAATTTTTCGCCCCCAAAAAAAAAACGTAAGGGGTAACACTGTCGTTTTTTTTTCTGGTCAAAATTTTGAGTTTCGATATCTCAGCTCTGGAAGGGTCTAGAGCCTCCATTGTTGCACTCAGGTCTAAGTCTCATGGCCCTCTATCAGAATCCAGAGTTTCAAGAAAATTGGGGATACTTAATTTTTTGCCCCAAAAAAAAAAACGTAAGGGGTAACACTGTCGTTTTTTTTTCTGGTCAAAATTTTGAGTTTCGATATCTCAGCTCTGGAAGGGTCTAAAGCCTCAATTTTTGCACTCAGGTCTAAGTCTCAGGGCCCTCTATCAGAATCCAGAGTTTTGAGAAGATTGGGGATACTTAATTTTTCGCCCAAAAAAAAAAAAACCGTAAGGGGTAACACTGTCGTTTTTTTTTCTGGTCAAAATTTTGAGTTTCGATATCTCAGCTCTGGAAGGGTCTAGAGCCTCCATTGTTGCACTCAGGTCTAAGTCTCATGGCCCTCTATCAGAATCCAGAGTTTTGAGAAGATTGGGGATACTTCATTTTTTGCCCAAAAAAAAAAACGTAAGGGGTAACACTGTCGTTTTTTTTTTCTGGTCAAAATTTTGAGTTTCGATATCTCAGCTCTGGAAGGGTCTAAAGCCTCCATTTTTGCACTCAGGTCTAAGTCTCAGGGCCCTCTATCAGAATCCAGAGTTTTGAGAAGATTGGGGATACTTCATTTTTCGCCCAAAAAAAAAAACGTAAGGGGTAACACTGTCGTTTTTTTTTTCTGGTCAAAATTTTGAGTTTCGATATCTCAGCTCTGGAAGGGTCTAAAGCCTCAATTTTTGCACTCAGGTCTAAGTCTCAGGGCCCTCTATCAGAATCCAGAGTTTTGAGAAGATTGGGGATACTTCATTTTTCGGCCAAAAAAAAAAAACGTAAGGGGTAACACTGTCGTTTTTTTTTCTGGTCAAAATTTTGAGTTTCGATATCTCAGCTCTGGAAGGGTCTAAAGCCTCAATTTTTGCACTCAGGTCTAAGTCTCAGGGCCCTCTATCAGAATCCAGAGTTTTGAGAAGATTGGGGATACTTCATTTTTCGGCCAAAAAAAAAAAAACGTAAGGGGTAACACTGTCGTTTTTTTTTCTGGTCAAAATTTTGAGTTTCGATATCTCAGCTCTGGAAGGGTCTAAAGCCTCAATTTTTGCACTCAGGTCTAAGTCTCATGGCCGTCTTTCAGAATCCAGAGTTTCAAGAAGATTGGGGATACTTAATTTTTCGCCCAAAAAAAAAAAAAACGTAAGGGGTAACACTGTCGTTTTTTTTTCGGGTCGAAATTTTGAGTTTCGATATCTCAGCTCTGGAAGGGTCTAGAGCCTCCATTGTTGCACTCAGGTCTAAGTCTCATGGCCCTCTATCAGAATCCAGAGTTTCAAGAAAATTGGGGATACTTAATTTTTTGCCCCAAAAAAAAAAAAAACGTAAGGGGTAACACTGTCGTTTTTTTTTCTGGTCAAAATTTTGAGTTTCGATATCTCAGCTCTGGAAGGGTCTAAAGCCTCCATTTTTGCACTCAGGTCTAAGTCTCAGGGCCCTCTATCAGAATCCAGAGTTTTGAGAAGATTGGGGATACTTCATTTTTCGCCCAAAAAAAAAAAACGTAAGGGGGTAACACTGTCGGTTTTTTTTCTGGTCAAAATTTTGAGTTTCGATATCTCAGCTCTGGAAGGGTCTAAAGCCTCAATTTTTGCACTCAGGTCTAAGTCTCAGGGCCCTCTATCAGAATCCAGAGTTTTGAGAAGATTGGGGATACTTAATTTTTCGCCCAAAAAAAAAAAACCGTAAGGGGTAACACTGTCGTTTTTTTTTCTGGTCAAAATTTTGAGTTTCGATATCTCAGCTCTGGAAGGGTCTAGAGCCTCCATTGTTGCACTCAGGTCTAAGTCTCATGGCCCTCTATCAGAATCCAGAGTTTTGAGAAGATTGGGGATACTTCATTTTTTGCCCAAAAAAAAAAACGTAAGGGGTAACACTGTCGTTTTTTTTTTCTGGTCAAAATTTTGAGTTTCGATATCTCAGCTCTGGAAGGGTCTAAAGCCTCCATTTTTGCACTCAGGTCTAAGTCTCAGGGCCCTCTATCAGAATCCAGAGTTTTGAGAAGATTGGGGATACTTCATTTTTCGCCCAAAAAAAAAAACGTAAGGGGTAACACTGTCGTTTTTTTTTTCTGGTCAAAATTTTGAGTTTCGATATCTCAGCTCTGGAAGGGTCTAAAGCCTCAATTTTTGCACTCAGGTCTAAGTCTCAGGGCCCTCTATCAGAATCCAGAGTTTTGAGAAGATTGGGGATACTTCATTTTTCGGCCAAAAAAAAAAAAACGTAAGGGGTAACACTGTCGTTTTTTTTTCTGGTCAAAATTTTGAGTTTCGATATCTCAGCTCTGGAAGGGTCTAAAGCCTCAATTTTTGCACTCAGGTCTAAGTCTCATGGCCGTCTTTCAGAATCCAGAGTTTCAAGAAGATTGGGGATACTTAATTTTTCGCCCAAAAAAAAAAAACGTAAGGGGTAACACTGTCGTTTTTTTTTTCGGGTCGAAATTTTGAGTTTCGATATCTCAGCTCTGGAAGGGTCTAGAGCCTCCATTGTTGCACTCAGGTCTAAGTCTCATGGCCCTCTATCAGAATCCAGAGTTTCAAGAAGATTGGGGATACTTAATTTTTCGCCCAAAAAAAAAAAACGTAAGGGGTAACACTGTCGTTTTTTTTTTCGGGTCGAAATTTTGAGTTTCGATATCTCAGCTCTGGAAGGGTCTAAAGCCTCCATTTTTGCACTCAGGTCTAAGTCTCTTGGCCCTCTATCAGAATCCAGAGTTTCAAGAAGATTGGGGATACTTCATTTTTCGCCCCAAAAAAAAAAACGTAAGGGGTAACACTGTCGATTTTTTTTCGGGTCGAAATTTTGAGTTTCGATATCTCAGCTCTGGAAGGGTCTAAAGCCTCAATTTTTGCACTCAGGTCTAAGTCTCATGGCCCTCTATCAGAATCCAGAGTTTTGAGAAGATTGGGGATACTTAATTTTTCGCCCCAAAAAAAAAAAAAAAAACGTAAGGGGTAACACTGTCGTTTTTTTTTTCGGGTCGAAATTTTGAGTTTCGATATCTCAGCTCTGGAAGGGTCTAGAGCCTCCATTGTTGCACTCAGGTCTAAGTCTCATGGGCCTCTATCAGAATCCAGAGTTTCAAGAAGATTGGGGATACTTAATTTTTCGCCCAAAAAAAAAAAAAAAAACGTAAGGGGTAACACTGTCGTTTTTTTTTCGGGTCGAAATTTTGAGTTTCGATATCTCAGCTCTGGAAGGGTCTAGAGCCTCCATTGTTGCACTCAGGTCTAAGTCTCATGGCCCTCTATCAGAATCCAGAGTTTCAAGAAATTTGGGGATACTTAATTTTTTGCCCCAAAAAAAAAACGTAAGGGGTAACACTGTCGTTTTTTTTTCTGGTCAAAATTTTGAGTTTCGATATCTCAGCTCTGGAAGGGTCTAAAGCCTCCATTTTTGCACTCAGGTCTAAGTCTCATGGCCCTCTATCAGAATCCAGAGATTCAAGAAAATTGGGGATACTTAATTTTTTGCCCCAAAAAAAAAACGTAAGGGGTAACACTGTCGTTTTTTTTTCTGGTCAAAATTTTGAGTTTCGATATCTCAGCTCTGGAAGGGTCTAAAGCCTCCATTTTTGCACTCAGGTCTAAGTCTCAGGGCCCTCTATCAGAATCCAGAGTTTTGAGAAGATTGGGGATACTTCATTTTTCGGCCAAAAAAAAAAAACCGTAAGGGGTAACACTGTCGTTTTTTTTTCTGGTCAAAATTTTGAGTTTCGATATCTCAGCTCTGGAAGGGTCTAAAGCCTCAATTTTTGCACTCAGGTCTAAGTCTCAGGGCCCTCTATCAGAATCCAGAGTTTTGAGAAGATTGGGGATACTTAATTTTTCGCCCCCAAAAAAAAAACGTAAGGGGTAACACTGTCGTTTTTTTTTCTGGTCAAAATTTTGAGTTTCGATATCTCAGCTCTGGAAGGGTCTAGAGCCTCCATTGTTGCACTCAGGTCTAAGTCTCATGGCCCTCTATCAGAATCCAGAGTTTCAAGAAAATTGGGGATACTTAATTTTTTGCCCCAAAAAAAAAAACGTAAGGGGTAACACTGTCGTTTTTTTTTCTGGTCAAAATTTTGAGTTTCGATATCTCAGCTCTGGAAGGGTCTAAAGCCTCAATTTTTGCACTCAGGTCTAAGTCTCAGGGCCCTCTATCAGAATCCAGAGTTTTGAGAAGATTGGGGATACTTAATTTTTCGCCCAAAAAAAAAAAAACCGTAAGGGGTAACACTGTCGTTTTTTTTTCTGGTCAAAATTTTGAGTTTCGATATCTCAGCTCTGGAAGGGTCTAGAGCCTCCATTGTTGCACTCAGGTCTAAGTCTCATGGCCCTCTATCAGAATCCAGAGTTTTGAGAAGATTGGGGATACTTCATTTTTTGCCCAAAAAAAAAAACGTAAGGGGTAACACTGTCGTTTTTTTTTTCTGGTCAAAATTTTGAGTTTCGATATCTCAGCTCTGGAAGGGTCTAAAGCCTCCATTTTTGCACTCAGGTCTAAGTCTCAGGGCCCTCTATCAGAATCCAGAGTTTTGAGAAGATTGGGGATACTTCATTTTTCGCCCAAAAAAAAAAACGTAAGGGGTAACACTGTCGTTTTTTTTTTCTGGTCAAAATTTTGAGTTTCGATATCTCAGCTCTGGAAGGGTCTAAAGCCTCAATTTTTGCACTCAGGTCTAAGTCTCAGGGCCCTCTATCAGAATCCAGAGTTTTGAGAAGATTGGGGATACTTCATTTTTCGGCCAAAAAAAAAAAACGTAAGGGGTAACACTGTCGTTTTTTTTTCTGGTCAAAATTTTGAGTTTCGATATCTCAGCTCTGGAAGGGTCTAAAGCCTCAATTTTTGCACTCAGGTCTAAGTCTCAGGGCCCTCTATCAGAATCCAGAGTTTTGAGAAGATTGGGGATACTTCATTTTTCGGCCAAAAAAAAAAAAACGTAAGGGGTAACACTGTCGTTTTTTTTTCTGGTCAAAATTTTGAGTTTCGATATCTCAGCTCTGGAAGGGTCTAAAGCCTCAATTTTTGCACTCAGGTCTAAGTCTCATGGCCGTCTTTCAGAATCCAGAGTTTCAAGAAGATTGGGGATACTTAATTTTTCGCCCAAAAAAAAAAAAAACGTAAGGGGTAACACTGTCGTTTTTTTTTCGGGTCGAAATTTTGAGTTTCGATATCTCAGCTCTGGAAGGGTCTAGAGCCTCCATTGTTGCACTCAGGTCTAAGTCTCATGGCCCTCTATCAGAATCCAGAGTTTCAAGAAAATTGGGGATACTTAATTTTTTGCCCCAAAAAAAAAAAAAAACGTAAGGGGTAACACTGTCGTTTTTTTTTCTGGTCAAAATTTTGAGTTTCGATATCTCAGCTCTGGAAGGGTCTAAAGCCTCCATTTTTGCACTCAGGTCTAAGTCTCAGGGCCCTCTATCAGAATCCAGAGTTTTGAGAAGATTGGGGATACTTCATTTTTCGCCCAAAAAAAAAAAACGTAAGGGGGTAACACTGTCGGTTTTTTTTCTGGTCAAAATTTTGAGTTTCGATATCTCAGCTCTGGAAGGGTCTAAAGCCTCAATTTTTGCACTCAGGTCTAAGTCTCAGGGCCCTCTATCAGAATCCAGAGTTTTGAGAAGATTGGGGATACTTAATTTTTCGCCCAAAAAAAAAAAACCGTAAGGGGTAACACTGTCGTTTTTTTTTCTGGTCAAAATTTTGAGTTTCGATATCTCAGCTCTGGAAGGGTCTAGAGCCTCCATTGTTGCACTCAGGTCTAAGTCTCATGGCCCTCTATCAGAATCCAGAGTTTTGAGAAGATTGGGGATACTTCATTTTTTGCCCAAAAAAAAAAACGTAAGGGGTAACACTGTCGTTTTTTTTTTCTGGTCAAAATTTTGAGTTTCGATATCTCAGCTCTGGAAGGGTCTAAAGCCTCCATTTTTGCACTCAGGTCTAAGTCTCAGGGCCCTCTATCAGAATCCAGAGTTTTGAGAAGATTGGGGATACTTCATTTTTCGCCCAAAAAAAAAAACGTAAGGGGTAACACTGTCGTTTTTTTTTTCTGGTCAAAATTTTGAGTTTCGATATCTCAGCTCTGGAAGGGTCTAAAGCCTCAATTTTTGCACTCAGGTCTAAGTCTCAGGGCCCTCTATCAGAATCCAGAGTTTTGAGAAGATTGGGGATACTTCATTTTTCGGCCAAAAAAAAAAAAACGTAAGGGGTAACACTGTCGTTTTTTTTTCTGGTCAAAATTTTGAGTTTCGATATCTCAGCTCTGGAAGGGTCTAAAGCCTCAATTTTTGCACTCAGGTCTAAGTCTCATGGCCGTCTTTCAGAATCCAGAGTTTCAAGAAGATTGGGGATACTTAATTTTTCGCCCAAAAAAAAAAAACGTAAGGGGTAACACTGTCGTTTTTTTTTTCGGGTCGAAATTTTGAGTTTCGATATCTCAGCTCTGGAAGGGTCTAGAGCCTCCATTGTTGCACTCAGGTCTAAGTCTCATGGCCCTCTATCAGAATCCAGAGTTTCAAGAAGATTGGGGATACTTAATTTTTCGCCCAAAAAAAAAAAACGTAAGGGGTAACACTGTCGTTTTTTTTTTCGGGTCGAAATTTTGAGTTTCGATATCTCAGCTCTGGAAGGGTCTAAAGCCTCCATTTTTGCACTCAGGTCTAAGTCTCTTGGCCCTCTATCAGAATCCAGAGTTTCAAGAAGATTGGGGATACTTCATTTTTCGCCCCAAAAAAAAAAACGTAAGGGGTAACACTGTCGATTTTTTTTCGGGTCGAAATTTTGAGTTTCGATATCTCAGCTCTGGAAGGGTCTAAAGCCTCAATTTTTGCACTCAGGTCTAAGTCTCATGGCCCTCTATCAGAATCCAGAGTTTTGAGAAGATTGGGGATACTTAATTTTTCGCCCAAAAAAAAAAACCGTAAGGGGTAACACTGTCGTTTTTTTTTCTGGTCGAAATTTTGAGTTTCGATATCTCAGCTCTGGCTGGGTCTAAAGTCTCCATTTTTGCACTCAGGTCTAAGTCTCATGGCCCTCTATCAGAATCCAGAGTTTCAAGAAGATTGGGGATACTTAATTTTTCGCCCCAAAAAAAAAAACGTAAGGGGTAACACTGTCGTTTTTTTTTCTGGTCAAAATTTTGAGTTTCGATATCTCAGCTCTGGAAGGGTCTAAAGCCTCCATTTTTGCACTCAGGTCTAAGTCTCAGGGCCCTCTATCAGAATCCAGAGTTTTGAGAAGATTGGGGATACTTAATTATTCGCCCCAAAAAAAACCGTAAGGGGTAACACTGTCGTTTTTTTTTCTGGTCAAAATTTTGAGTTTCAATATCTCAGCTCTGGAAGGGTCTAAAGCCTCCATTTTTGCACTCAGGTCTAAGTCTCTTGGCCCTCTATCAGAATCCAGAGTTTCAAGAAGATTGGGGATACTTCATTTTTCGCCCAAAAAAAAAAAAACGTAAGGGGTAACACTGTCGAATTTTTTTCGGGTCGAAATTTTGATTTTCGATATCTCAGCTCTGGAAGGGTCTAGAGCCTCAATTTTTGCACTCAGGTCTAAGTCTCATGGCCCTCTATCGGAATCCAGAGTTTCAAGAAGATTGGGGATACTTCATTTTTCGCCCAAAAAAAAAAAACGTAAGGGGTAACACTGTAGTTTTTTTTTCGGGTCGAAATTTTGAGTTTCGATATCTCAGCTCTGGAAGGGTCTAAAGCCTCCATTTTTGCACTCAGGTCTAAGTCTCATGGCCCTCTATCAGAATCCAGAGTTTTGAGAAGATTGGGGATACTTAATTTTTCGCCCCCAAAAAAAAAAAAAAACGTAAGGGGTAACACTGTCGTTTTTTTTTTCGGGTCGAAATTTTGAGTTTCGATATCTCAGCTCTGGAAGGGTCTAGAGCCTCCATTGTTGCACTCAGGTCTAAGTCTCATGGGCCTCTATCAGAATCCAGAGTTTCAAGAAGATTGGGGATACTTAATTTTTCGCCCAAAAAAAAAAAAAAAAACGTAAGGGGTAACACTGTCGTTTTTTTTTCGGGTCGAAATTTTGAGTTTCGATATCTCAGCTCTGGAAGGGTCTAGAGCCTCCATTGTTGCACTCAGGTCTAAGTCTCATGGCCCTCTATCAGAATCCAGAGTTTCAAGAAATTTGGGGATACTTAATTTTTTGCCCCAAAAAAAAAACGTAAGGGGTAACACTGTCGTTTTTTTTTCTGGTCAAAATTTTGAGTTTCGATATCTCAGCTCTGGAAGGGTCTAAAGCCTCCATTTTTGCACTCAGGTCTAAGTCTCATGGCCCTCTATCAGAATCCAGAGATTCAAGAAAATTGGGGATACTTAATTTTTTGCCCCAAAAAAAAAACGTAAGGGGTAACACTGTCGTTTTTTTTTCTGGTCAAAATTTTGAGTTTCGATATCTCAGCTCTGGAAGGGTCTAAAGCCTCCATTTTTGCACTCAGGTCTAAGTCTCAGGGCCCTCTATCAGAATCCAGAGTTTTGAGAAGATTGGGGATACTTCATTTTTCGGCCAAAAAAAAAAAAACGTAAGGGGTAACACTGTCGTTTTTTTTTCTGGTCAAAATTTTGAGTTTCGATATCTCAGCTCTGGAAGGGTCTAAAGCCTCAATTTTTGCACTCAGGTCTAAGTCTCAGGGCCCTCTATCAGAATCCAGAGTTTTGAGAAGATTGGGGATACTTAATTTTTCGCCCCCCCAAAAAAAACGTAAGGGGTAACACTGTCGTTTTTTTTTCTGGTCAAAATTTTGAGTTTCGATATCTCAGCTCTGGAAGGGTCTAAAGCCTCCATTTTTGCACTCAGGTCTAAGTCTCAGGGCCCTCTATCAGAATCCAGAGTTTTGAGAAGATTGGGGATACTTCATTTTTCGCCCAAAAAAAAAAACGTAAGGGGTAACACTGTCGTTTTTTTTTCTGGTCAAAATTTTGAGTTTCGATATCTCAGCTCTGGAAGGGTCTAAAGCCTCAATTTTTGCACTCAGGTCTAAGTCTCAGGGCCCTCTATCAGAATCCAGAGTTTTGAGAAGATTGGGGATACTTCATTTTTCGGCCAAAAAAAAAAAACGTAAGGGGTAACACTGTCGTTTTTTTTTCTGGTCAAAATTTTGAGTTTCGATATCTCAGCTCTGGAAGGGTCTAAAGCCTCCATTTTTGCACTCAGGTCTAAGTCTCAGGGCCCTCTATCAGAATCCAGAGTTTTGAGAAGATTGGGGATACTTCATTTTTCGCCCAAAAAAAAAAAACGTAAGGGGGTAACACTGTCGGTTTTTTTTCTGGTCAAAATTTTGAGTTTCGATATCTCAGCTCTGGAAGGGTCTAAAGCCTCAATTTTTGCACTCAGGTCTAAGTCTCAGGGCCCTCTATCAGAATCCAGAGTTTTGAGAAGATTGGGGATACTTAATTTTTCGCCCAAAAAAAAAAACCGTAAGGGGTAACACTGTCGTTTTTTTTTCTGGTCAAAATTTTGAGTTTCGATATCTCAGCTCTGGAAGGGTCTAGAGCCTCCATTGTTGCACTCAGGTCTAAGTCTCATGGCCCTCTATCAGAATCCAGAGTTTTGAGAAGATTGGGGATACTTCATTTTTTGCCCAAAAAAAAAAACGTAAGGGGTAACACTGTCGTTTTTTTTTTCTGGTCAAAATTTTGAGTTTCGATATCTCAGCTCTGGAAGGGTCTAAAGCCTCCATTTTTGCACTCAGGTCTAAGTCTCAGGGCCCTCTATCAGAATCCAGAGTTTTGAGAAGATTGGGGATACTTCATTTTTCGCCCAAAAAAAAAAACGTAAGGGGTAACACTGTCGTTTTTTTTTCCTGGTCAAAATTTTGAGTTTCGATATCTCAGCTCTGGAAGGGTCTAAAGCCTCAATTTTTGCACTCAGGTCTAAGTCTCAGGGCCCTCTATCAGAATCCAGAGTTTTGAGAAGATTGGGGATACTTCATTTTTCGGCCAAAAAAAAAAAAACGTAAGGGGTAACACTGTCGTTTTTTTTTCTGGTCAAAATTTTGAGTTTCGATATCTCAGCTCTGGAAGGGTCTAAAGCCTCAATTTTTGCACTCAGGTCTAAGTCTCATGGCCGTCTTTCAGAATCCAGAGTTTCAAGAAGATTGGGGATACTTAATTTTTCGCCCAAAAAAAAAAAACGTAAGGGGTAACACTGTCGTTTTTTTTTTCGGGTCGAAATTTTGAGTTTCGATATCTCAGCTCTGGAAGGGTCTAGAGCCTCCATTGTTGCACTCAGGTCTAAGTCTCATGGCCCTCTATCAGAATCCAGAGTTTCAAGAAGATTGGGGATACTTAATTTTTCGCCCAAAAAAAAAAAAACGTAAGGGGTAACACTGTCGTTTTTTTTTTCGGGTCGAAATTTTGAGTTTCGATATCTCAGCTCTGGAAGGGTCTAAAGCCTCCATTTTTGCACTCAGGTCTAAGTCTCTTGGCCCTCTATCAGAATCCAGAGTTTCAAGAAGATTGGGGATACTTCATTTTTCGCCCCAAAAAAAAAAAAAAACGTAAGGGGTAACACTGTCGATTTTTTTTCGGGTCGAAATTTTGAGTTTCGATATCTCAGCTCTGGCTGGGTCTAAAGTCTCCATTTTTGCACTCAGGTCTAAGTCTCATGGCCCTCTATCAGAATCCAGAGTTTCAAGAAGATTGGGGATACTTAATTTTTCGCCCCAAAAAAAAAAACGTAAGGGGTAACACTGTCGTTTTTTTTTCTGGTCAAAATTTTGAGTTTCGATATCTCAGCTCTGGAAGGGTCTAAAGCCTCCATTTTTGCACTCAGGTCTAAGTCTCAGGGCCCTCTATCAGAATCCAGAGTTTTGAGAAGATTGGGGATACTTAATTTTTCGCCCCCCAAAAAAAAAAAAAACGTAAGGGGTAACACTGTCGTTTTTTTTTTCGGGTCGAAATTTTGAGTTTCGATATCTCAGCTCTGGAAGGGTCTAGAGCCTCCATTGTTGCACTCAGGTCTAAGTCTCATGGGCCTCTATCAGAATCCAGAGTTTCAAGAAGATTGGGGATACTTAATTTTTCGCCCAAAAAAAAAAAAAAAACGTAAGGGGTAACACTGTCGTTTTTTTTTCGGGTCGAAATTTTGAGTTTCGATATCTCAGCTCTGGAAGGGTCTAGAGCCTCCATTGTTGCACTCAGGTCTAAGTCTCATGGCCCTCTATCAGAATCCAGAGTTTCAAGAAAATTGGGGATACTTAATTTTTTGCCCCAAAAAAAAAACGTAAGGGGTAACACTGTCGTTTTTTTTTCTGGTCAAAATTTTGAGTTTCGATATCTCAGCTCTGGAAGGGTCTAAAGCCTCCATTTTTGCACTCAGGTCTAAGTCTCAGGGCCCTCTATCAGAATCCAGAGTTTTGAGAAGATTGGGGATACTTCATTTTTCGGCCAAAAAAAAAAAAACGTAAGGGGTAACACTGTCGTTTTTTTTTTCTGGTCAAAATTTTGAGTTTCGATATCTCAGCTCTGGAAGGGTCTAAAGCCTCAATTTTTGCACTCAGGTCTAAGTCTCAGGGCCCTCTATCAGAATCCAGAGTTTTGAGAAGATTGGGGATACTTAATTTTTCGCCCCAAAAAAAAAACGTAAGGGGTAACACTGTCGTTTTTTTTTCTGGTCAAAATTTTGAGTTTCGATATCTCAGCTCTGGAAGGGTCTAGAGCCTCCATTGTTGCACTCAGGTCTAAGTCTCATGGCCCTCTATCAGAATCCAGAGTTTCAAGAAAATTGGGGATACTTAATTTTTTGCCCCCCCAAAAAAAACGTAAGGGGTAACACTGTCGTTTTTTTTTCTGGTCAAAATTTTGAGTTTCGATATCTCAGCTCTGGAAGGGTCTAAAGCCTCCATTTTTGCACTCAGGTCTAAGTCTCAGGGCCCTCTATCAGAATCCAGAGTTTTGAGAAGATTGGGGATACTTAATTTTTCGCCCAAAAAAAAAAACGTAAGGGGTAACACTGTCGTTTTTTTTTCTGGTCAAAATTTTGAGTTTCAATATCTCAGCTCTGGAAGGGTCTAGAGCCTCCATTGCTGCACTCAGGTCTAAGTCTCATGGCCCTCTATCAGAATCCAGAGTTTCAAGAAAATTGGGGATACTTAATTTTTTGCCCCCCCAAAAAAAAACGTAAGGGGTAACACTGTCGTTTTTTTTTCTGGTCAAAATTTTGAGTTTCGATATCTCAGCTCTGGAAGGGTCTAAAGCCTCCATTTTTGCACTCAGGTCTAAGTCTCAGGGCCCTCTATCAGAATCCAGAGTTTTGAGAAGATTGGGGATACTTCATTTTTCGCCCAAAAAAAAAAAACGTAAGGGGTAACACTGTCGTTTTTTTTTCTGGTCAAAATTTTGAGTTTCGATATCTCAGCTCTGGAAGGGTCTAAAGCCTCAATTTTTGCACTCAGGTCTAAGTCTCAGGGCCCTCTATCAGAATCCAGAGTTTTGAGAAGATTGGGGATACTTAATTTTTCGCCCAAAAAAAAAAAAACCGTAAGGGGTAACACTGTCGTTTTTTTTTCTGGTCAAAATTTTGAGTTTCGATATCTCAGCTCTGGAAGGGTCTAAAGCCTCCATTTTTGCACTCAGGTCTAAGTCTCAGGGCCCTCTATCAGAATCCAGAGTTTTGAGAAGATTGGGGATACTTCATTTTTCGGCCAAAAAAAAAAAACGTAAGGGGTAACACTGTCGTTTTTTTTTCTGGTCAAAATTTTGAGTTTCGATATCTCAGCTCTGGAAGGGTCTAAAGCCTCAATTTTTGCACTCAGGTCTAAGTCTCATGGCCGTCTTTCAGAATCCAGAGTTTCAAGAAGATTGGGGATACTTAATTTTTCGCCCAAAAAAAAAAAACGTAAGGGGTAACACTGTCGTTTTTTTTTTCGGGTCGAAATTTTGAGTTTCGATATCTCAGCTCTGGAAGGGTCTAGAGCCTCCATTGTTGCACTCAGGTCTAAGTCTCATGGCCCTCTATCAGAATCCAGAGTTTCAAGAAGATTGGGGATACTTAATTTTTTGCCCAAAAAAAAAAAACGTAAGGGGTAACACTGTCGTTTTTTTTTTCGGGTCGAAATTTTGAGTTTCGATATCTCAGCTCTGGAAGGGTCTAAAGCCTCCATTTTTGCACTCAGGTCTAAGTCTCTTGGCCCTCTATCAGAATCCAGAGTTTCAAGAAGATTGGGGATACTTCATTTTTCGCCCCAAAAAAAAAAACGTAAGGGGTAACACTGTCGATTTTTTTTCGGGTCGAAATTTTGAGTTTCGATATCTCAGCTCTGGAAGGGTCTAAAGCCTCAATTTTTGCACTCAGGTCTAAGTCTCATGGCCCTCTATCAGAATCCAGAGTTTTGAGAAGATTGGGGATACTTAATTTTTCGCCCAAAAAAAAAAACCGTAAGGGGTAACACTGTCGTTTTTTTTTCTGGTCGAAATTTTGAGTTTCGATATCTCAGCTCTGGCTGGGTCTAAAGTCTCCATTTTTGCACTCAGGTCTAAGTCTCATGACCCTCTATCAGAATCCAGAGTTTCAAGAAGATTGGGGATACTTAATTTTTCGCCCCAAAAAAAAAAACGTAAGGGGTAACACTGTCGTTTTTTTTTCTGGTCAAAATTTTGAGTTTCGATATCTCAGCTCTGGAAGGGTCTAAAGCCTCCATTTTTGCACTCAGGTCTAAGTCTCAGGGCCCTCTATCAGAATCCAGAGTTTTGAGAAGATTGGGGATACTTAATTTTTCGCCCCAAAAAAAAACCGTAAGGGGTAACACTGTCGTTTTTTTTTCTGGTCAAAATTTTGAGTTTCAATATCTCAGCTCTGGAAGGGTCTAAAGCCTCCATTTTTGCACTCAGGTCTAAGTCTCTTGGCCCTCTATCAGAATCCAGAGTTTCAAGAAGATTGGGGATACTTCATTTTTCGCCCAAAAAAAAAAAACGTAAGGGGTAACACTGTCGAATTTTTTTCGGGTCGAAATTTTGATTTTCGATATCTCAGCTCTGGAAGGGTCTAGAGCCTCAATTTTTGCACTCAGGTCTAAGTCTCATGGCCCTCTATCAGAATCCAGAGTTTCAAGAAGATTGGGGATACTTAATTTTTCGCCCAAAAAAAAAAACGTAAGGGGTAACACTGTCGTTTTTTTTTCGGGTCGAAATTTTGAGTTTCGATATCTCAGCTCTGGAAGGGTCTAAAGCCTCCATTTTTGCACTCAGGTCTAAGTCTCATGGCCCTCTATCAGAATCCAGAGTTTTGAGAAGATTGGGGATACTTAATTTTTCGCCCCCCAAAAAAAAAAAAAACGTAAGGGGTAACACTGTCGTTTTTTTTTTCGGGTCGAAATTTTGAGTTTCGATATCTCAGCTCTGGAAGGGTCTAGAGCCTCCATTGTTGCACTCAGGTCTAAGTCTCATGGGCCTCTATCAGAATCCAGAGTTTCAAGAAGATTGGGGATACTTAATTTTTCGCCCAAAAAAAAAAAAAAAAACGTAAGGGGTAACACTGTCGTTTTTTTTTCGGGTCGAAATTTTGAGTTTCGATATCTCAGCTCTGGAAGGGTCTAGAGCCTCCATTGTTGCACTCAGGTCTAAGTCTCATGGCCCTCTATCAGAATCCAGAGTTTCAAGAAAATTGGGGATACTTAATTTTTTGCCCCAAAAAAAAAACGTAAGGGGTAACACTGTCGTTTTTTTTTCTGGTCAAAATTTTGAGTTTCGATATCTCAGCTCTGGAAGGGTCTAAAGCCTCCATTTTTGCACTCAGGTCTAAGTCTCAGGGCCCTCTATCAGAATCCAGAGTTTTGAGAAGATTGGGGATACTTCATTTTTCGGCCAAAAAAAAAAAAACGTAAGGGGTAACACTGTCGTTTTTTTTTTCTGGTCAAAATTTTGAGTTTCGATATCTCAGCTCTGGAAGGGTCTAAAGCCTCAATTTTTGCACTCAGGTCTAAGTCTCAGGGCCCTCTATCAGAATCCAGAGTTTTGAGAAGATTGGGGATACTTAATTTTTCGCCCCAAAAAAAAAACGTAAGGGGTAACACTGTCGTTTTTTTTTCTGGTCAAAATTTTGAGTTTCGATATCTCAGCTCTGGAAGGGTCTAGAGCCTCCATTGTTGCACTCAGGTCTAAGTCTCATGGCCCTCTATCAGAATCCAGAGTTTCAAGAAAATTGGGGATACTTAATTTTTTGCCCCCCCAAAAAAAACGTAAGGGGTAACACTGTCGTTTTTTTTTCTGGTCAAAATTTTGAGTTTCGATATCTCAGCTCTGGAAGGGTCTAAAGCCTCCATTTTTGCACTCAGGTCTAAGTCTCAGGGCCCTCTATCAGAATCCAGAGTTTTGAGAAGATTGGGGATACTTAATTTTTCGCCCAAAAAAAAAAACGTAAGGGGTAACACTGTCGTTTTTTTTTCTGGTCAAAATTTTGAGTTTCAATATCTCAGCTCTGGAAGGGTCTAGAGCCTCCATTGTTGCACTCAGGTCTAAGTCTCATGGCCCTCTATCAGAATCCAGAGTTTCAAGAAAATTGGGGATACTTAATTTTTTGCCCCCCCAAAAAAAAACGTAAGGGGTAACACTGTCGTTTTTTTTTCTGGTCAAAATTTTGAGTTTCGATATCTCAGCTCTGGAAGGGTCTAAAGCCTCCATTTTTGCACTCAGGTCTAAGTCTCAGGGCCCTCTATCAGAATCCAGAGTTTTGAGAAGATTGGGGATACTTCATTTTTCGCCCAAAAAAAAAAAACGTAAGGGGTAACACTGTCGTTTTTTTTTCTGGTCAAAATTTTGAGTTTCGATATCTCAGCTCTGGAAGGGTCTAAAGCCTCAATTTTTGCACTCAGGTCTAAGTCTCAGGGCCCTCTATCAGAATCCAGAGTTTTGAGAAGATTGGGGATACTTAATTTTTCGCCCAAAAAAAAAAAAACGTAAGGGGTAACACTGTCGTTTTTTTTTCTGGTCAAAATTTTGAGTTTCGATATCTCAGCTCTGGAAGGGTCTAGAGCCTCCATTGTTGCACTCAGGTCTAAGTCTCATGGCCCTCTATCAGAATCCAGAGTTTTGAGAAGATTGGGGATACTTAATTTTTTGCCCCCCCAAAAAAACGTAAGGGGTAACACTGTCGTTTTTTTTTCTGGTCAAAATTTTGAGTTTCGATATCTCAGCTCTGGAAGGGTCTAAAGCCTCCATTTTTGCACTCAGGTCTAAGTCTCAGGGCCCTCTATCAGAATCCAGAGTTTTGAGAAGATTGGGGATACTTCATTTTTCGCCCAAAAAAAAAAAACGTAAGGGGTAACACTGTCGTTTTTTTTTCTGGTCAAAATTTTGAGTTTCGATATCTCAGCTCTGGAAGGGTCTAAAGCCTCAATTTTTTCACTCAGGTCTAAGTCTCAGGGCCCTCTATCAGAATCCAGAGTTTTGAGAAGATTGGGAATACTTCATTTTTCGGCCAAAAAAAAAAAACGTAAGGGGTAACACTGTCGTTTTTTTTTCTGGTCAAAATTTTGAGTTTCGATATCTCAGCTCTGGAAGGGTCTAAAGCCTCAATTTTTGCACTCAGGTCTAAGTCTCATGGCCGTCTTTCAGAATCCAGAGTTTCAAGAAGATTGGGGATACTTAATTTTTCGCCCAAAAAAAAAAAACGTAAGGGGTAACACTGTCGTTTTTTTTTCGGGTCGAAATTTTGAGTTTCGATATCTCAGCTCTGGAAGGGTCTAGAGCCTCCATTGTTGCACTCAGGTCTAAGTCTCATGGCCCTCTATCAGAATCCAGAGTTTCAAGAAGATTGGGGATACTTAATTTTTCGCCCAAAAAAAAAAACGTAAGGGGTAACACTGTCGTTTTTTTTTTCGGGTCGAAATTTTGAGTTTCGATATCTCAGCTCTGGAAGGGTCTAAAGCCTCCATTTTTGCACTCAGGTCTAAGTCTCTTGGCCCTCTATCAGAATCCAGAGTTTCAAGAAGATTGGGGATACTTCATTTTTCGCCCAAAAAAAAAACCGTAAGGGGTAACACTGTCGATTTTTTTTCGGGTCGAAATTTTGAGTTTCGATATCTCAGCTCTGGAAGGGTCTAAAGCCTCAATTTTTGCACTCAGGTCTAAGTCTCATGGCCCTCTATCAGAATCCAGAGTTTTGAGAAGATTGGGGATACTTAATTTTTCGCCCCCCAAAAAAAACGTAAGGGGTAACACTGTCGTTTTTTTTTCTGGTCAAAATTTTGAGTTTCGATATCTCAGCTCTGGAAGGGTCTAGAGCCTCCATTGTTGCACTCAGGTCTAAGTCTCATGGCCCTCTATCAGAATCCAGAGTTTCAAGAAAATTGGGGATACTTAATTTTTTGCCCCCCCAAAAAAAACGTAAGGGGTAACACTGTCGTTTTTTTTTCTGGTCAAAATTTTGAGTTTCGATATCTCAGCTCTGGAAGGGTCTAAAGCCTCCATTTTTGCACTCAGGTCTAAGTCTCAGGGCCCTCTATCAGAATCCAGAGTTTTGAGAAGATTGGGGATACTTAATTTTTCGCCCAAAAAAAAAAACGTAAGGGGTAACACTGTCGTTTTTTTTTCTGGTCAAAATTTTGAGTTTCGATATCTCAGCTCTGGAAGGGTCTAGAGCCTCCATTGTTGCACTCAGGTCTAAGTCTCATGGCCCTCTATCAGAATCCAGAGTTTCAAGAAAATTGGGGATACTTAATTTTTTGCCCCCCCAAAAAAAAACGTAAGGGGTAACACTGTCGTTTTTTTTTCTGGTCAAAATTTTGAGTTTCGATATCTCAGCTCTGGAAGGGTCTAAAGCCTCCATTTTTGCACTCAGGTCTAAGTCTCAGGGCCCTCTATCAGAATCCAGAGTTTTGAGAAGATTGGGGATACTTCATTTTTCGCCCAAAAAAAAAAAACGTAAGGGGTAACACTGTCGTTTTTTTTTTCTGGTCAAAATTTTGAGTTTCGATATCTCAGCTCTGGAAGGGTCTAAAGCCTCAATTTTTGCACTCAGGTCTAAGTCTCAGGGCCCTCTATCAGAATCCAGAGTTTTGAGAAGATTGGGGATACTTAATTTTTCGCCCAAAAAAAAAAAACCGTAAGGGGTAACACTGTCGTTTTTTTTTCTGGTCAAAATTTTGAGTTTCGATATCTCAGCTCTGGAAGGGTCTAGAGCCTCCATTGTTGCACTCAGGTCTAAGTCTCATGGCCCTCTATCAGAATCCAGAGTTTTGAGAAGATTGGGGATACTTAATTTTTTGCCCCCCCAAAAAAACGTAAGGGGTAACACTGTCGTTTTTTTTTCTGGTCAAAATTTTGAGTTTCGATATCTCAGCTCTGGAAGGGTCTAAAGCCTCCATTTTTGCACTCAGGTCTAAGTCTCAGGGCCCTCTATCAGAATCCAGAGTTTTGAGAAGATTGGGGATACTTCATTTTTCGCCCAAAAAAAAAAAACGTAAGGGGTAACACTGTCGTTTTTTTTCTGGTCAAAATTTTGAGTTTCGATATCTCAGCTCTGGAAGGGTATAAAGCCTCAATTTTTGCACTCAGGTCTAAGTCTCAGGGCCCTCTATCAGAATCCAGAGTTTTGAGAAGATTGGGGATAATTCATTTTTCGGCCAAAAAAAAAAAACGTAAGGGGTAACACTGTCGTTTTTTTTTCTGGTCAAAATTTTGAGTTTCGATATCTCAGCTCTGGAAGGGTCTAAAGCCTCAATTTTTGCACTCAGGTCTAAGTCTCATGGCCGTCTTTCAGAATCCAGAGTTTCAAGAAGATTGGGGATACTTAATTTTTCGCCCAAAAAAAAAAAACGTAAGGGGTAA
The DNA here is from genome assembly GCF_988280905.1 of Pimephales promelas. Classification (NCBI taxonomy): domain Eukaryota; kingdom Metazoa; phylum Chordata; class Actinopteri; order Cypriniformes; family Leuciscidae; genus Pimephales; species Pimephales promelas. Next base: position 5,334,526 of record NC_142779.1, on the reverse strand, counting down.
CACTGTCGTTTTTTTTTCGGGTCGAAATTTTGAGTTTCGATATCTCAGCTCTGGAAGGGTCTAGAGCCTCCATTGTTGCACTCAGGTCTAAGTCTCATGGCCCTCTATCAGAATCCAGAGTTTCAAGAAGATTGGGGATACTTAATTTTTCGCCCAAAAAAAAAAACGTAAGGGGTAACACTGTCGTTTTTTTTTTCGGGTCGAAATTTTGAGTTTCGATATCTCAGCTCTGGAAGGGTCTAAAGCCTCCATTTTTGCACTCAGGTCTAAGTCTCTTGGCCCTCTATCAGAATCCAGAGTTTCAAGAAGATTGGGGATACTTCATTTTTCGCCCCAAAAAAAAAAACGTAAGGGGTAACACTGTCGATTTTTTTTCGGGTCGAAATTTTGAGTTTCGATATCTCAGCTCTGGAAGGGTCTATAGCCTCAATTTTTGCACTCAGGTCTAAGTCTCATGGCCCTCTATCAGAATCCAGAGTTTTGAGAAGATTGGGGATACTTAATTTTTCGCCCAAAAAAAAAAACCGTAAGGGGTAACACCTTGGTTTTTTTTTCTGGTCAAAATTTTGAGTTTCGATATCTCAGCTCTGGAAGGGTCTAAAGCCTCCATTTTTGCACTCAGGTCTAAGTCTCAAGGCCCTCTATCAGAATCCAGAGTTTTGAGAAGATTGGGGATACTTCATTTTTCGCCCCAAAAAAAAACCGTAAGGGGTAACACTGTCGTTTTTTTTTTCTGGTCAAAATTTTGAGTTTCAATATCTCAGCTCTGGAAGGGTCTAAAGCCTCCATTTTTGCACTCAGGTCTAAGTCTCTTGGCCCTCTATCAGAATCCAGAGTTTCAAGAAGATTGGGGATACTTCATTTTTCGCCCAAAAAAAAAAAACGTAAGGGGTAACACTGTCGAATTTTTTTCGGGTCGAAATTTTGATTTTCGATATCTCAGCTCTGGAAGGGTCTAAAGCCTCAATTTTTGCACTCAGGTCTAAGTCTCATGGCCCTCTATCAGAATCCAGAGTTTCAAGAAGATTGGGGATACTTAATTTTTCGCCCAAAAAAAAAAATGTAAGGGGTAACACTGTCGTTTTTTTTTCGGGTCGAAATTTTGAGTTTCGATATCTCAGCTCTGGAAGGGTCTAAAGCCTCCATTTTTGCACTCAGGTCTAAGTCTCATGGCCCTCTATCAGAATCCAGAGTTTTGAGAAGATTGGGGATACTTAATTTTTCGCCCCAAAAAAAAAAAACGTAAGGGGTAACACTGTCGTTTTTTTTTCTGGTCGAAATTTTGAGTTTCGATATCTCAGCTCTGGCTGGGTCTAAAGCCTCCATTTTTGCACTCAGGTCTAAGTCTCATGGCCCTCTATAAGAATCCAGAGTTTCAAGAAGATTGGGGATACTTAATTTTTCGCCCCAAAAAAAAAACGTAAGGGGTAACACTGTCGATTTTTTTTCTGGTCGAAATTTTGAGTTTCGATATCTCAGCTCTGGAAGGGTCTAAAGCCTCCATTTTTGCACTCAGGTCTAAGTCTCATGGCCCTCTATCAGAATCCAGAGTTTTGAGAAGATTGGGGATACTTAATTTTTAGCCCAAAAAAAAAACGTAAGGGGTAACACTGTCGTTTTTTTTTTCGGATCGAAATTTTGAGTTTCGATATCTCAGCTCTGGAAGGGTCTAAAGCCTCCATTTTTGCACTCAGGTCTAAGTCTCATGGCCCTCTATCAGAATCCAGAGTTTTGAGAAGATTGGGGAAACTTAATTTTTCACCCCCCAAAAAAAACGTAAGGGGCAACACTGTAGTTTTTATTCGGGTCGAAATTTAGAGTTTCGATATCTCAGCTCTGGCTGGGTCTAAAGCCTCCATTTTTGCACTCAGGTCCAAGTGTCATGGCCGTCTATCAGAATCCAAAGTTTCAAAAAGATTGGGGATACTTAATTTTTCGCCCAAAAAAAAAAAACCGTAAGGGGTAACACTGTCGTTTTTTTTTCGGGTCGAAATTTTGAGTTTCGATATCTCAACTCTGGAAGGGTCTAGAGCCTCCATTGTTGCACTCAGGTCTAAGTCTCATGGCCCTCTATCAGACTCCAGAGTTTCGAGAAGATTGGGGATACTTAATTTTTCGCCTAAAAAAAAAAACGTAAGGGGTAAAACTGTCGTTTTTTTTTCTGGTCGAATTTTTGAGTTTCGATATCTCAGCTCTGGAAGGGTCTAGAGCCTCCATTGTTGCACTCAGGTCTAAGTCTCATGGCCCTCTATCAGAATCCAGAGTTTCAAGAAGATTGGGGATGTTTAATTTTTCGCCTAAAAAAAAACGTAAGGGGTAACACTATCGTTTTTTTTTCGGGTCGAAATTTTGAGTTTCGATATCTCAGCTCTGGAAGGGTCTAGAGCCTCCATTGTTGCACTCAGGTCTAAATCTCATGGCCCTCTATCAGAATCCAGAGTTTCAAGAAGATTGGGGAGACTTAATTTTTTGCCCAAAAAAAAACCGTAAGGGGTAACACTATCGTTTTTTTTTTCTGGTCGAAATTTTGAGTTTCGATATCTCATCTCTGGAAGGGTCTAAAGCCTCCATTTTTGCACTCAGGTATAAGTCTCATGGTCCTCTATCAGAATCCAGAGTTTTGAGAAGATTGGGGATACTTAATTTTTTGCCCAAAAAAAAAAACGTAAGGGGTAACACTGTCGTTTTTTTTTCTGGTCGAAATTTTGAGTTTCGATATCTTAGCTCTGGAAGGGTCTAAAGCCTCCATTTTTGCATTCAGGTGTAAGTCTCATGGCCCTCTATCAGAATCCAGAGTTTTGAGAAGATTGGGGATACTTAATTTTTCGCCCAAAAAAAAAAAAACGTAAGGGGTAACACTGTCGTTTTTTTTTCTGGTCGAAATTTTGAGTTTCGATATCTCAGCTCTGAAAGGGTCTAAAGCCTCCATTTTTGCACTCAGGTCTAAGTCTCATGGCTCTCTATCAGAATCCAGAGTTTCGAGAAGATTGGGGATACTTAATTTTTCGCCTAAAAAAAAACCGTAAGGGGCAACACTGTCGTTTTTTTTTCTGGTCGAAATTTTGAGTTTCGATATCTCAGCTCTGGAAGGGTCTAAAGCCTCAATTTTTGCACTCAGGTCTAAGTCTCATGGCCCTCTATCAGAATCCAGAGTTTTGAGAAGATTGGGGATAATTAATTTTTCGCCCAAAAAAAAACAAAACGTAAGGGGTAACACTGTCGTTTATTTTTGGGTCGAAATTTTGAGTTTCGAGATCTCAGCTATGGAAGGGTCTAGAGCCTCCATTGTTGCACTCAGGTCTAAGTCTCATGGCCCTCTATCAGAATCCAGAGTTTCAAGAAGATTGGGGAAACTTAATTTTCACCCCAAAAAAAAAAACGTAAGGGGTAACACTGTCGTTTTTTTTTCTGGTCGAAATTTTGAGTTTCGATATCTCAGCTCTGGAAGGGTCTAGAGCCTCCATTGTTGCACTCAGGTCTAAGTCTCATGGCCCTCTATCAGAATCCAGAGTTTTGAGAAGATTGGGGATACTTAATTTTTTGCCCCCCCAAAAAAACGTAAGGGGTAACACTGTCGTTTTTTTTTCTGGTCAAAATTTTGAGTTTCGATATCTCAGCTCTGGAAGGGTCTAAAGCCTCCATTTTTGCACTCAGGTCTAAGTCTCAGGGCCCTCTATCAGAATCCAGAGTTTTGAGAAGATTGGGGATACTTCATTTTTCGCCCAAAAAAAAAAAACGTAAGGGGTAACACTGTCGTTTTTTTTTCTGGTCAAAATTTTGAGTTTCGATATCTCAGCTCTGGAAGGGTCTAAAGCCTCAATTTTTTCACTCAGGTCTAAGTCTCAGGGCCCTCTATCAGAATCCAGAGTTTTGAGAAGATTGGGGATACTTCATTTTTCGGCCAAAAAAAAAAAACGTAAGGGGTAACACTGTCGTTTTTTTTTCTGGTCAAAATTTTGAGTTTCGATATCTCAGCTCTGGAAGGGTCTAAAGCCTCAATTTTTGCACTCAGGTCTAAGTCTCATGGCCGTCTTTCAGAATCCAGAGTTTCAAGAAGATTGGGGATACTTAATTTTTCGCCCAAAAAAAAAAAACGTAAGGGGTAACACTGTCGTTTTTTTTTCGGGTCGAAATTTTGAGTTTCGATATCTCAGCTCTGGAAGGGTCTAGAGCCTCCATTGTTGCACTCAGGTCTAAGTCTCATGGCCCTCTATCAGAATCCAGAGTTTCAAGAAGATTGGGGATACTTAATTTTTCGCCCAAAAAAAAAAACGTAAGGGGTAACACTGTCGTTTTTTTTTCGGGTCGAAATTTTGAGTTTCGATATCTCAGCTCTGGAAGGGTCTAAAGCCTCCATTTTTGCACTCAGGTCTAAGTCTCTTGGCCCTCTATCAGAATCCAGAGTTTCAAGAAGATTGGGGATACTTCATTTTTCGCCCAAAAAAAAAACCGTAAGGGGTAACACTGTCGATTTTTTTTCGGGTCGAAATTTTGAGTTTCGATATCTCAGCTCTGGAAGGGTCTAAAGCCTCAATTTTTGCACTCAGGTCTAAGTCTCATGGCCCTCTATCAGAATCCAGAGTTTTGAGAAGATTGGGGATACTTAATTTTTCGCCCCCCAAAAAAAACGTAAGGGGTAACACTGTCGTTTTTTTTTCTGGTCAAAATTTTGAGTTTCGATATCTCAGCTCTGGAAGGGTCTAGAGCCTCCATTGTTGCACTCAGGTCTAAGTCTCATGGCCCTCTATCAGAATCCAGAGTTTCAAGAAAATTGGGGATACTTAATTTTTTGCCCCCCCAAAAAAAACGTAAGGGGTAACACTGTCGTTTTTTTTTCTGGTCAAAATTTTGAGTTTCGATATCTCAGCTCTGGAAGGGTCTAAAGCCTCCATTTTTGCACTCAGGTCTAAGTCTCAGGGCCCTCTATCAGAATCCAGAGTTTTGAGAAGATTGGGGATACTTAATTTTTCGCCCAAAAAAAAAAACGTAAGGGGTAACACTGTCGTTTTTTTTTCTGGTCAAAATTTTGAGTTTCGATATCTCAGCTCTGGAAGGGTCTAGAGCCTCCATTGTTGCACTCAGGTCTAAGTCTCATGGCCCTCTATCAGAATCCAGAGTTTCAAGAAAATTGGGGATACTTAATTTTTTGCCCCCCCAAAAAAAAACGTAAGGGGTAACACTGTCGTTTTTTTTTCTGGTCAAAATTTTGAGTTTCGATATCTCAGCTCTGGAAGGGTCTAAAGCCTCCATTTTTGCACTCAGGTCTAAGTCTCAGGGCCCTCTATCAGAATCCAGAGTTTTGAGAAGATTGGGGATACTTCATTTTTCGCCCAAAAAAAAAAAACGTAAGGGGTAACACTGTCGTTTTTTTTTTCTGGTCAAAATTTTGAGTTTCGATATCTCAGCTCTGGAAGGGTCTAAAGCCTCAATTTTTGCACTCAGGTCTAAGTCTCAGGGCCCTCTATCAGAATCCAGAGTTTTGAGAAGATTGGGGATACTTAATTTTTCGCCCAAAAAAAAAAAACCGTAAGGGGTAACACTGTCGTTTTTTTTTCTGGTCAAAATTTTGAGTTTCGATATCTCAGCTCTGGAAGGGTCTAGAGCCTCCATTGTTGCACTCAGGTCTAAGTCTCATGGCCCTCTATCAGAATCCAGAGTTTTGAGAAGATTGGGGATACTTAATTTTTTGCCCCCCCAAAAAAACGTAAGGGGTAACACTGTCGTTTTTTTTTCTGGTCAAAATTTTGAGTTTCGATATCTCAGCTCTGGAAGGGTCTAAAGCCTCCATTTTTGCACTCAGGTCTAAGTCTCAGGGCCCTCTATCAGAATCCAGAGTTTTGAGAAGATTGGGGATACTTCATTTTTCGCCCAAAAAAAAAAAACGTAAGGGGTAACACTGTCGTTTTTTTTCTGGTCAAAATTTTGAGTTTCGATATCTCAGCTCTGGAAGGGTATAAAGCCTCAATTTTTGCACTCAGGTCTAAGTCTCAGGGCCCTCTATCAGAATCCAGAGTTTTGAGAAGATTGGGGATAATTCATTTTTCGGCCAAAAAAAAAAAACGTAAGGGGTAACACTGTCGTTTTTTTTTCTGGTCAAAATTTTGAGTTTCGATATCTCAGCTCTGGAAGGGTCTAAAGCCTCAATTTTTGCACTCAGGTCTAAGTCTCATGGCCGTCTTTCAGAATCCAGAGTTTCAAGAAGATTGGGGATACTTAATTTTTCGCCCAAAAAAAAAAAACGTAAGGGGTAACACTGTCGTTTTTTTTTCGGGTCGAAATTTTGAGTTTCGATATCTCAGCTCTGGAAGGGTCTAGAGCCTCCATTGTTGCACTCAGGTCTAAGTCTCATGGCCCTCTATCAGAATCCAGAGTTTCAAGAAGATTGGGGATACTTAATTTTTCGCCCAAAAAAAAAAACGTAAGGGGTAACACTGTCGTTTTTTTTTTCGGGTCGAAATTTTGAGTTTCGATATCTCAGCTCTGGAAGGGTCTAAAGCCTCCATTTTTGCACTCAGGTCTAAGTCTCTTGGCCCTCTATCAGAATCCAGAGTTTCAAGAAGATTGGGGATACTTCATTTTTCGCCCCAAAAAAAAAAACGTAAGGGGTAACACTGTCGATTTTTTTTCGGGTCGAAATTTTGAGTTTCGATATCTCAGCTCTGGAAGGGTCTATAGCCTCAATTTTTGCACTCAGGTCTAAGTCTCATGGCCCTCTATCAGAATCCAGAGTTTTGAGAAGATTGGGGATACTTAATTTTTCGCCCAAAAAAAAAAACCGTAAGGGGTAACACCTTGGTTTTTTTTTCTGGTCAAAATTTTGAGTTTCGATATCTCAGCTCTGGAAGGGTCTAAAGCCTCCATTTTTGCACTCAGGTCTAAGTCTCAGGGCCCTCTATCAGAATCCAGAGTTTTGAGAAGATTGGGGATACTTCATTTTTCGCCCCAAAAAAAAACCGTAAGGGGTAACACTGTCGTTTTTTTTTTCTGGTCAAAATTTTGAGTTTCAATATCTCAGCTCTGGAAGGGTCTAAAGCCTCCATTTTTGCACTCAGGTCTAAGTCTCTTGGCCCTCTATCAGAATCCAGAGTTTCAAGAAGATTGGGGATACTTCATTTTTCGCCCAAAAAAAAAAAACGTAAGGGGTAACACTGTCGTTTTTTTTTCGGGTCGAAATTTTGAGTTTCGATATCTCAGCTCTGGAAGGGTCTAAAGCCTCCATTTTTGCACTCAGGTCTAAGTCTCATGGCCCTCTATCAGAATCCAGAGTTTTGAGAAGATTGGGGATACTTAATTTTTCGCCCCAAAAAAAAAAAACGTAAGGGGTAACACTGTCGTTTTTTTTTCTGGTCGAAATTTTGAGTTTCGATATCTCAGCTCTGGCTGGGTCTAAAGCCTCCATTTTTGCACTCAGGTCTAAGTCTCATGGCCCTCTATCAGAATCCAGAGTTTTGAGAAGATTGGGGATACTTAATTTTTAGCCCAAAAAAAAAACGTAAGGGGTAACACTGTCGTTTTTTTTTTCGGATCGAAATTTTGAGTTTCGATATCTCAGCTCTGGAAGGGTCTAAAGCCTCCATTTTTGCACTCAGGTCTAAGTCTCATGGCCCTCTATCAGAATCCAGAGTTTTGAGAAGATTGGGGAAACTTAATTTTTCACCCCCCAAAAAAAACGTAAGGGGCAACACTGTAGTTTTTATTCGGGTCGAAATTTAGAGTTTCGATATCTCAGCTCTGGCTGGGTCTAAAGCCTCCATTTTTGCACTCAGGTCCAAGTGTCATGGCCGTCTATCAGAATCCAAAGTTTCAAAAAGATTGGGGATACTTAATTTTTCGCCCAAAAAAAAAAAAACGTAAGGGGTAACACTGTCGTTTTTTTTTCGGGTCGAAATTTTGAGTTTCGATATCTCAACTCTGGAAGGGTCTAGAGCCTCCATTGTTGCACTCAGGTCTAAGTCTCATGGCCCTCTATCAGACTCCAGAGTTTCGAGAAGATTGGGGATACTTAATTTTTCGCCTAAAAAAAAAAACGTAAGGGGTAAAACTGTCGTTTTTTTTTCTGGTCGAATTTTTGAGTTTCGATATCTCAGCTCTGGAAGGGTCTAGAGCCTCCATTGTTGCACTCAGGTCTAAGTCTCATGGCCCTCTATCAGAATCCAGAGTTTCAAGAAGATTGGGGATGTTTAATTTTTCGCCCCCCCCCCCCCCCCCCCAAAAAAAAAACGTAAGGGGTAACACTGTCGTTTTTTTTTTTTTCGGGTCGAAATTTTGAGTTTCGATATCTCAGCTCTGGCTGGGTCTAAAGCCTCCATTTTTGAACTCAGGTCTAAGTCTCATGGCCCTCTATCAGAATCCAGAGTTTCAAGAAGATTGGGGATACTTAATTTTTTCCACAAAAAAAACAAAAACGTAAGGGGTAACACTGTCGTTTTTTTTTTCGGGTCGAAATTTTGAGTTTCGATATCTCAGCTCTGGAAGGGTCTAAAGCCTCCATTTTTGCACTCAGGTCTAAGTCTCATGGCCCTCTATCAGAATCCAGAGTTTCAAGAAGATTGGGGATACTTAATTTTTTCCACAAAACAAAAAAAAAACGTAAGGGGTAACACTGTCGTTTTTTTTTCGGGTCGAAATTTTGAGTTTCGATATCTCAGCTCTGGGAGGGTCTAAAGCCTCCATTTTTGCACTCAGGTCTAAGTCTCGTGGCCCTCTATCAGAATCCAGAGTTTTGAGAAGATTGGGGATACTTAATTTTTTGCCCAAAAAAAAACGTAAGGGGAACACTGTCGTTTTTTTTTTTGGGTCGAAATTTTGAGTTTCGATATCTCAGTTCTGGAAGGGTCTAGAGCCTCCATTGTTGCACTCAGGTCTAAGTCTCATGGCCCTCTATCAGAATCCAGAGTTTCAAGAAGATTGGGGAGACTTAATTTTTTGCCCAAAAAAAAAAACGTAAGGGGTAACACTGTCGTTTTTTTTTCTGGTCGAAATTTTGAGTTTCGATATCTTAGCTCTGGAAGGGTCTAAAGCCTCCATTTTTGCATTCAGGTGTAAGTCTCATGGCCCTCTATCAGAATCCAGAGTTTTGAGAAGATTGGGGATACTTAATTTTTCGCCCCAAAAAAAAAAAACGTAAGGGGTAACACTGTCGTTTTTTTTTTGGGTCGAAATTTTGAGTTTCGATATCTCAGCTCTGGAAGGGTCTAGAGCCTCCATTGTTGCACTCAGGTCTAAGTCTCATGGCCCTCTATAAGAATCCAGAGTTTCAAGAAGATTGGGGATACTTAATTTTTCGCCCAAAAAAAAAAACGTAAGGGGTAACACTGTCGTTTTTTTTTCTGGTCGAAATTTTGAGTTTCGATATCTCAGCTCTGAAAGGGTCTAAAGCCTCCATTTTTGCACTCAGGTCTAAGTCTCATGGCTCTCTATCAGAATCCAGAGTTTCGAGAAGATTGGGGATACTTAATTTTTCGCCTAAAAAAAAACGTAAGGGGTAACACTATCGTTTTTTTTTCGGGTCGAAATTTTGAGTTTCGATATCTCAGCTCTGGAAGGGTCTAGAGCCTCCATTGTTGCACTCAGGTCTAAATCTCATGGCCCTCTATCAGAATCCAGAGTTTCAAGAAGATTGGGGAGACTTAATTTTTTGCCCAAAAAAAAACCGTAAGGGGTAACACTATCGTTTTTTTTTTCTGGTCGAAATTTTGAGTTTCGATATCTCATCTCTGGAAGGGTCTAAAGCCTCCATTTTTGCACTCAGGTATAAGTCTCATGGTCCTCTATCAGAATCCAGAGTTTTGAGAAGATTGGGGATACTTAATTTTTTGCCCAAAAAAAAAAACGTAAGGGGTAACACTGTCGTTTTTTTTTCTGGTCGAAATTTTGAGTTTCGATATCTTAGCTCTGGAAGGGTCTAAAGCCTCCATTTTTGCATTCAGGTGTAAGTCTCATGGCCCTCTATCAGAATCCAGAGTTTTGAGAAGATTGGGGATACTTAATTTTTCGCCCAAAAAAAAAAAAACGTAAGGGGTAACACTGTCGTTTTTTTTTCTGGTCGAAATTTTGAGTTTCGATATCTCAGCTCTGAAAGGGTCTAAAGCCTCCATTTTTGCACTCAGGTCTAAGTCTCATGGCTCTCTATCAGAATCCAGAGTTTCGAGAAGATTGGGGATACTTAATTTTTCGCCTAAAAAAAAACCGTAAGGGGCAACACTGTCGTTTTTTTTTCTGGTCGAAATTTTGAGTTTCGATATCTCAGCTCTGGAAGGGTCTAAAGCCTCAATTTTTGCACTCAGGTCTAAGTCTCATGGCCCTCTATCAGAATCCAGAGTTTTGAGAAGATTGGGGATAATTAATTTTTCGCCCAAAAAAAAACAAAACGTAAGGGGTAACACTGTCGTTTATTTTTGGGTCGAAATTTTGAGTTTCGAGATCTCAGCTATGGAAGGGTCTAGAGCCTCCATTGTTGCACTCAGGTCTAAGTCTCATGGCCCTCTATCAGAATCCAGAGTTTCAAGAAGATTGGGGAAACTTAATTTTCACCCCAAAAAAAAAAACGTAAGGGGTAACACTGTCGTTTTTTTTTCTGGTCGAAATTTTGAGTTTCGATATCTCAGCTCTGCAAGGGTCTAAAGCCTCCATTTTTGCACTCAGGTCTAAGTCTCATGGCCCTCTATCAGAATCCAAAGTTTCGAGAAGATTGGGGATACTTAATTTTTCGCCTAAAAAAAAAAAACGTAAGGGGTAACACTGTCGTTTTTTTTTTTCGTGTCGAAATTTTGAGTTTCGATATCTCTGCTCTGGAAGGGTCTAGAGCCTCCATTGTTGCACTCAGGTCTAAGTCTCATGGCCCTCTATCAGAATCCAGAGTTTCGAGAAAATTGGGGAAACTTAATAGTTAGCCCCCCAAAAAAAACGTAAGGGGTAACACTGTCGTTTTTTTTTCTGGTCGAAATTTTGAGTTTCGACATCTCAGCTCTGGACGGGTCTAGAGCCTCCATTGTTGCACTCAGGTCTAAGTCTCATGGACCTCTATCAGAATCCAGAGTTTCAAGAAGATTGGGGATATTTAATTTTTTGCCCCCCCAAAAAAAACGTAAGGGGTAACACTGTCGTTTTTTTTTTCAGGTCGAAATTTTGAGTTTCGATATCTCAGCTCTGGCTGGGTCTAAAGCCTCCATTTTTGCACTCAGGTCTAAGTCTCATGGGCCTCTATCAGAATCCAGTTTCAAGAAGATTAGGGATACTTAATTTTTCGCCCAAAAAAAAAACGTAAGGGGTAACAGTGTCGTTTTTTTTTCGGGTCGAAATTTTGAGTTTCGATATCTCAGCTCTGGAAGGGTCTAAAGCCTCCATTTTTGCACTCAGGTCTAAGTCTCATGGCCCTCTATCAGAATCCAGAGTTTTGAGAAGATTGGGGATACTTAATTTTTCGCCCCCCCAAAAAAACGTAAGGGGTAACACTGTCGTTTTTTTTTTTCTGGTCGAAATTTTGAGTTTCGATATCTCAGCACTGGAAGGGTATAGAGCCTCCATTGTTGCACTCAGGTCTAAGTCTCATGGCCCTCTATCAGAATCCAGAGTTTTGAGAAGATTGGGGATACTTAATTTTTCGCCCAAAAGAAAAAAACGTAAGGGGTAACACTGTCGTTTTTTTTTTGGTTTGAAATTTTGAGTTTCGAGATCTCAGCTCTGGAAGGGTTTAGAGCCTCCATTTTTGCACTCAGGTCTAAGTCTCATGGCCCTCTATCAGAATCCAGAGTTTTGAGAAGATTGGGGATACTTAATTTTTCCCCCCCAAAAAAACATAAGGGGTAACACTGTCGTTTTTTTTTGGTTTGAAATTTTGAGTTTCGAGATCTCAGCACTGGAAGGGTCTAGAGCCTCCATTGTTGCACTCAGGTCTAAGTCTCATGGCCCTCTATCAGAATCCAGAGTTTTGAGAAGATTGGGGATACTTAATTTTTCCCCCCCCAAAAAACGTAAGGGGTAACACTGTCGTTTTTTTTTGGTTTGAAATTTTTAGTTTCGAGATCTCAGCTCTGGAAGGGTCTAGAGCCTCCATTTTTGCACTCAGGTCTAAGTCTCATGGCCCTCTATCACAATCCAGAGTTTCAAGAAGATCAGAGAAACTCAAAATTTCGACCCCCCCCCCCCCCCCCCCCCCCCCCAAAAAAAAAACGACAGTGTTACCCCTTTCGTTTTTTTAGGGGGTCGAAATTTTGAGTTTCTCTGATGTTCTTGAAACTCTGGATTCTGATAGAGAGCCATGAGACTTAGACCTGAGTGCAAAAATGGAGGCTTTAGACCCAGCCAGAGCTGAGATATCAAAACTCTAAATTTCGATCGACCCTTACGGTTTTTTTTTTTGGTCGAAAAATTAAGTATCCCCAATCTTCTCAAAACTCTGGATTCTGATAGAGGGCCATGAGACTTAGACCTGAGTGCAACAATGGAGGCTCTAGACCCTTCCAGAGCTGAGATATCGAAACTCAAAATTTCGACCCGAAAAAAAAACGACAGTGTTACCCCTTACGTTTTTTTTTTGGGGCGAAAAATTAAGTATCCCCAATCTTCTTGAAACTCTGGATTCTGATAGACGGCCATGAGACTTAGACCTGAGTGCAAAAATGGAGGCTTTAGACCCTTCCAGATGTGAGATATGGAAACTCAAATTTTTGACCAGAAAAAAAAACGACAGAGTTACCCCTTACGTTTTTTGGGGGGGGGGAGCGAAAAATTAAGTATCCCCAATCTTCTCAAAACTCTGGATTTTGATAGAGGGCCCTGAGACTTAGACCTGAGTGCAAAAATTGAGGCTTTAGACCCTTCCAGAGCTGAGATATCGAAACTCAAAATTTCGACCCGAAAAAAAATCGACAGTGTTACCCCTTACGTTTTTTTTTTTTTGGGGCGAAAAATTAAGTGTGCCCAATCTTCTTGAAACTCTGGATTCTGATAGAGGGCCATGAGACTTAGACCTGAGTGCAAAAATGGAGGCTTTAGACCCAGCCAGAGCTGAGATATCGAAACTCAAAATTTCGACCAGAAAAAAAAAACGACAGTGTTACCCCTTACGTTTTTTTGGGGGGCGAAAAATTAAGTATCCCCAAACTTCTTAAAACGCTGGATTCTGATAGAGGGCCATGAGATTTAGACCTGAGTGCAACAATGGAGGCTCTAGACCCTTCCAGAGCTGAGATATCGAAACTCAACATTTCGATACGAAAAAAAAACGACAGTGTTAACCCTTACGTTTTTTTTTTTTTTGGGGTGAAAAATTAAGTATCCCCAATCTTCTTGAAACTCTGGATTCTGATAGAGGGCCATGAGACTTAGACCTGAGTGCAAAAATGGAGGCTCTAGACCCTTCCTGAGCTGAGATATTGCGATCCCACGTAGCATTTATCCTATTATAAACCACTATTTTTATAATGGGATAAATGCTACGCGGGATGTCCATATCTCAGCTCTGGAATGGTCTAGAGCCTCCATTTGTGCATTGAATTGAGTCACACCCTACTTTTTGTCCCTCATTTGAGAAGAGGGTTCATTTAGATCTACTTTACAATTAAAAAAAAGACAAATCGCATTCATGCAGACTTCACAGCCTAATCATGAAACATGAGCACACCGTAAATCGTCTGAAGACACTTAATGTGACAATTTATGCAAGAATTTGGTTTATGCATAATTGCCATAACTTTTTCAGGCCCACTATATGCAAGATGAAAACTACACAAAAAAAAAACAAACAAACAAAAAAAAAACTCCCAACTAGGTTTCAGCCACATCAAACTTTATTGACTTAGAAAAAAGCATTAGAAAGACTTCCAACAGCTTTGCTTGTTTGACACACCAGAGCATGTCGGAGAAACTGAATGGGATGGTATAATAGTTCAGAAATGAGAAGTCTGGGTCGGCCTGTGATTGATGGATATCACAGTAAAATCAAATCAGGTTCTAATTAGTTGAGAAACTTCTGATAGGATCTGCATTATGTGGCTCGTGATGTGGAGCTGGTCGTAGTCGTGGTGCCAGACGCCAGAGGCATTTTCTTCAGCGTCCGGTTCAGCTACAGAACATGAAAAGTTACAATCAAAATGTGACAATGTTGATGTTAAATACAAAAACCATATTTAAACAAACTGTAATTGCAAAAGAAAATGTGTAGAGTACGTAAGTTAAAAATAATTGGAGTGTACCTCCTCAAACTTGTGGATCTGTCGGATAAAGAAATCGCCATAGCGACGGGCAACCTTGGTGTCTGCAATATGGATCATATCCTGATGGAAGGCAATGTGATCTTTTGTTAGTCTACACTCACAAAGATCATTATTTCACCAGTGAAAACATTCACAACAGATTATAACTTGGAAAAATACATATTTACTATAGATCTTTAAGGTTTTTGAGATATTTTAAGATTATATAGAGAAACATCCAGCCAATTAAAGGTCCACTGAAGTGCCTTGAAATATGCAGCATTATTCAGTATATTGACGTCATTTTCACTGAAACCGGAAGCCGATGAGCTCGGTAAAGCCACTGTTTCTCCTCCATATCGCTTTAAAATACAGCATTCTGTGCAGAATTTAAATGGGTCAATACATTTTCTGGTCTGCGTCGACTCACAAGTGACTTGTTCACACATGGATTTTTATTGCAGATTCAGCGTCTATTTATAATGTAGGAGGCGGGGTGCTTTAGATTCTAGAGAGCAGTTGATTGGACAGAAAATCTGATAAGAACCTGAAGTGCAGAGAGACCAAAATTATTGATCCAGATTGGTGGAAGTGAGAGATTTTGAATGCTTATTTCTTCTAAATGTGAATTTTGTCAGTTTGGAGTACATGGTGGTAAGGTTAACATATTCACACTAAAAGCCGAACAACTTTAATTTTGATTTAATGGGGACTTATTTATAATATTTAAGAAATTGTAATAAAATAAGTTGGACAAAAAATTTTTTACAGTATAAATGTCCAGTATGTAAAATAAATAAATAGAAGCTAAAATTGAAATGTCCAAGTTTTCATGACGGTGCAGCCCTATATTTAATTTCATAATTGAAAACCTTAACTTTGTGTTTTCGTCTTTAAACTAGAACTGCCTAAGTCAACACACTCACACACCTTGTCGATGTAAAAGTCGACCTCAGATGCAGACTGAAACTCTCCGTCCAGAGCAGAGATGCCACTGGTCCACACCAGGTTCTTCATCTTGTGTTTGAAGACCAGCAGCTGGATCCGGAACTCCTGCTCAGTCATGTCCAGGAATCCGGCCAGTTTGGCCACTGGCATAGTGGTGTAGAGCTTCAGGAAACTGAGAGAAACACACGAGTCAGCTGAGGAGTTTTTAAACAACCAACATGCTCCAGCTGCAAGTAGGGCTGGGCAATATAATTCGAAGTTGATGCTAGGAAGATTTTTACAGAATGCTTTTCACATTTTTTCAATAAAACTGTTTTTTAAATCACCAATATAACAAAACACAGGAAACCAATGGTCAAATAAAAAGCACATTTAAGTATTACACAATACTCACAATAAGGGCTTTCGCACCAGAGAAACCTTTCCATAGTTCCAAGAACTATTGGTGGAAGTATCCGGGTTTTAGCGTGTTCACAAGAACTAGGAACTTGTTTTTGGGGAACTAAATTAGCTCTTACTTCAGTGTAGGGTCTAACCCAGCACAATAAGTACTACCAGTGACACAAGTGTACATTGACTGTCCAAACGCGATCTGCATCCTCTATCCTCCAGCTGTTGTGTTGTAAATGGAGTCGCTGTGGGGCGGCTTTCATCACTTCAGAGTTCCTGTTACCGGTCCGAATGCAACCAGCAACATGGCCCTGGGGGGAAATTAGTTCTTTGGGAACTGCCCTGGTGGCTAGTTCCTAGAGCTATGGGGTGCAAAAGCCCCTAATGTTTCTAATTTATAAATATACCATGAATATCTGATCATTTCAGGACCAGACACACCATATAATTAGTGTTCCTCCAGACAGAACTGGCCTAAGCGTGAGATTAAGGGTGTTGTACCTGCGGATGGTGGAGAGCTGCGCCTGCTGCGTCACCTCCTCTGCAAACACTTTGAGCTGCTGCTGGAATGGCTCTTTGTGGTAATTTGGATTAACGTTGTCATAGTTTGGAACTACAGGTGACAGGAACTTGGGGCAGGCAAAACTGAACAATTCCTCAAACACCTGTAGATCTCTGAACAAGAGGGGGAAAACAATCTTAAATACTGTGTATATTACAGATACATATGTGTGTAACTTTAATACTTTTATTCAGCAATATAATAAATTGATCAACTGGCAGGAAAGACATTTATTATGTCTTTATAAATTAAAACAAATAATTTATATATCAAATAAATGAAAAAAAAAATGGGTTTCCACAAAAACATCAAGCAGCACAATTGTTTTCAACATTGAAATGTTTCTTGAGCAGCAAATCAAATCAGCATAACCGAATGATTTCTGAAGGATCATGTGACACTAAAGACTGGAGTAATGATGCTGACAAAATTCAGCTTTGATCACAGGAATAAATTACATTTTAAAATGTATTAAAATAGAAAACGGTTAAAAATATATATATATTTCCTCAATATTACTGTTGTTATGGAAAACAAATCGAATAAATGCAGCCTTGGTCAGCAATAAAGACTTCTTTCAAAAACGGCAAAAATCTTCGCAATCACAAATACGTAGTATATAAATATAACCTGTGTTTGCGTTCTCACCCTTTCTGCATGCGGAGCATCTTGTCTCCGTATTTCTCACGGAGCTGTGTGTGAATGCTCTCGTCGATGCGCATGGGGTACATGGTGAGAGCGATGGCCAGCAGTCCGTGCATCTGCTCGTTCTGTTTATTAATCTGAACATCACACAATACAAGGTTTTGATTAAATATCACACCAATATGACCACATATAATAGATAGTACAGCAGAACGCAACCAATGGGCTATATGCACGCATAAGTTCCGCATTTGACACAAGGATGCTCGCCAGTTTCTGGGTGGGGAGATTAAAGCGGAGGAAAACCGAGGAAAATGAGATTATGGCAGTCTTCAAAATTTACTGTCAAAAATAATCTTTGAAACGAAACTTTCATACGTTTAGATGTAATTTTATATATAGTTATGTTTATTTAATATAATTTTAAAAAGAAGCATAAACACAACGAGGGATGTCTGTTTTGTCTGTTTTTGTGACTAACGTTTCTTTAGTGTAACCATGGTGGAGTATAAAATTCAATGTAAATTCTCGGTATTGCATTGGACACTGCGATCAGCGGAAGTTATCGAGCATCCTTACACCTTCACCGGAAAAACCGCCGTGCATAGAGCCCATTCAATCTTAAGTATAACACCAGCAATAATAATGCACAAATATCAGGACTGGTTGAATGAGCTCATGAGATTTGACCCAGTCTCACACGCACACAAAAAAAGCAGCACCTTTAAGATGTTTTGTATTATTTTAATGACAATGAAAATTCTTTATACTGTAATTATTCTTATTACTGTGTCCATCTGTTAACCAACTACACAAATATTTTAAATTCACTGACCATCTCATATTTGTAGGTGGTTCTCTGGAACATGTTTCTGGTCCTCTGGATGTAGAGCAGGATGTTGGCGAAGACACGGATGGCGTCCTGATAGCGTCTCATCATCAGATACGCAAAACCCACATAGTAGTAGGTGGTGATCTGACACTCAGGCACACGTGAATACATGCTCTGAAACACACCATGAACACAACATTATCACACTGACTCAAAACCTTGAGACATCCATACACAGTGACAGTGCAGCTGGGCAGGGTTATTATCATTAACTAAAACTATTAAAAACATTTCTGATCATTTAAATAAAGCTGATATAAAAAAGTATTATTTGATAAACTTAATGTTGCCTTGTCTAAGTTGAAGCACTAATATTATTACCTGGAAATAAATAACAAATTTTGAACAAACAGAAATAAAAATAATGATTTAAATAAAAAATATTTAAACAAAAAAACTAATGGAATGCATATAACCAAATTGTTTTTTTTTTTTACTAAAATGCACATCTAATAGAATAAAAACAAAGCTAATACATAGAGAGCCAGGCCATGGTGGTGGGAAAAATTTAGCAAAATATTTCCAGTCCTCCAAGAAATTGCATTTTTCTTTCAAGTTTTTCCCTATATAATTTTCCTCCCATCACCATTCCCCTTTAGGGCCTCAGTAAACTAAAAATATGAACAAAACTATGATAAACTTAAGGGTATGTTTTCATGACAACCATGTACTAAAAATATACTTTTTCCTTTGTGGTTTTCATGTACAGACAACAACGTTGTCAAAACAATCCCCATATACACATTGATTTGCAAAAACAACTAAAAGCACTGTATGCTGCTGCCATGGCCAGTAGTTGGCGATGGCGCTTTGTAAAGAAAATCTACACACCTATAGACTGAACACGTGATACGCATGCACATGACGTCACAGTTTTCACAAATTTGTGTTTTTGTCGTTTACAAAGAGACGATAACAGCAACACCTTGAAACCCATTTTCAAAAGTTTGCGTTTTAAGGCATTTTTTGAGTAAAGGGCCCCTTAGATAAAAAAAAAAATAAATAAATAAATAAATTACCTTCTTGTTGAGTTCGATGTTCTCCAGGACTTTGATGGCCTGATAGTAATCACCCAGCAGAGAGTGAAGCCTCAGTAAACCCACCAGACTGAAATAACCCAACATCTTATAGAGCGAGTGACGGCCGTATTCTCCAGCCACTGACTCAGGGTCACCTGTAACAGAGACACCAGCGTCACACTGAGATCTGGATAAAGTAGTAAGTGTGTGAGGGCCGGTCGACGACTTTCACCTCCGCTGGTGTACACCTCCAGCTGACGGTTGATGTTGCTCTTGTCCACCAGAGAGTGAAGAACATTCAGCACGCTGTGAACGTTCCAGATCTTGGGATTGTTCCTCAGGAATTCAATCTCTTCTTCCGATTTCTTGGCAGTCTTACAGCGATACTGACTGAATGACTGGAACTGCAAAACAGAAAGGGGTCATCGGATGCCCATTTTCCACAAGTTGGTATGATTCTTTAGGGTCTTCATGTAAAGTTGGAAACATACTTTGGTTAAAATTCCTCAATGGTTGTGTAAAACAACACCCTTTTACTTCCTCAAAGACCCGTTTCGGTGAACATATCAGTAATAACGAAAGTGGCAGAACAAGTGGACTTATGAGGACCAAGAGTCACCTTAACCACATGCGCTTCGCTCTTACCTGGTAAATGAACTCATCGATGATGTCCCACAGCCACTGGTTAGGAAGCTCCAGAGGTGCCGGTCCATCAGCATCTGAGAACAATACGCCACATTAAAAGTGCTGATGTAAAACAAGCTCATATTTAAACCTACTCAAACTCAGGATCTATGACGGGGCGATATGAATCAAAAAATTCCTTTGACAATATTCAACACACATTACAGTTCAAAAGTTTTTGAAAGCAGTCTCTTACCATGGCTGCATGTATTTGAACAACATTTCAATTAAAAATAAACTATAAATTATCATTTAAAAATAACAGTTTTTATTTGTAAAATATTTAAAAACGTATTCCTGTGATGGCAAAGCTGAATTTTCAGAAGCCAAATGCTGTTCAAAGAAACATTTATTTGCAAAAGAACACTTTTGTATCGTTACAAGTGTCTTTAATGTCACTTTTGATCAATGTAATATCGTTGCTTAATAAAATAACTGTTTTACTGACCCCAAAAATTTGAGTGGTAGTTTATATGGAAAACATTAGATATATAAGAGAAGATATTTTGATAGATTTTTAAAAATGTATTATTAAAATGAATCATTATATTCATTCGGAATCATTATAATCAGAATTTAACAGCCAATATATTAAGAATTATTAGCTACATAGCTCATTATTTATGTAACTGCAAAAATAAGCCAGTAATAATCAAAAAAAAGAAAAGAAATTGAATTGGCCAAAAAATGATTTCAACGCTGCTTCAATTTATATCATCACACATGTCTGAAATATCACCCAAACCATATTCCATCACATGTAATTGGTGTTTGGACTCACTGAGGATGTAGTTGAAGAGGTTGCAGTAATTATAATAGGACTCAAATCTCTGGTCGAGAGTTGGACCTCCCTAGAGACGAGAAGACACATGACAAGAGCTGAGACTTAATCTAGGGCTTCATATATATATTCTATTCACAAAGAATTTTCTTGACTATTAAACACTAACAGACAGACGAGCAAACACACTCACGCTGACTTTGGCGTAGATATGCCGGTAATACAGCTCCTTGTAAAGGATCAAGAAAACTGCATCTGTGATGGACAAAACAACATGTGCAAGTCAGCAAAAAACACCAACAACAACAAAACTTACATCAACTGTATAGTTAAGAGGTTTGGATTCCTGAATACAGCAAATGTCTAATTCACTCACCATTACCAACCAGGGAAGCGATGGCTTCTGCCTCAGGCCATGGTGATGTCTTGAAGAAGCGTTCGGTAAGCTTATTCCAGCTGAAATCAAATAAAATATGATACATCAAAATCTCCCAACATACATCAGGAAAGTCCATGTAACTGTACGGCTGTGCACCTGTTCTCATAAACATCCTGGATCTCGTAGATCTTCTGCTCAATGCTCTCACTGGACACACGGTTGGCCTGAAGCTCGTAAACCTTCTGATCGATCAGGTCTGAGATGGTCTTATGAAAATATTGCAGGAAGTTCTTGATGACCTCAGGGATCACATGGTACGTCTGCTGGTGCTCATACTGACGTTCAAAAGCCAGATCGGCTTTAGGGTCGCCTGCAGAAGACACATCCTTTATATATCAATCTAGGTAATCAATCTGTTCAAAAGCTTTAATGAAGTGGTAAAAAGCATAAAATTGCCAAAGTATTAAAAAAAGTGTGTATATTTTGGAGTGGTAAGATGTTGAATCACCAAGGCTGCATTTTTATATTAAAAATACCAAAAAAATATTTTGAATTATTATTACAATTTAAAGCAGCTGTTTTCTATGTGAATATATAGTAACGTGTAATGTATTCCTGTGATCAAAGCTGAATTTTCAGCATCAGTACTCCAGGCTTTAGTGTCACATGATCCTTCAGAAATCATTCTAATATGACACAAAAGTTTATATTTAAAAGAAATGCTTTTCTATTCAACTTTCTACTCAAAGAATAGTTTTAAAAAAATGTACACACCTGTTTTCAGCATTAATAATTATAATGTATAAGGTTCAACCAGGCGCTCAGGTAAAATATATCAGATCTGTGATGATAGGTGCTCTTGGGGTAGGGAAAAGATCCAAAAAAACAAAAGAACAGGTGCCAGGCACTCAGTCAAGTCTTCAAATGAGTCTTAAGTCATTAAAAAGTACATGAGCCATTGAGCCAACATGTTTCAAGCGAACAAGTGGTCTTCTTCAGGGCAAAGTAACACAAGATATGAAAACGCCATTCTCTTATATGAGAAAGTATTCACTTATTAATGACTTACAACATTCACAAAAAAAAAACTTTTTAACTTTTCCTCAATTGAAGACTTGACTGAGTGCCTGGGACCTGTTCTTTTGTTTCTTATTGATAATTATAATAATGAACGCATAAAAGAATGATTTCCGAAGGACACTGGAGTAATGATGCTGAAAATGAATATATATATATATATATATATATATATATATATATATATATGAAGAGTTCAGATGCAAAAGCCTCTAAATGCCATTTGAAATTTTCTTCTTTAATGATGATTTTTGTCAAACTTGTATATTCAAGTTCAGTAATTTCACTTAAATAACAATTAATAGGTAATTATCATTGCCATTTAAGTGAAATCACTAAACTTAAATATACAAGCTTGACAAAAATCATCATTAAAGAAGAAAATTTCAAATGGCATTTAGAGGCTTTTGCATCTGAACTCTTCATATATGTGTGTGTGTGTGTGTGTGTGTGTGTGTGTGTGTTGTTTATTTTGTGTCTTTATCTGTCATCTGTATAAGCAGACACTTACCGGTGTGATAGTCATAATCAGTGGGGTAGGAATAAGGGTCATACTACAGACAAAAAAGAGAGAGTTTACAAAATCATCACTCTGACATGTTACCATTAAAATGCGAAGTTCGTAAATAACAAAGAGAATGAAAATTTGGTGTGGTCGTGATGCTCCATTGATTAAGATCAATAACGTTATACGTTACACGCTTTAATCTCTTAAACACGCTCTCGTGTCAAAACAAGTCACTCACGTTAACATCTTCGTCGTCATTCGGGACCGGGAAAGACTGTGACATGATGAACGTTTATTCCTTTAAATAAGTTGGAGTATAATTCGTTAATAAACGAAAAAAACACCACAGCAGCCGCAAAGCACGCGCGGAGGAGAGAGAGGAAGTCCACAGCACATACTTCCGGTGACGCACCCGCAGCGCACAAGGCATTGTGGGCCAGTGGCGGAATCATTTTTCGTAAACTTTCAGATTTCAAGTGTTAAATTAGAAATTGATTGGTTAATCCTGCCCAGTGGCCGGTTGCATAAACTGCTAAAACTAGTCTTACAAGTTAGTAATCCAATTATATGCTGTAAGACTGTTCTTTTTTTAAATCAGTTAGGCTATATAAAAACGTAGATTGATCTACCGAAGAGTTAAGACTGATTGATTACCCCTAACCTAGGCTACTGATAGGCTATCTTAAGGCAAGTAGTTTTCTTTAGAAAATGTGGACTAAACTTATTTTACAATATTTTTTTCTATGGTGATGAACGCTCACTGATCATATACTAGGCTATCTAGCTGCATTACCAAATGTGTCCAGTAGATGTCCAGATGTTCCTATATGAGCAGCAGTCACATCAGCCCATCACATTCACTTTAACACTTCGAATCTGATTTATTTTATGACGTTTTTGTGTGTGTGTCTTTTATAATGAGGTATTTCGTCAGCTCACAAGATAAATGAAACACCATGGGTTATTGCGATTTTGCCTACAACAAGACACCCAATCACTATCTCGATAGTGTTGCCAATACTGGAGATGTGGTGATTTTAAAGAGTGAATTCATGCTTCACTGAGCACTGCTGAACATGAGAGGCAAAAATAGCACGTGTCCCCTTTGAATTAATAAATAAGTGAGGTTTTGAAATCCCACATGTGTAGTTTTGTCTCTGCACTCGTGGGAATGGAGGCTGTTATGAGTTTCAATAACTGCTGCCATATGTCTACTTATTTGGCTTGAAAAAGAGAATACGAGTAAAGCGGTTCAAAGTGTTTGTTTTGAATTACTTTAAGCCACTCTCTGGCACGTCAGTGCAAACAAGCCAAAATAAAAACACAATAAGATGATGATGATGGTCTGCAGTTATAATTAATAGAGGTGCTGCTGCTTAGGGGGATGATTTTCTGTGGATAAAAAGTGTAAATGAACAACATCATCACTAATGGTTGATAGATCATTGTGTTCATCATGCACATCCAAATATTCAGAAATGCCATGCTTACTTATTTTATGTTTCTTTCTTTCTTTCTTTCTTTCTTTCTTTCTTTCTTTCTTTCTTTCTTTCTTTCTTTCTTTCTTTCTTTCTTTCTTTCTTTCTTTCTTTCTTTCTTTCTTTCTTTCTATCTATCTATCTATCCATCCATCCATCCATCCATCCATATATCCATCCATCCATCCATCCATCCATCCATCCATCCATCCATCCATCCATCCATCCATCCATCCATCCATCCATCCATCCATCCATCCATCCATCCATCCATCCATCCATCCATCCATCCATCCATCCATCCATCCATCCATCCATCCATCCATCTATCTATCTATCTATCTATCTATCTATCTATCTATCTATCTATCTATCTATCTATCTATCTATCTATCTATCTATCTATCTATAGTCAAACCAAAACCAAAACTATTCAGACAACATATATACAGTTTGATATTTGTTAGTGGGTGCAGGACACTAGTTAATTTAGCCTGTGTAAGTACTTACAGTGTACCTAAGAAAGTACTGGATAATATAAGGTAACTAACTAGTTCGGGATTAGTACCTACAGTAGTTATTACCCAGTTATAGCAATTACTAAATAGTATGTGCATGCATGGGGAAGTGCTACCACGAAAGAGAGTGAGAGGGAGAGAGAGAGAGAGAGAGAGAGAGAGAGAGAGAGAGAGAGAGAGAGAGAGAGAGAGAGAGAGAGAGAGAGAGAGAGAGAGAGAGCACAGACACTTGAGTCGAGAAGAAGATCAAGACAGTCCAAATCGAGCGCTTCACTTCATTACGCACAGAGAAAACACACAGAGCACCACCCGCAGCACCGCTATACAGAACACACTGAACGAGCGGCGAAGGCACGGGATTTAAGGAATTAAGCTTCACGTTGGAGAAAAGATCGTGTCTGAACAGAGTTTTGTGGATTTGCTGCGTCTGGAGAGCTGTGAGGATGCGCGTCTCGGTCCTGCTGCTGCTCTGCGCTCTTTACGCAGGAGACGCGCACAAACTGTCCGCGCTCACGGTGGGTCACCACACTTTATAATCTCTCACATTAACATCATTTATTGTACACCTGTATAAAAAAATATGTTTATACGATTTCTGGCTGTTTTAATGGTCTTTAACTCTTTGTTGTCATCATATTAGTAACAGACCTGAAAGTGGATTTGATAAGTATTATAAGTAGTATTATCAGTATAATAACATCAGGCTAATTTTGTTTTTACACCAGTATCATGTTTTATCCAGTAGCTATCAAAACTAACTGTTTATTTATTTATGTATTCTTTTTTTTTTTCAAGACAAATATGTCATTTACTGCAGCAAAAGTGTATTAGTCTGATCAGGTAGAAATAATTCCTGATTGCAAATTGCAATAATTTTAACAGTGTGGTAAAACATAGTAATACCAATTTCATCATCAGATCCAGAATTCATCTTTTTTGGCCAAGTATGTTTAGTGTTTTTTTCCCCTAAATAAGTTTGAAATGGGTTTATTTTAGGTTTCGCACTGTGGGTTTGGGTTCTCAGAGCATCTCTGTGCTTGTTTTGTAAAGTGAGAAGCTCAGATACTAGAGTAAGGTGAGATGGGTAATCATGGGAATCCTATTTAGGCTCAGTGATGTTTGTGCACTCACAATTCAGGAGGGTAACCAAAGATCCACAAGCTTTCTTTCAAATAATCGCACACACACTAGCTCCTTACCCTAACCATAACCTAATTATAACCTCACCCCTAAAAACTAAGTCTTGACCCTCAAACAGGCCTTTAAAGGGATCTCAGAAAGAAATTTACAGTCTTTGTCCTCACTCACTGGTCTAAAACTTAAAAGTACACACACACATGAGAGCTACAGGTGCACACTCACCTCATGCTTTCCCTTATACTGTGACAGGCGCTTGGTTTCGCCCGCTAAGCGCTGGGAACAGAGATACTCTCCCTCCCTGCGGCCGCTGGCCTCTACATGGACGTCTGCCTGTGTACACAAGGTTAGGGCTGCTGATTGCGGGAAGCCGCTCCCCATTAACCGAGTGAGAGAGTGAGTGTAGCTTGTCCCAGTGGGATATGACCGCTAGAGAGAGAGAGCGATGCACAGGCACATTTGTCCGTCCAGAGCCTGGACACAGAGCAGCTTTGACGGACCTCGAAGCCCAAGCATTTCTGTCCAACCAACCCGGCCCTGCCCTGCCGAATGCCAGAGAGGCTTTGCGCTTTCAATAGTGAGACAGGAAATGGCCCACTTTCTAATCCATAAATGTTGTTAAATGGTCAATATTTGTGTATCTGTCAGGAGTTGCAACAAATGTAGTATATAATAAAGTGTGCTTTGCAGCTGTTTGGTACCGTTTCTATTTGTGGTCACATATTTTGTTCTTAACCAAATGCACTGAAAATATGCAAAGCTACAATGCACAAGTGAGAATCAAATTAATAGTAAAAAAAAGAAAAGATCTGGAATAAGGGTCATATCTGGAACAATGTTATTTTACTATCATTCAGATGCTAACATAGTTTTGATTTTTAAACAATTGTCATTTTAATTTTTGTGAACATTTTAGCTATTAGTTTTTTTTTTTGTCATTTTAATTTGTTTTCATACATTTTTATTTCAGTTTTTGTTTTAGTTATTTTAATACATCCACTTAAACTACATGAATATTTTGCATATTTTATTTCAGTCATAACATTTATTTGATTTTAACTAAATATTTTTTTTTATGGTTTTAGTTAACTAAAATGACCCTGATATGGAATCCCAGGAGTGTTATTTTCTCACTGTGTTGAAAGTGATCAGCGCTCTGCTGTGATTTCACGCGGTCCGGTCCCTTTTGGGCCACGAGCCGCTGAGTTTTGGCCTGGGTTGTGTTCCTGGTGCTGATGGAGGCTGTTAGCACCACGGCCAGAGATACAGTTGCTGTCAATGTTTCTCTGCTGGCATCTGCTGTTGCTCGGCCTTCTGGGATGGCAGCTATGTGGTACAGGCATGAATCAGGGCCTGTGATGACGAGGTCTCCTGGGCACCTGCTGCAGTTCATGCCGAAAAAGGAAGATATGCTGTTATTTGAGAGAGAGAGAGAGAGAGAGAGAGAGAGAGAGAGAGAGAGAGAGAGAGAGAGAGAGAGAGAGAGAGAGAGAGAGAGAGTAAACAGGGGGATTTAATTCACACAAGCGTATAGGTACGAACCTCTTGCTCCAGAGTAGCAGGGCTCCATTTAAATAAACTAGCCGTACTGAGGTGTCAGATTCACCTGTACTAGTTCGTCATTAAACACAGTCCAGTCGCTTGAGTTGCCATCTTGATCCCATCAGAAAGGCTGCATCCTGAAGCAGACCAAAATTGGTTGCAATAATAATAACAATAATTCATTACATTTATATAGCACTTTCCTCGGCACTCAAAGGTCTTTACATAGAAGAGGAATCTCCTCAACCACCACCAATGTGCATCCACCAGGATGATGCAATGGCAGCCATATTGCGTCAGAACGCCCACCATACACCAGCTTACTGGTAGAGAGGAGACAGAGTGATGTAGCCAATGAGTATATATATATATATATATATATATATATGGGGATGATTAGGAGGCCATGATGGACAGAGGCCACTGGGCAAATGTGGCTAGGATGGCGGAGTTACACCCCTACTCTTTCGAAAGACATCCTGGGATTTTTAATGACCACAGAGAGTCAGGACCTCGGTTTAATGTCTCATCCGAAGGATGGTGCTCTTTGATGGTATAGAGTGCCGAAGTTACGACGTCACTCTGTAGGCCAAAAGGCGGAAGTGAGTTAGCATTTTAGCACTACGGTTCCCTCGCTCTAAAGCCTATGGGATTTTTGAATGGGTTTTTGCTAAATCGCCTGAAATAAGGTCTGTGGTGAACAAAGCCTCTAAATATTTTCACGTTTTGATCTATGACGCAGAACACACAGTTATAACCTGCTTGTGGTTTTTTAAACTTTATTGTGTCTGATTGCGTTTTTTAAAATCTTTATATAGGCTTCGAAATGTATAAATGTTGGATTAACTTGTAAAGATTATCTTGATAAACAAAACGTGTAGGGGTCACAACCCTTTGCTAAACACAGATCTTATTTTTTGCGATTTTCCAAAAGTCTACGGGGAAAATGCATTGCTTTTCGACCGAGGGAACCCATGCGCCGCTAGCTTCCGAGTTGTCCTGCAAAGTGACGTCATCACTTCGGCACTCTATAGTGTCCCCATCACTCTACTGGGGTGTTAGGACTCACACAGATCACAGGGCGAGCGCCCCCTGCTGGCCTCACTAACACCTCTTCCAGTGGCAACCTAGTTTTCCCAGGAGGTCTCCCATCCTAACCAGGCTCAACCCTGCTTAGCTTCAGTGGGCAACCAGTCTTGGGCTACAGGGTGATACGGCGGCTGTTTTTTTTTAGAAGGCATTATAATTTTTTTGTCAATTGTCAAAAGTGGCCCTTAAAAAGAAGGCACTTTCAAACCATGCAATTTTCTGTTAATTAACGTAGCAAATTCGCTTGACCAACTTTAAACCCAATGCGAAATCCGCATGAGGAAATATTTCGTTCTTGTGCGACATGTGGATTCCTATTAAAATTTGCTGAACGACGATAAGTGTGACCGCACCTTAAATCAATCCATGAAGGGGATTATGGGAAGGAATGCGCAGTTGTCAGGCTCAGAGTGCTGTGATTTACGAAGGAACGCTCTGGCCGACACCGCTTCGCTCATTATTTACAGGTCGATTAGGGATGTCTCTAAATCTAAACGTTAACAATGTCTGTGGGTAGTTAACCTGGAGGTCAGAGGTCATCTCATCTCACTCCTCTTACTCAGCTTGGCAGAGAAGAATGTGGGAGGCAGAGTAGTGCAGCTCAAACCCTCATCTACTTTCTCACACACACACACTTGTTTGCTATAAGCACCAAGCAGACTGATCTCAGAGCTGTGAGCTGCTGCATTGTGATGTCTTCTATGTCTCTGATGTTCCCAGAGTGTGCGTGAAGTTTTAGCTCAGAATACCCCACAGATATTTTTTTGTAGCATGTTAAAATGGTCACTTTCTGAGAGTGTCCCTTTAAATGCAAATGAGCTGCTGCTCGTCAAAGAGGGCGGAGCTTCAAGAGCTCCTGTTAGCAGCTCCGATTACCTCACACATACATGCACTAAAATGTCAAAAACTTTTTGCCTCTTATGTTCAAACCAAAGTCGACAAAGATGGAGAGACTCAAGAAGTGACAATATGTAGAATGCAACTGGACAATTCTGAATGGTTAGTTGACGAATTTATGTCGCTGATGTGTCTTCTAGTCAATGAATAGCATAGCTTTCATGATAATTTATAAATCACATTTGCAGAGCTTATGTAAATTTTTGGTTTATGTACATTTTATGGTTAGTGATGTTACCCGTGAATAATAATAGGAGTCAATACCAATCATTTGTTGTAGTCCTTAAAACGTGATTTCTGTAAAAGAAAATGGCTCCCTTTGCTTTGAACTTTGAGCGTCTAACTTTGCAGAAGTCGTTTATGCTCAAACAGCAACATTACACACCAACTAAAGTTTAAAAAGTTAAATCATCATCAACCACCCCTTTAAAGAGGCTGTAAGATGGGCATTATACTCATTTTATATGCAAATAAGCTGTCTTAAAAGGACAGTAAAAGCACAAGTTTAGTGACAGGGTGGAAAATGGTCATAAAAAGGTCATGTTTGGGTGAAAACAACATTTTACTAGTAATGTAGAATCTATTTTAGTGAGCCAGAGTTTGATAAACACATTATCACCCTGTTTTCACCAGTGAAACTGTTCTACATGAATATCAGATGCACATTTGCATAGGAGAAGTCTCATAACTCAGCTGTGCCAAATACCTTTGAAAATCATTAGGAGCAGTTCTGTTTTCTGCACCAGTTCCACATATAGCACTAGCCGCACATTTTCCACATTTGCTTTCTTGAGTATGACACATTTTTTTATGAGGCAAAATTTGAGCTACTTCAAGCAATACTGTGCACTAAAAGGGAAAATTGACACACAAAAGGGAAATGTCGTTTCAAACCTGCATGAATTTCTTTATTCTGTGGAACATTAAAGAAAAATTATTGTAAAGTGTTAATATTTTGAGATTTGTCTTTTTTGTCCATACAATAGAAGTCAATGGTGAGCAAAACTGTTAAAAATATCTTATTATCTGTCCGAGGAAAAAAAGGAAGTCATGCAGGTTTAGAACATGAGCAGAATTTGTAAACATTTTGGGTGTACTGTCCCTTTAACAGACAGAAACAGCCAGTAAAATCGAATTACAGACGGAATAAAAGACAGGGGCATATTGTTTGTCGTTCCTCCGTGATTTTCCATTTTTAAATCGCTTGAGCTGTTCTTCTGAAATATCAGTCACTTCATAACAGAGGCTGTTCAAATGGTATTCATACGCAAAACTATGCACCTGCACGAGAAGAAAAAACATCTTTTTTCTCTCTCATCCTTCACATGACTAGCAGCAGGCTTTCCCTTTTCTTGCCGATTTTTCACAGCAATTAAAGGCTTTTCTCTTTGATTGAGTTAATAGGCTGGATCTAGGCTGTCACTTTCTTCCATTTCCACTATGCTGGAGACTAACGATGCCTAGCCAATCCCCAGGAAGCCCCCGTCGGGACCCATTCACACGTCTGCGGGCTCTCTCTCGCTCTCTGCCTGACCCTTTGCGGCCAAGGTGTGAGAGGCCTCTCTGGGTCTGTGGTCGGGAGGCCCCCCCCCCATCCTTTCTGGGGCCCCTCGACCCCCATGTGGCCCTCTGTGGGGCACAATGCACTCTCTGCTGGAGGTTGGCCCCTGGATCACTGCATTCAATCCCACAATGCCTCACCGCCAAAAGGAGGTAATAGGATTTGAGGTTTGTGTGCTGGTGGGTCTTCTGAAAAATATGTCATTTTTCTCTTTCCTCATTTCTGGCGGTTCCTTCAGCTTAGCTTTTCATCTATATTGATTTTTTATTTTCTCGGGGAGGGAATGATAAAAACAAAAGAGCAAGTAAAAACAAAGGGACGGGGTAAGCTGTGAAGCACTTGAAGAGGGATTTGGGAAAAACAGACCATGGCTTGTTTTGTTTATCCTCTAACACATCTGTTGTGGTAAACGAAAGCTCAGGCATGTTCGATGTGCGAGAACCAATAAGGATCATTTTCGTGTTACGCAGCACGTTTAAGCTTCAGCAAGAACCAATGAGGTTTGTTCTCATGTGTAATGGTGCATTCACGCCGGACGCGAATAGCGCGTCAGGCACGAATGATTTCAATGTTAAGTCAATGCTAAGATGCATTACGCGCGTAAAAAATTCCTACGGCGCGAATGAGGCTTAGAGCGTGGCGTGGTAGATGCGAATACGCCTCATTCGCGAGTAGGGTTGGGTATCGTTTGAATTTGAACGATTCTGATTCCGATTGCGATTCCTTGTTTCGATTCCGGTTCCTAACGATTCTCGATTCCGATTCTTTTAAGAGGCAGGGTCAAAAAAGTTTAGCTAACCTTGCTAACCAACGGCCTTTCTGAAGGAAATACTCCTTCTGTAAAAATACTCCTTTTGTCACAAATTTTGTATTTTGCCAAGATTTCGTTTTTTTTTAGAAAAGTGAAGCCACACTTTGGATCGCCGACGTAAGGTACTCATGTTCGACTCGCGTGGTTATGCCAACACTTCCGGTAGACGCTTCTTCATTGGTGTTGTTCAGCGGTTTCTTCTTACGCTCAGCGGACTGTGAATATCGAAACTAGGAATCGAAATTTTAACTTTTGAACGATTCCGGGAAAAATTAAAAGTTAGTCTCGGTTCCAATCGATACTCGATTCTCGATACCCAACCCTATTCGCGAGTCAATTTTGCGTGAATGCCGCAAATTGAGTGTCTGGCGTATTAAGCGCATTACTCACGAATGTTTTAGTTAGTGCTATTTTTGCATTCACGCGTTTGACGCAAAAATTTGTGCCTGCCCCCAGAGCAGTTACTCTTTCAATGAATGTTTGGTCGACATAAAAAAATGGCCACCAACGGATTTTAATTCGGACACGTGTAAATTACGCGTCAAACGTATGTTTTACGCGCGTCAGTTTCACTCTGATGCGTGAATTAACACAAAGTGGTCAAGCTTCAAACTAGACATGGTTTACGCGAATTTGACGCGCTATTCGTGTCCGGCGTGAACGCACAGTTACGCAGCACGTTTGAGCTTCAGAAAGAACCATGTACGCAGCTCGTTTGAGCTTCAGAACATGCTTGATTCTCTCGCATCAATGTTCAGTTGAGCTTCTTTTTATGTTCGCTGATCAATGTGAATAAAAGTCTAAATTCAATCTGTTCATCGTATAAAGAGATCGTGTGAAAATGTTGACTAATCCACTCAGTTCATATGGATAAGTGCTGGCTTTTCGATTTGGCTATAAAAAGACCTAGGTCTTATCAACCTTCCCTCAGAAATATTATATGCATCACTGCACAACTCCTAATTAGCTCCAATTAGAACCAAAAAGTCCTTCTACAACCTGAAACCTTTTTTAAGTTTCACAAAGGATTAGTTCTAGTCAAGTTCTTCAGAAATACTGGCTCTCGGAAGTACCAATAAGCTGATCTGAAGAACTTTTTTATCTTCCAAACTGGTTCTTTACTGAACCACTGAGGAACCTTTATCTCACTCAATTAGTGATTTCTACTTAGGGTTAGTGTTGAACAAACCACTTGCACTAAATATTAAACTTTAGAGCATAAGTTGCCATGCACATTTGAGCAAATTACTTTGAATGCAAAATTACGCAATGCATTTATCTAGGAGATTGGAATTATGATTTTAAAATTAGTGAAACGATGCAATTATCTTTTGACCTTGGACTATATGCAACATATAGCAACCACATAGCAACACACAACAATCGACTTCAGGAAAACCTGTTTGAAAACATGAATCTATTAATACACAGCCCATTCTCACCCCCAAGGCGTCACTTAACTGACGCCTTGGGAAGCATTTGGACATGCTTCAATATCTGACGCTTTAGGCGCCCTTTAGCGTCAGTTAGATGACGCCCTAGGATCGCGTGTACCCTACCCCCACCCCACACCTAAACCTTACCGCGTCCTCTAACTGACGCTTTCCTTTAGCGTCAGCTAGATGACGCCGTAGGATCGCGTCATGTAAGTGACGCTAAAGGGCGCCTAAAACGTCAAATATTGAATCATGGTCAAAGGTGACGCCTTGGGGTGAGAATGCGTTGCAATACACAACCCGTTCTCATCCCAAGGCATCATATACTGACGCTTTTGACAATGCGTATACATCCAAAGCACATGGCACCCTTTAGCGTCAATATGAGACGCAGATATATATGGGGCAGAAGGCGCCTCCTAGTGGTATAACCCTAAACCTACCCCAGAACTAAACCTACCCATAAGCGAAGCGTGTTATAAAGGGTGCCATGTGCATTGGATGTATACACATTGTCAAAAGCGTCACTATATGACGTCCTAGGATGAGAATGCGTTGTAATACATGGTAACACTTTACAAAAAGGTTAATTAGTTAACATTAGTTAATGTATTAACTAACAATGAGCAAAACATTTGTTACAGAACCAATGTTAACACTGCTTTAATCTTTATTAATGTTAGTTAAAAATAGAGCTGTTCATTGTTGGTTCATGTTAGTTCACAATGCATGAACTAATCTTAACAAATACAACCTTTGATTCTACAGACTCATGAAGTAGCGTGTGTATGACACGCCAATTCGTATTTTAATTTTTGGCGTGCGATCAAGACACATAATCGCCTTTCAGCGTGTTTATGAACGCCGTTGACTTAACGTTATATGAATATATGACTTACCTAGTCCCGCAGTGTCTTTGTATTGTGACCTGATCCGAGTCATGAGCATTTCAATAAAGTGTGCAAATGACAAATAAAAAAAAAAAAAATATATATATATATATATATATGACTTACCTCAACTCCGTCCCTAAACCTAACCGTCACTGGGGTTAATGGCATTTATGACTGTTCCCTTACTATTCTAGGTAAAAAAAAGATATGACTTACCTCAACCCGATCCCTAAACTTAACCGTCACTGGGGTTAATGGCATTTATGACTGGAGATTTGACTGCGTGTACAGACACGCGGAATGACGCGGACGTTAATGGCGTAGACATATACCCATACACGCGGATACACGCGGATACACGCGGATCGCTCAAAATGCGTAGAGATGACACGCCACCTGACTTGAAATTGGCGTATATGTTTACGCAAAAGTCATGATGTCATGTTGGATTTTAATAGGGTATTAGTAAATGTTGAAATGAATATTAATAAATGCTGAAGAAGTATTGTTCATTCTTAGTTCATGTACTAGGTTAGCTAACTAATGTAACTAATAAAAAGTGTATGAATAATACTGAAATAGCACTGCTAGACATTGCACAAGTCTCTGATGTTTGTTCAGAAAGAGTCCCGAATGTGGTCCTGTCACTGTTCTCATGGTGCAGAAAGCATCGGAGGTCTGTTTGGACTGGTTCTGGTCCTCTGTTGTCTCTGGGACCAGCTGTTGATGCTGTGTACAGACAGAGGTCGTGGGTGGTTTCGGATTCCCCTGGAGATGTTCAATGGACGTGTCTCGGGTTGGCTGCGGCTGAATCGGTCGCTGATTATTTGGCCGTGTCTGGGTTTGTGGGGTCTCGTTCGGGGCGATCTCAACTGTTGAATCGTAAAATATGTGTCTTGGCCGCGATGAGGTCTTGGTGGTGGCCGTGTTGGTTTTGTCCACGTCTCGGACGCCAGCTGTGACCGAATTGAACCGCGTTGGCTGAAATTGCTTGGCCTGGGTGTGAGGATTGTGAACTCTGTCTTGGCCGCGATCGCGAGATGACCATCGCGGCCGATTGTGTTTGGCTCGGCTCTCCGGGTAGAATCTGTTTCCTGACATCTCTGTCGGGACTCCTGCGAGCTCACTGACAGCAGCGCTGAAAATGACGGAGCGGAAGGGGCACAGGGTCACAGCTGCAGAGACCAGAGGGAGATAAAGAAAGCGCATGTGTGTGAGAGAGACACAAAGAAAACGCAAGAGAGCGAACAGGGTGAGAACAGAGAGAGAAAGACTGTGTGTTTGTCAAAGATAAAGACAGAGAGAGAGAGAGGGGAAGAAAGAGATTTTGTGGTGGGACTGAGAGTTTCGAGGGGGGTCCGGGGCAGTGTTAGCCATGATCTCAGACAGCGTGAGTCTGTCAGTCACAAACCGGCACACACAGACCCCCAAACAACAAACTCCAGACATGAGACCCTCTTATTCATGAGTTAATGTTCATTCATTCATAAACATTCTGAATTAAGGGTAAAAGGCGGCCTGTTGTGGCAGAGCAGAGGAGGATGAAGAGGACTGTTGTCCTTTTGAACACACATTTTCTGTCACACATAGAGACAGGATGCACTGCTGTCAATCAAATCAAAATTGAAATCGCGAAAGGCCAAGTGCAATAATTAAACCTCAAAAGGGGTGTGATTTAATTCAATAAATATATCGCCTACATGCAAAAAACAAAACAACAAAAATAACTGTGTGAGCTGAGAGATGAACAAATAAAAGTGGATTTCACTTTTAGACCCCTTTGAAGGTCAAGTACAATATTAACTAAAATTAAAATAACAGAATAAATAAATATAAAATAATTATAGTCTGACATCCAACAAAATATACAATTTAGCTGTGTGTGGATCAAAAAAAGATTTTACTTTCAGTCCACTTTGAAGGTCATGTAAAATGTAAATGCAAAATTGGGCCCTTTTTCATGAAGTTTACATTTAAAATAATAATGACTATCAAGCAGTTAATTTACATGTAAAATTGTAGCAGTAATAAACATTGCGGTATATATAAAACAAAGCAAAACAAAACATGGCAAGAGAGCACGGTGACCAACTCAGACTGCTCTTTTATGGCTCAGAGACTTTAAGCTATATTTCATATACTAAACGCTTATATGAAACATAGCTTAAACAAACATACCTTTGTTTCAAATATTTCTCAGAATGTCTGAGGAAAAATTTAAATAGTCATAAATGAGACAACTGCTAACATACAGGAAGAGTAGAGCGATAGAAAATGATTTTTATAGCAGCTAGGAAGAGTTTGAGTTTCTCAATAGCTTCATATTGAGAGCTATGACTTTTTATGGACTAAAGTATCATGGCAACATCATTTCAGATAGTGTTGAGAAGTATTTTGAGGGAATTAATATATATATTAGGGCTGTCAAACGATTAATATCATGGCAACATCATTTTAGATAGTGACGTGTTGAGAAGTATTTTGAGGGAATCAATATATATTTAAATATATATATATATATATTAGGGCTGCCAAACGATTAATCGCATCCAAAATTAAAGTTTGTGTTTACATAATATATGTGGGTGCACTGTGTATAATTATTTAATATATATATATATATATACACACACACATGCATGTATATTTAAGAAAAAAATATTATTTGTATATAAAATATTTATATTTATATATGATATAAATTATATATAAATCTATTTACAGTATATACATGAAACTATTTCTATACAAGTATTTATATTGTAATTATACACAGTGCACCCACATATATTATGTAAACAAACTTTTATTTCGGATGCGATTAATCGTTTGACAGCCCTAATATATATATATATATATATATATATAATTCATAATGAGCTCAAATGATCTGATCTGCAATCCACATTGATTCTATATATATATATATATATATATAATGTTGTTCTTGTAGAAATTTTCGAAGAAACATCTGAGACAAATTGTTCATACAGTACCTTTACAAAACATCACCAAGATCTTAATTTAGTCTCCTAAGCTATGAAAGACAAACCTCTGAGCAAAACAACCTTCCTCTATAGGAACACACATATACAAGGGCATTCAGAAGAGAAGGGTTTAATAACCATTAACTCATTAGCAAAATGAAGTAAAAAAAGGTCAGTTTTGTCTCAGTACTCCTAAAACACCTTTTCCGAAAAGCCTGAACCAGCTTCTTTGGCCCATACACACACACACACACACACACACACACACATCAACTCTAGATTTACGATCAGAGATGACAGCAGAGCTGTCTCCCATCGCCAGGGGCAAAGGGCTGATCCTCAAACCCCCTCTGAAACCATCTTCCAGGTGCAGACTTCCCTCACACACACACACACACACTCTCTCACAGAGAGAGAGAAAGAAAGTCATTTGTAGGATGTCAGCCAGTGCTAATTTTTGAGTGGGTAATGAACCTACCCATCCGCTTTATATGAAGAATCTGTTTCCTTTCAACACTACTTTGATTTGCTTTCGAAGTTCCTCGCGGCTGATTTATTGGCCACAGGTGAGTTTGTCTGTGTGTGTGTGAAAACCTTTTCAAGTTATTTCTCTACAGGATGACCGATTATAACTCATCCAAACATTAAACACACACCTGTGCAGATAATGTCCTGACACAAAGCAAGTCGATTTCCTGAATTTGTCAATGAGGTGATGTTTGCAGTGTCAATGAACGTGCATTGGCGCACAAAGAGCAAAATACACAGTATTCAATCACTGTGAGTGTGCGAGTTGTTTGTGGTCGTACCTGTGCAGGTGTGAGAGTGACAGACAGATCTGCACAAGAGCCCGTCAGCACCTCTGCCTTTCTCCCACAATCCCTCATTCATAAACAAGACTTGACATGGGAGACGTGGAGGGGTGTGTGAAGGCTTTTTGTCTGTGTGTGTTTTGTTTGCACTTGTGTATTAATCACTAAATGAATGTGATGGAACAATGGAACAGTGTGAGGAGCTCAAAAGATGCCAAGCCCTTCACTGGCAACTAACATGAGCTCACCAAAAACACATCATAACAATATAACATAATATAATAATTGGGTTTCACTTTCATAATTGGTACTTTTAACACGTTCTGTTGACTTTAAGTAAGTTGCACCTACATGTCTACTAACTCTCATTAGAGAGGGTTAGAGTTAGAGGAAGTTGACATGCAGTTGCAAAAGTTAAAAGAAGTACTAAAAGTTATAGTAACAGAAAGTTCATCAAAATAAAGTGTTACTAATACTTGAAATGTATTTGTTTGCACAGAATTTTTGTGCATTTTAAAATACTTTCTTTAGGATCATCATATGTATTCTTCTTGGAGATTACAACAAGCTCAGAGAAAAAATAATAATACAGATTTAGAATTTTTTATTTCGTCTTATTGGCTCTTGAATGGTTTAATAGCGCTTTAATGAATGATCCTAATGTAACGCTATAAAAAAAGCTGTGCTAATTGTATTAAATATTTGTAAGGCATAAAACTGAAAAAAATGATGGCATGTATTGACTTAAAGGAGTAGTTCACTTTTAAAAAAAAAAACTTTTGCTGATAATTTACTCACCCCCATGTCATCCAAGATGTCCAGGTCAATCTTTCTTCAGTCGAAAAAAAATTAAGGTTTTTGATGAAAACATTCCAGGATTTTCTCCATATAATGGACTTCAATGGGAACCAAACGGTTCAAGGTCCAAAAGACACTTTCAGTGCAAAATGTTCAAAGGGTTTTAAATGACACCAGACGATGAATAAGGGTCTTATCTATTGAAAAGATCGCTCATTTAAAAAAATAAATGAAAAAAATAACAAAGTTTAAGTTTTATAAGCTCAAATGCTCGCCTTGCTCTGTTCTGTGATGCGCGTTCGTGACTCTCCTATTCAAGCTCGTTCATCAAAATGAATGAATCTTTTCCCGAGTCAACTTGTCATTTCGTTCGTTGAATGAACCAAATGACACGAAAAAAGATTCGTTCAGTTTGATAAACGAGTTCGAACAGGAGTGTCACGAACGTGCATCACAGAACAGAGCGAGACGACCATTTGAGCTTATAAAACTTAAACTTTTTTTTTTTTAAATGAGCGATCGTTTCGCTTGAAAAGACCCTTATTCATCATCTGGAATCATTTAAAGCCCTTTGAACAGTTTGCACTAAAAGTGTCTTTTGGACCTTGAACCGTTTGGTTCCCATTGAAGTCCATTATATGGAGAAAATCCTGGAATGTTTTCATCAAAAACCTTAATTTCTTTTCAACTGAAGAAAGAATGACATGGATATCTTGGATGACATGGGGGAGAGTAAATTATCAGCAAAAGTTTTTTTAAAAGCGAACTACTCCTTTAACAAAATAATTTTGACAGCCCTAATAAAAATAATTATATATAATATATTATTAATAATTTATCTAAATACGTTATGTTAAAGTTATTATAAAATTATATTTCTGTATAATTTTTAAAACAATTTAAAATAAAATCTAAATATTAGTTTAAATATTAAAATATATTGTTAAATATAAAAAAAGTTTATTTAAATAGCATTTGTTACTTTACCCAATATTGTATGCTATGTATTTTTACACTTATTAAAGAATCACATTTTGCTCCGTCTGTCTTTACAGTTTCTGCGTGTGGAGCAGGATAAAGAATGCAATACGGATTGTTCCGGGGCTCCTCGCAAGCCGCTGTGCGCATCGGACGGACGGACCTTCAGTTCCCGCTGCGAGTTTCTCCGCGCAAAGTGCCGCGACCCTCAGCTGGAGGTCATCCGAGGCCAATGCAAAGGTTAGAGTTCACCAATCATGCTCGAGCTGCTGCTGGTTGGCCTGATACCCTTTGTGGGCCAGGGTCGAGGCGAGCAGGGTTAAATCCATCAAGGGATAAATGATTCTTTGACGAGACAGAGTGGGATTTTATAGAGTACAACACATTATCCTCTATGATCTTTCGAATTGCACTTTTAAAAAGGCGTTCACACTAACAGCAATTTTTAACAACAAAGCTACCTGAACCGAGGCGACACGATTGATGCAGACCTCTCCTTATTTCACGTATCAGAGCATCCTAAATTAGAAAAAAAAAGTTTGTTTAAAATCAAATTTATAATATAATCATAATATAAAATGTCCATTAAAAATGTTTTAACTTACATTTCATGATGCAACCAAGGCCACATAACATTCACTATTCAATCAAAACCGGATGGATAAAAGCAAGTTAGACGGTGTATTCATTTCCTGTTGATTGCACATGCCAGGTTATGTTGTCTCTAAAATCACTATATTCGAACTGGGAATTTAATAGGAAATATATAGCAGTATTTATGACCGGCCAATTTGAACTAAATATAAAATGTGTGCTTTTCGACAACTTTGAAACGTGAAGATCTTGATGGGGATCTTGTCCATGTAAAAATAAATGTACAGTGGTGCATTCATATTTGTGGAAGATCGGTGGTCATCTGTATGAGAGACTGACAAAACACTGTCAGTACCCACAGAGGTCAAAGGTCAGCTAGCTCTCAAACACTCTCATTGTATTAGGCTCGGCCGGAAGACTCTCGTGCCCTTTATCTTTTCTTTTTCTTTCTCTCTGTCTCCCGTTCACTCTTTCTTTCCCTACTAGTAAGCACAATGTGTCATTCTTACATTGGGATTAAAAACGGTGTACGTGAGAGAGAGAGAGAGGAAAATTAAATTCCACTAAAAAGAGAGTGAATGAAAACGATTTGATTGGAAAAAGAAGTTATATATGTATAATACATGTTAAATGCATAAATAATAATTGTTCCAAGGCATAAAAATACAGCTTTTGAAGCTTTTCGTTTGCTCTGACCTATTTTTACTTTTTTCCACTCTGGAAACACTCAGCGATCAGCGTCCATCCTCTTTTAGTTAACATATTTACTTAACACATTTTCCAGCATCCATCCATTTCTATAAGCAAATGCCATGATACTCTAATAAGCAATAAAATACATAATACACACAAATATTGCATAAAATAACCAAGTTTAAATAGACTGAACTATATTTTAGTTAATGGATACAGTATCCACAATCCACATATATTTCTAGGCTGGCATTTAAATTACTTGCAAAACATTCTGGGATTGCCTTACTCACGTTTTTTTCAATGCCTTTCTTTTCGCCCTCTCATGCCATCCCAGACAAAACGTGCTTTAATGATTTTCCCAATGGAGACTGAAATTCAAATTACATACACACACATTTACAGATACTTTACCACCTGCTGGACACTATCACCTCACAAAGACTCAACACAGAGATATTCCTGATCCTTTCACCACTGGACTGGCATAGAGATACTAATGACTCCAGAAGGACTGTTGATCCAGTTCCCAACCACACACACGGATCCAACACTACCGAAACATCTTGAATTATTCCGTATTCTAAGAGGTCACATGTCACTGCAAAAGAAACCAAGTCTTATGTTTCCTGCTTCATTTTCTTTCGCCATTTCCATTCTTTCCTTTTCCTTCAAAAAAAAAAAACAAAAAAAACACCAGTGCCACATCAGTCAGAGAGAGAGGACGCCGGGGGACTCGCCTGTCGGATTGAATTTAATGCACTCACACTCTGTGGACTTTCTGTTTTCTGTATTACACTGACACGATGAGCTGAATAGTGACCGTGTGTTTAAAGTGGAATGATGGGAAATAAAGGTTAAGGTTATACAGTATATAGAAAAGAGGATGGAGAGAGTTTGTGAACAAATGAATCATCAAGTTTATAGTACTTTTCAAGGTCTCAAAAAGCAGTCCTGCATTTTTAAATTGGCTCAAGTAGAAGTCCTGAATGATGATGATTGTATGAAAGTGGATAGGAAGAATTTTCCATTTACAAAAAATTACGGAAACACTTTATTTGACAGTGTCCTTATTCCAAGTTAAATATAGTTAATAACCATAATAATAATAATATAATAATAATAAAAGTATAACTATAAATTATGCATAGTTACATGCAATTAACCCTAGAGTAAGTACATGTAGTTAATTACTATTACTCAGTTCTTAAATGTGTAATTACACTGTAGCACAGACATCTTAAAATAAAGTGAAACCATTTGAGACCAAATTCAGACATGCACGTTAATTATTTTTGCCATTTTTTTTTTACTTACAAGAATTTTGCATCTTAATTTTCAGATATACAAAATATTTTATTTGTATTAAAAAAAATTTTAATGGACTCGACTGTTTTTTCATGTCTCACCTCATCCCACCTGATTATATTAACTTAACATTAACACTAACTTGCTGGATTTACCTGTTTCATGTCTCCAGATACATCCAGGTGTGTGGCAGAGAAGAAATACACAGAGCAGCAAGCTAAGAAAGTCTTCCCACAGGTGTTTGTACCTGTCTGCAACCCTGACGGAACCTACAGTGAGGTAAGACATCCAGTGAGGACAGATGATAGATAGATAGATAGATAGATAGATAGATAGACAGACAGACAGACAGACAGACAGACAGACAGACAGACAGACAGACAGACAGACAGACAGACAGATAGATGGACGGTTGGACAGACATATGGACAGACATATGGACAGATAGATAGATAGATAGATAGATAGATAGATAGATAGATAGATAGATAGATAGATAGATAGATAGATAGATAGATAGATAGATAGATAGATAGATAGATAGATAGATAGATAGATAGATAGATAGATAGATAGATAGATAGATAGATAGATAGACAGATAGATAGATCGATTGATAGATAGATCCATAGATAGATCCATAGATAGATCGATAGATAGATAGATAGACAGACAGACAGACAGACAGACAGATAGATAGATAGATAGATAGATAGATAGACAGACAGACAGACAGACAGACAGACAGACAGACAGACAGACATATGGACAGATAGATAGATAGATAGATAGATAGATAGATAGATAGATAGATAGATAGATAGATAGATAGATAGATAGATAGA
Organism: Pimephales promelas; assembly: GCF_988280905.1. Lineage (NCBI taxonomy): Eukaryota > Metazoa > Chordata > Actinopteri > Cypriniformes > Leuciscidae > Pimephales > Pimephales promelas. The sequence goes on along the minus strand of NC_142779.1, from coordinate 5,292,069 downwards.
TAGATAGATAGATAGATAGATAGATCGATTGATAGATAGATCCATAGATAGATCCATAGATAGATCCATAGATAGATCCATAGATAGATAGATCCATAGATAGATAGATAGATAGATAGATGGACGGACGGACGGACGGACGGACAGACAGACAGACAGACAGACAGACAGACAGACAGACAGACAGATAGATAGATAGATAGATAGATAGATAGATAGACAGACAGACAGACAGACAGATAGATAGATAGAAAGATAGATAGATGGACGGTTGGACAGACATATGGACAGATGGATGGATGGATGGATGGATGGATGGATGGATGGATGGATGGATGGATGGATGGATGGATGGATGGATGGATGGATGGATGGATGGATGGATGGATGGATGGATGGATGGATGGATGGATGGATGGATGGATGGATGGATGGATGGATGGATGGATGGATGGATGGATGGATGGATGGATGGATGGATGGATAGATAGATAGATAGATAGATAGATAGATAGATAGATAGATAGATAGATAGATAGATAGATAGATAGATAGATAGATAGATAGATAGATAGATAGATAGATAGATAGATAGATAGATAGATAGATAGATAGATAGATAGATAGATAGATGGACAGATAGATAGATAGATAGACAGACAGACAGACAGACAGACAGACAGACAGACAGATAGATAGATAGATAGATGGACAGACAGACAGACAGACAGACAGTTGGATGGATGGATGGATGGATGGATGGATGTACAGATGTATGACATGTTAATTGTTTATTGTTCAAGAAACCTTGAAGTAGATAGTGTAGGATTTTGTACCTCTAAGGGTTCCATTGTAAAATGTCTTAGTTTTTCCTGCCACTCTCTGTTTTTTTCATCTTTCTATTTTCTTCTGTATTTAATTAACAGGTTCAGTGCCACAGCTACACTGGTTATTGCTGGTGTGTAACGCCCAGTGGCAGACCCATCAGTGGCTCAGCAGTAGCCAATAAGAAACCCCAATGCCAAGGTACAATACATCACCTCTGCGTATCTTCAATCACGTTTTCTTTGTTTGCAAAAGAGATTTTCACAGCATCAATAATATTCCAAAGAGATTCCAAACTTGATGACACGATCTTGATGTTTTGGCACATGAAATTTGGTGAATATAAATCAACAGACTAAGGCACCCAGAGCTCCTTACACAAGCTGGAAATGTGATGTCTAAGACAGTGAGAGCAATGCCAGAACAGAGCTAATCCTAATCTAAATAAACTTTTCAGCATAACAATACCACAATAACCAAAGCCACATGCCATAGAACCATTGAACGCACAAAACTGAAACTCTATCACTGCAGGCCATGAGTTCCTGGATCATAACATCGTTGGCTTGGCTTTGTACACCAACCACAACTTCACTAGAAAAGGACCAATTAGATTTAATTGCACATGCAACAGCTTAATCAGTTAGGTCTGGGGGAGCATCACAAAACAAATGCGCGTTTGGCAAGCGAAACAGCCGAGCTCAAACATTCTTGCTCTTTTACTCCAAGATAGTGTCATATGGCTTTTACCCCCTGCGGTCTCTCCATAACATTATCATGTTCCCCTGTAGAGCTTAAGAGATAATTAAAAACGTAAGTCACTTTTCAAAAATAAAATCAACCGTTCCTGGAACACTTGATAAGCGGCATAAGTTTCTATTACAGTTAGATCGCACACAATTCTAGGTGTAGATTTGCTAAAATGTTAGTGTGAGTAACCTGTGATTGTCCTGCTAATTTACAGGCTCTAAGAATGGTAAAGTAAATCCCAAGGATCCAGGAAAATCAGGTAAATATCCTCAATGATTCCTTTTGATATGGTGAAGACTTTCATGTTGGACAATCTGTACTGGCAGCTTTGTTTTAATGTGTGTGTGTGTGTGTGTGTGTGTGTACTGCAAGTTACGGCTTGCCATTCCAATATTGTGTGAATTGGGAGTGCTGAAGTTCCTTCAGGGCTGAAAGTAAATGGTCGTATGTTGGAGTCGTTAAACAAAGAGACGATGTAATAACAGCCTTTGCCTTCACAGTCGTTAAAACCAAATCGAAGGGCTTCACGGTTTTGTCATAGTACCGCAGTGAACATTAACCACTTCACCTGGACGTCATTTCTCTTCTTTCCAGATGAAGACCTTTTCATGCATAACTAACGCCACTGATTTCCCTCCTTTCATAAAGCAGAAGAGACCACCTGATTTCTAGATAATCACCTTGTTTTTTGGTCTTTCCCCCTCAGTTTTAAGAGGAATGTCCTTTCCAGCTGTGGGAGACGTGAAGGTTTTTGTTGAAGATCTTTTCTAGGATTTCTTACCTATTCTGAAAAGTTTATGATTACATTTTTTATTTATTTATGATTTTATATACATTTACAAATTGGCCAGGTATACCTATCTATAAAAAAGGCACTGTAATATAATTAATAATTGAATTGTGTTTAGAAACAGCATGCTTGATCTTGATTGAGTCACCAGGCAAGTTAGTATTTAGCTTGGAGTTATGTAATATAATGCTAAAAAAATGATACAATCACTAAGAAATTAACAAATTTCTAACAAACTTCCACATCAACTGAATCTGTTGGAAATATAGCGAGCTGCCTCAAAAATCTCGACGAGATGGGGGGCAAAGTGAGAAAAATAAATATAAATGAACACATATACCATTAGATATTAGGTTATTAAACATGATTAAATAAAATATTATAATATTTATAAATTAGGGGGTTAAATAAGGCCTTCTGAAGTTAAGTGATGCATTTTTGTAAGAAAAATATCCATAGCTTATAATAAATAAATACAAACTAATGGCTTCCGCTAACAACCTAGCTCCAGTGAAAGAGTGACCTCTGACCCGGCACATGGCGTATTGACGAACGTGAATGCGCAGAGGATAAAGCAAAATAAAACATCGGTCACAAATTAAAGGATTAGTTCAAATTAAAATTAAAGCTGCAAGCAGCGATGGGCGGGCCCTCGCACCTGTAGCACGTCGGGGTCTGAGGCAGCCGTGTTGCATTTTCTGCAGCTCAGCCAGTGCGGATGTGCATTTGCTACGCTGCTTCGTTAAAGGTCACTTCCTGTTGCCAGGAGGTGGCGCTATGACTGTGGGTGAATGTCGGCATGTAGATTTGTTCAGGGCGGGACTCTTGTCAAACGTGTTAAATTTCGTGCAGATCTGGGCATTTACAGCCAAGTTACTACAACTTCCTGTTTCATGGCGAATCATCGACGCCACGGACACACCCATCGACGAAAACACGCAGATAGCACAACTTTACATCGTCAATGCCTTTAGAACGTACAGCAGAAATTTGAAGTTGATCCGACTAAATAGCTAGGAGGAGTTCGTTAAAGTACGGAGTGTGTAAATCTTCCCAAATCGGTCGCCAAATTCAAAATAGCGGACTTCCTGTCGAGTTTAGCGTATGGCTTCTTGAGGCTTTTTTGTGCGTCTTGATATGATACATGTCCCTACCAAATTTCGTGCATGTAGGTTGAACGTGGACGAGGGGCTAATTATTTCCAATTTTCTAGGTGGCGCTAGCGAGCCATTTTGCCCCGCCCATCCGCGAAACCCACAATATACGTAATTTTTCACCAGTCCTGACAAGAGTGCCAAATTTGGTGAGTTTTTGAGCATGTTGTGGCCCCGAAAATGGCGCCTACTTTGCAGCAAAAAAAAAAATAATAATAAATAAATAAATAATCCTAACAGTTTCAATAGGGTCCTCGCACTGTTAGTGCTCGGGCCCTAATGAAAATACGCCCATGATTTACTCACCCTCAAGCCATCTTAGGAGTATATGACTTTCTTCTTTCAGAACGAATACAATCATATCCTGGCTCTTCCAAACTTTATAATGGCAGTGGATGGCAACCAACAGATTGAAGCTCAGAAACGTGCATCCATCAACTCCAAACGCCGGCTCCAGGGGGTTAATAAAGGCCTTCTGAAGCAAAACGATGAGTTTGTGTAAGACAAATACTCATATTTAACACATTACAAAGTAAAATTCTAGCTTCCAGCCAGATTGTATTCAGATTCAGTCAGATACACCTAGGATGGCTTGAGGGTGAGTAAATCATGGGCTAATTTTCATTTGAAAGGGAACTACTCCTTTAAGACTAAAATGAGAATTTTGAAAGAGAAATGTGGGAGGAGCTTGAGTTTGTTGTCCAGCCCTATTTGTTTGAATCGCGAGAGGCGTCTACTCTCATCTAAGCTGATGCTACTCCTACAGTCTACGTCATGCGTTGGATCACTCTTCTGCCAGAACTAGATTTGCTTACAGCCGTTACTGGAAACCAGTGATCATTTTCATTTTGGGGTGAACTAACCCTTTAACTGCTGATGCCAAACTCTATTGAAATCAATTATGTTGATCAAAAACGTTATTTTGTTAATGTAGAGCCCAAATCAGTCACTCATAAGGTATAATATATCATAAGGCAGCTTACTAAGGTTTGGAACAGATCCATTGTCAGAGGTGCGGCCAGGTCAGTAGTGCACATAACACCATGATGACCTGGTTTCGTGTCTTGGGTCATTTCCCGATCCCACGCTTTCTCCTCTTTCCCACCATTTCCTGTTGCTGCTGGGCCGTCCTATGAAATAAAAAGGCAAAAAGCCACAAAAACATAGAAAATCATTGATGTGTTGAGCTACACTGAAATTTTAGAGTCATATAAATAACAGGGTCGGACCTCATAATACTTTATCACTTCATCAGAGTGCTGGCAGTGACTGTTCCCCAAGTTCCCCAACTGTTTCCCAAGGACGCTAGTAGAGAAAGTTTGTCTTCTGGCCTCTGATGAGTTAATGGTGGTTAACCACACCTGCGGCCCTCAGCATTTAGGATTCCTGTGGCCGAAGCGTCTAACAGTCATCCATGTCTGATACGTCCACTCGTGTGTGTTGGCGTGTATTCTTGCATGCCTGTTGTTCAGATCAATAAAGTCTGAACTAAACAAAAACATGTTTTTTCCTGCATACAGGGTCCAACGTTAATGTTTTGCCATGCAGAGAGAATTGACCAGACATAAATATTTCTTACCAGTCATGAAAATGTGTTTTGCATTATTATTTATTTAAAAATACATTATTGCTATTTATTATTGTCTATCATTATTCGTTCTTATGAATATAATATTGTCTTGAATGAAATAATATTTACGACACTTGAAGCATCAGATACTGTACTAGTTTAACGGATGTAGGCCAATTAGCATCTGCGGTCTACCTACACATAAGAGCCTGATAATAACGTTAATATTAAACTAAAACTTTAGACGGACTTAGAGGCTTTTCCATTCTGAAGTCTTCATATACATAGTGTCGGCCCAGATTCAGCCTGTTGAATCCATGTACCAGATACTATGTTGTGCTGTCTGGGATGTGAGGATATATTGCCATAAAAAGTTCAGAAGGGGAAAATACTTCCTAGATAAACTATTTTTCAAAGCATATTTCTTAAAAAGCCATGTATTAGGTTGATTATGTTGCAGGTCATCCTAAAGTTACTGGCAAACTTGTTTTTTACTCATTTTTTTACTCGCATTTGGTGCTAGGAGTGTTCATTTTGGATGTGGTTTGTATTTATTTAACAAATTAAAGCATTTACAGAATTTTGTATTTGAATTACACTGCTTTTTGTTTTGATAAAGGCGTTTTAATCGTCCCAAGCAAAGAGATTAAAATGTCTAAACTGTGTTTTTCTTTCAGTGATTCAGTTATAACCACTAAACCTCCTTCGACTCTTTATCTTTCTTCTCTGTTTTATTATGTTTCTTCATCTCTCTAATCTGTCCTGACCGGGCAATGTGCAAATGCTTCATCATAGCTGATGTGATGTGACTGTCTAGCTGACACTCGTAATTGTAGTTTCCTTGCAAATCTTCTCCATTCTAAACGCAGATCCTTCAACGGTTTTAGCAGTGGAATCCCAGCCGTCCAATGATGAGGAAGGTGAGTGTCACGGGAGAAACAATACACTCTTAGAAAAAGGGTTGTGTCGGGCACTTCATATATAGAATCTTTTAGGGATCATTTTATGGTTTAATGTTGTTTTCATTTGTTTTTAATTTGAATGAAATTTTATGAATTAAAGGAATAGTTCACTTTGAAATTAATTTTTGGTATGTTTTAGCTTACCTCAAGGGCATCCAAGATGTAGGTGTCTTTGTTTCTGTAGTAGTTTCAATTTTGATATGTTTAGGTCAAACCGTTCTTGTCTATCAGTCATATAATGGAGGTCTATGGTCACCACCTCAAAGAGCATGCACAGAGAAGTTAAACATGATTTAATGACTCGTATATGCAAGTACACATTGATGGCCTAAGACACGAAACGAGCAGTTTGTGTGAGAAAACGAACAGTATTTATATCCGTTTTACCTCTTGTAATCACAGCCACACAAACCGCTCGTTTCGTTAGGTGGTGACCATAGACCTTCATTATATGACTGACAGACAAGTTCGGTTTGACCTAAAAAAAAATCAAAATTGAAAATACTGCGGAAACAGACACATACATCTTGGATGCCCTTGAGGTAAGCTAAAACACACCAAAAATTAATTTCAAAGTAAACTATCGCTTTAAACAGCTTATAAACCTACTTTATCAATAGATTTTTGTTTAAATAAACATGAAAGTATTACGCAATCATTTAAGACATTTATCTTAATATTGAATGTTTTTGGCATAAAGCCTTCTTTAAAATTGAGTCAAGAAGATTATTGAGTGTAGGGTTTGGAACAGAACTAATGTTTTGTGCATTTGCGTGTGTGTTTTAGACATCATCGCTCAGTACCCTACACTATGGACAGAACAGGTCCGCAGCAGACAAAACAAGACCAAACCACTATGTGAGTCACAGACACGTGAGTTTTTTAATTATATTATTGTTATTTTTTTAAGAGAATAGAAATAGAGAGCAAAAGAGACAGGCAGATTCTTATCGATCAGTATTATGAAACTCTGTTGCTATAGTGGCACACACACACACACGTGAAGATCCAGCTCAATGCGGTACTCACCCATTGCCTGACATGTTGATCTAATGAAGGAATCAAGAGATGTCATTAAAACCCATCTGGGGAAAAAATGACGACATGAATTTAATAACAGATCTAATTCTGATGACATTATTACACAGTTTGTGCGTTTCTTAGACTCATTTGGGTGTGTGTGTGTCTATGTGCGTGAATAGCTTGACTGTAAAGTTCTCTTGATTTACAATCAATAAAACGTCAGTGCAGTGCAGTGAACGCTGATGGTTTTGATTACGGCTGATTCGTTGAGGTCTAAAGGGTGATTATCACTATTCAGAGAAGCTCAGAATAGAACTGAAAGAAAGAAAGACAAAGAAAAGATGGGGGAAAAAAAACACTTTCTAAAACAATGTTCACATGAAGCCAAAGACCTGACAACACCACAGAGAAAGAGAGCGAGGATAACTATAAAAGGATGTGGGCGAGAGAATACAGCACCTTAGTAAATGCAAAGCAATGCACTAAATACCATTCAGAACAGCTTTGCAAAACCAAGGAAACTAGGGCTGCACAATTTATGGAAATTTGACTTTTGCACCAAATTTTCTCTCCCTCATTTCCTTTTTATCTTTCTTTTTTTTTTACTCGCATGATCTTGCTTGCATTAGATGAGGCGGCTCAAAGCGTTGCTGGAGAGCTATGTTGTGGCACATGACATGATTGGTTCCTGATGCAGAGAAATCTCACTGAGAGGTTGTGCTCCACATGGAGAATTCATGTGTTTCGGGGCTCATGCTCAGGATTGAAAGAGAGAACTAAGATGCCACTGTTTTCCCAAAACTATCTTTTATGCAGCGATTCTCTGCCCAAGGTCTCTATCTTCATTCAAAGGCACTGCAAACACAGGCACAGAGACAACGTGTAAATATTTATGCTGGTCGCGGGAGCCCGGTGCAGTCCTAATGTCATAAACGTTCCTGCAGGCCCTCAATAAAGCACAAGCTCTCACTTTCACTCTCTCTAACTTTTACCCCCTCCAACATGCTGTCTATCCGTCTCTCCATGGCTGTCCGGTCAGTCACTGACTTCACAGTTAATGTTCTTGCATGCAGGCATAATCATGTCAAATGAACTGAAACCAATTCAAATGAGCTTCAGAGATAACTATATAAGAAGTAATTGATGACTGGATGTTGAATTATAAGAAAATAATGCACACCCAGGGCTGTTACACCTTGTGTGTACATTATTTTTGAAGAATTCAATGGACCAGAGCCAATTATTCCGTTATACTACAGTTACCGAGATGATGTATTTCAAGACATGGGTCAGGTTTTGTCCTTGTGTGTTGCACTAATTACTTGCGCATCTGATCCCAAGCCTCCATTGCTAATTCCAAAATGTCATTTTAGAGCTAGTAACAGAGGCTTGAGCAAGTTGATTAATACAGTCATTCATGCAGTTAGAGAGAGAGAGAGAGAGAGAGAGAGATTGAGCGTGTGTGAATTACCTGAGTCTGTGCATCTCTCAACATTGACTATGTTTACATGCAGCCAATTTTCGGGTTATGGTCGGGTTAAGGTCACTATTCGGGTTTATCAAACATTAGGAATAACCCGTTTGCATGCGTGGGCAGAGAGAGTTTCTCCTGTATGGAATTGCAATATCCCGATGTAAACGGCGACACGCGGTTAGCGTGTAGACGTACGGACAACCTTAAGACGCAATATTTCCGATTCTTTCGATATTTCCATTCGCAACATTTCCGATTCTTCTTCCTGTATCCAAAGACAACAACAACAGCAGCACACAGATAATGATTAGTTCAGGGCAGATATCGATCGCCTTTGTTTGCGCTTTGATGCTGGTAACGTTACTGACCTCGCTCCAAAAGTATGCTGTGCTGTCTCGCCTGGTCTCGTCATGTTTACTTCCGGTTTACTAAACGCGGATTTTTGTAAGCGCCAAGAAGTTTCTCTACTCAAAAGACCAAGATTCCAGAACATGCGCAGAACACAAATCACTATGGGGATATGCCGATACGCGTTTACATGACCAAAAATTCGGGTTAGAGGTATAATATCCCGGTTTTTAAAATCCGGCATATGAGCATATTCGGGTTTTTGCCGGTGTTTACATGGCCGTTCGCGACCGGGTTATTGCTAATATCCCTGTTTTGAACGGGTTATTGGCTGCATGTAAACGTCGCCAGTGTTCGGCATTTGCATTCTTTTAACCAGCTGAAACACATGTACATGATAATGAAATACATTTAATGAAAAACAATTCTTATTTCTCAGTCTAAATGAAATCACAAGTTGAAAAAAAGTTACAAATTTGCATTCATACATTAATTAGTTGCAATTCAATTAATTAGTTCCAATTCAATTTCAATTGAATTGAATTTAAATGTATTATTAATTCTTTCAACATCAGACAGCAATTACATTGTTTTATACAGACAAAGCACATGTATAGAATCCTGGGATATGATATTTAATAAAAAACGCAGTGCTTATTTCTTAGTATAAAGG